>NC_079212.1:58126762-58455929 GCF_029633865.1 Lampris incognitus
CTGGCTCACATGAAGGTGGAGGTGGTACCAACCTGATCATGTGACACACAGTATGATCAGGGTTTCCCTTGTTCACATGAAGCTGGAGGTGCTACCATCCTGAGGATGTGACACACAGTATGATCAGGGTTTTCCCTGGCTCACATGAAGGTGGAGGTGGTACCATCCTGACCATGTGACACACAGTATGATCAGGGTTTTCCTGGCTCACATGAAGGTGGAGATGGTACCATCCTGACCATGTGACACACAGTATGATCAGGGTTTTTCCTGGCTCACATGAAGGTGGACATCGTACCATCCTGACCATGTGACACACAGTATGATCAGGGTTTTCCTGGCTCACATGAAGGTGGAGGTGCTACATTCCTGACCATGTCACACAGTATGATCAGGGTTTTTCCTGGCGCATATGAAGGTGGAGGTGGTACCATCCTGACCATGTCAAAAAAATTATGATCAGTTTCCCCTTGCTCACATGAAGGTGGAGATGGTACCATCCTGACCATGTCAGACACAGTATGATCAGGGTTTTTCCTGGCTCACATGAAGGTGAAGGTGCTAGAATCCTGACCATGTCACACATGGTATGATCGGGGTTTTTCCTGGCGCATATGAAGGTGGAGATGGTACCATCCTGACCATGTGACACACAGTATGATCAGGGTTTTTCCTGGCTCACATGAAGGTGGACATCGTACCATCCTGACCATGTGACACACAGTATGATCAGGGTTTTCCTGGCTCACATGAAGGTGGAGGTGCTACATTCCTGACCATGTCACAGAGTATGATCAGGGTTTTTCCTGGCGCATATGAAGGTGGAGGTGGTACCATCCTGACCATGTCAAAAAAATTATGATCAGTTTCCCCTTGCTCACATGAAGGTGGAGGTGGTACCATCCTGACCATGTCACAAAAATTATGATCAGTTTCCCCTTGCTCACATGAAGGTGGAGGTGGTACCATCCTGACTATGTCACGCACAGTATGATCAGGGTTTTTCCTGGCTCACATGAAGGTGGAGGTGGTACCATCCTGACCATGTCACAAAAATTATGATCATTTTCCCCTTGCTCACATGAAGGTGGAGGTGGTAGCATCCTGACCATGTCACAAAAATTATGATCATTTTCCCCTTGCTCACATGAAGGTGGAGGTGGTACCATCCTGACCATGTCACACACAGTATGATCAGGGTTTTTCCTGGCGCATATGAAGGTGGAGGTGGTACCATCCCGACCATGTCAAAAAAATTATGATCAGTTTCCCCTTGCTCACATGAAGGTGGAGGTGGTACCATCCTGACCATGTCACACACAGTATGATCAGGGTTTTTCCTGGCTCACATGAAGGTGAAGGTGCTAGAATCCTGACCATGTTACACAGTATGATCAGGGTTTTTCCTGGCGCATATGAAGGTGGAGGTGGTACCATCCTGACCATGTCAAAAAAATTATGATCAGTTTCCCCTTGCTCACATGAAGGTGGAGGTGGTACCATCCTGACCATGTCACACACAGTATGATCAGGGTTTTTCCTGCCTCACATGAAGGTGAAGGTGCTAGAATCCTGACCATGTCACACATGGTATGATCGGGGTTTTTCCTGGCGCATATGAAGGTGGAGGTGGTACCATCCTGACCATGTGACACACAGTATGATCAGGGTTTTTCCTGGCTCACATGAAGGTGGACATCATACCATCCTGACCATGTGACACACAGTATGATCAGGGTTTTCCTGGCTCACATGAAGGTGAAGGTGCTAGAATCCTGACCATGTCACACATGGTATGATCGGGGTTTTTCCTGGCGCATATGAAGGTGGAGGTGGTACCATCCTGACCATGTGACACACAGTATGATCAGGGTTTTTCCTGGCTCACATGAAGGTGGACATCGTACCATCCTGACCATGTGACACACATTATGATCAGGGTTTTCCTGGCTCACATGAAGGTGGAGGTGCTACATTCCTGACCATGTCACACAGTATGATCAGGGTTTTTCCTGGCGCATATGAAGGTGGAGGTGGTACCATCGTGACCATGTCAAACAAATTATGATCAGTTTCCCCTTGCTCACATGAAGGTGGATGTGGTACCATCCTGACCATGTCACACACAGTATGATCAGGGTTTTTCCTGGCTCACATGAAGGTGAAGGTGCTAGAATCCTGACCATGTCACACAGTATGATCAGGGTTTTTCCTGGCGCATATGAAGGTGGAGGTGGTACCATCCTGACCATGTGACACACAGTATGATCAGGGTTTTCCTGGCTCACATGAAGGTGGAGGTGCTACATTCCTGACCATGTCACACAGTATGATCAGGGTTTTTCCTGGCGCATATGAAGGTGGAGGTGGTACCATCCTGACCATGTCACAAAAATTATGATCATTTTCCCCTTGCTCACATAAAGGTGGAGGTGGTACCATCCTGACCATGTCACACACAGTATGATCAGGGTTTTTCCTGGCGCATATGAAGGTGGAGGTGGTACCATCCTGACCATGTCAAAAAAATTATGATCAGTTTCCCCTTGCTCACATGAAGGTGGAGGTGGTACCATCCTGACCATGTCACACACAGTATGATCAGGGTTTTTCCTGGCTCACATGAAGGTGAAGGTGCTAGAATCCTGACCATGTCACACATGGTATGATCGGGGTTTTTCCTGGCGCATATGAAGGTGGAGGTGGTACCATCCTGACCATGTGACACACAGTATGATCAGGGTTTTTCCTGGCTCACATGAAGGTGGACATCGTACCATCCTGACCATGTGACACACAGTATGATCAGGGTTTTCCTTGCTCACATGAAGGTGGAGGTGCTACATTCCTGACCATGTAACACAGTATGATCAGGGTTTTTCCTGGCGCATATGAAGGTGGAGGTGGTACCATCCTGACCATGTCAAAAAAATTATGATCAGTTTCCCCTTGCTCACATGAAGGTGGAGGTGGTACCATCCTGACCATGTCACACACAGTATGATCAGGGTTTTTCCTGCCTCACATGAAGGTGAAGGTGCTAGAATCCTGACCATGTCACACATGGTATGATCGGGGTTTTTCCTGGCGCATATGAAGGTGGAGGTGGTACCATCCTGACCATGTGACACACAGTATGATCAGGGTTTTTCCTGGCTCACATGAAGGTGGACATCATACCATCCTGACCATGTGACACACAGTATGATCAGGGTTTTCCTGGCTCACATGAAGGTGAAGGTGCTAGAATCCTGACCATGTCACACATGGTATGATCGGGGTTTTTCCTGGCGCATATGAAGGTGGAGGTGGTACCATCCTGACCATGTGACACACAGTATGATCAGGGTTTTTCCTGGCTCACATGAAGGTGGACATCGTACCATCCTGACCATGTGACATACAGTATGATCAGGGTTTTCCTGGCTCAAATGAAGGTGGAGGTGCTACATTCCTGACCATGTCACACAGTATGATCAGGGTTTTTCCTGGCGCATATGAAGGTGGAGGTGGTACCATCGTGACCATGTCAAACAAATTATGATCAGTTTCCCCTTGCTCACATGAAGGTGGATGTGGTACCATCCTGACCATGTCACACACAGTATGATCAGGGTTTTTCCTGGCTCACATGAAGGTGAAGGTGCTAGAATCCTGACCATGTCACACATGGTATGATCGGGGTTTTTCCTGGCGCATATGAAGGTGGAGGTGGTACCATCCTGACCATGTGACACACAATATTATCAGGGTTTTTCCTGGCTCACATGAAGGTGGAGGTGGTACCAACCTGATCATGTGACACACAGTATGATCAGGGTTTTTCCTGGCTCACATGAAGGTGGAGGTGGTACCAACCTGATCATGTGACACACAGTATGATCAGGGTTTCCCTTGTTTACATGAAGCTGGAGGTGCTACCATCCTGAGGATGTGACACACAGTATGATCAGGGTTTTCCCTGGCTCACATGAAGGTGGAGGTGGTACCATCCTGACCATGTGACACACAGTATGATCAGGGTTTTCCTGGCTCACATGAAGGTGGAGATGGTACCATCCTGACCATGTGACACACAGTATGATCAGGGTTTTTCCTGGCTCACATGAAGGTGGACATCGTACCATCCTGACCATGTGACACACAGTATGATCAGGGTTTTCCTGGCTCACATGAAGGTGGAGTTGCTACATTCCTGACCATGTCACACAGTATGATCAGGGTTTTTCCTGGCGCATATGAAGGTGGAGGTGGTACCATCCTGACCATGTCACAAAAATTATGATCAGTTTCCCCTTGCTCACATGAAGGTGGAGGTGGTACCATCCTGACCATGTCACACACAGTATGATCAGGGTTTTTCCTGGCTCACATGAAGGTGAAGGTGCTAGAATCCTGACCATGTCACACATGGTATGATCGGGGTTTTTCCTGGCTCACATGAAGGTGGAGGTGGTACCAACCTGATCATGTGACACACAGTATTATCAGGGTTTTTCCTGGCTCACATGAAGGTGGAGGTGGTACCAACCTGATCATGTGACACACAGTATGATCAGGGTTTTTCCTGGCTCACATGAAGGTGGAGGTGGTACCAACCTGATCATGTGACACACAGTATGATCAGGGTTTCCCTTGTTCACATGAAGCTGGAGGTGCTACCATCCTGAGAATGTGACACACAGTATGATCAGGGTTTTCCCTGGCTCACATGAAGGTGGAGGTGGTACCATCCTGACCATGTGACACACAGTATGATTAGGGTTTTTCCTGGCTCATATGAAGGTGGACATCATACCATCCTGACCATGTGACACACAGTATGATCAGGGTTTTCCTGGCTCACATGAAGGTGGAGGTGCTACATTCCTGACCATGTCACACAGTATGATCAGGGTTTTTCCTGGCGCATATGAAGGTGGAGGTGGTACCATCCTGACCATGTCAAAAAAATTATGATCAGTTTCCCCTTGCTCACATGAAGGTGGGGGTGGTACCATCCTGACCATGTCACACACAGTATGATCAGGGTTTTTCCTGGCTCACATGAAGGTGAAGGTGCTAGAATCCTGACCATGTCACACATGGTATGATCGGGGTTTTTCCTGGCTCACATGAAGGTGGAGGTGGTACCAACCTGATCATGTGACACACAGTATTATCAGGGTTTTTCCTGGCTCACATGAAGATGGAGGTGGTACCAACCTGATCATGTGACACACAGTATGATCAGGGTTTTTCCTGGCTCACATGAAGGTGGAGGTGGTACCAACCTGATCATGTGACACACAGTATGATCAGGGTTTCCCTTGTTCACATGAAGCTGGAGGTGCTACCATCCTGAGGATGTGACACACAGTATGATCAGGGTTTTCCCTGGCTCACATGAAGGTGGAGGTGGTACCATCCTGACCATGTGACACACAGTATGATCAGGGTTTTTCCTGGCTCACATGAAGGTGGAGATGGTACCATCCTGACCATGTGACACACAGTATGATCAGGGTTTTTCCTGGCTCACATGAAGGTGGACATCGTACCATCCTGACCATGTGACACACAGTATGATCAGGGTTTTCCTGGCTCACATGAAGGTGGAGGTGCTACATTCCTGACCATGTCACACAGTATGATCAGGGTTTTTCCTGGCGCATATGAAGGTGGAGGTGGTACCATCCTGACCATGTCACAAAAATTATGATCAGTTTCCCCTTGCTCACATGAAGGTGGAGGTGGTACAATCCTGACCATGTCACACACAGTATGATCAGGGTTTTTCCTGGCTCACATGAAGGTGAAGGTGCTAGAATCCTGACCATGTCACACATGGTATGATCGGGGTTTTTCCTGGCTCACATGAAGGTGGAGGTAGTACCAACCTGATCATGTGACACACAGTATTATCAGGGTTTTTCCTGGCTCACATGAAGGTGGAGGTGGTACCAACCTGATCATGTGACACACAGTATGATCAGGGTTTTTCCTGGCTCACATGAAGGTGGAGGTGGTACCAACCTGATCATGTGACACACAGTATGATCAGGGTTTCCCTTGTTCACATGAAGCTGGAGGTGCTACCATCCTGAGAATGTGACACACAGTATGATCAGGGTTTTCCCTGGCTCACATGAAGGTGGATGTGGTACCATCCTGACCATGTGACACACAGTATGATCAGGGTTTTCCTGGCTCACATGAAGGTGGAGATGGTACCCTCCTGACCATGAGACACACAGTATGATCAGGGTTTTTCCTGGCTCACATGAAGGTGGACATCATACCATCCTGACCATGTGACACACAGTATGATCAGGGTTTTCCTGGCTCACATGAAGGTGGAGGTGCTACATTCCTGACCATGTCACACAGTATGATCAGGGTTTTTCCTGGCGCATATGAAGGTGGAGGTGGTACCATCCTGACCATGTCAAAAAAATTATAATCAGTTTCCCCTTGCTCACATGAAGGTGGGGGTGGTACCATCCTGACCATGTCACACACAGTATGATCAGGGTTTTTCCTGGCTCACATGAAGGTGAAGGTGCTAGAATCCTGACCATGTCACACATGGTATGATCGGGGTTTTTCCTGGCTCACATGAAGGTGGAGGTGGTACCAACCTGATCATGTGACACACAGTATGATCAGGGTTTTTCCTGGCTCACATGAAGGTGGAGGTGGTACCAACCTGATCATCTGACACACAGTATGATCAGGGTTTCCCTTGTTCACATGAAGCTGGAGGTGCTACCATCCTGAGGATGTGACACACAGTATGATCAGGGTTTTCCCTGGCTCACATGAAGGTGGAGGTGGTACCATCCTGACCATGTGACACACAGTATGATCAGGGTTTTTCCTGGCTCACATGAAGGTGGAGATGGTACCATCCTGACCATGTGACACACAGTATGATCAGGGTTTTTCTGGCTCACATGAAGGTGGAGGTGCTACCATCCTGACCATGTCACACACAGTATGATCAGGGTTTTCCCTTGTTCACATGAAGCTGGAGGTGCTACCATCCTGAGGATGTGACACACAGTATGATCAGGGTTTTCCCTGGCTCACATGAAGGTGGAGGTGGTACCATCCTGACCATGTGACACACAGTATGATCAGGGTTTTCCTGGCTCACATGAAGGTGGAGGTGGTACCATCCTGGTAATGTGACACACAGTATGATCAGGGTTTTCCCTGGCTCACATGAAGGTGGAGGTGGTACCAACCTGATCATGTGACACACAGTATGATCAGGGTTTCCCCTTGCTCACATAAAGGTGGAGGTGGTACCATCCTGACCATGTGACACACAGTATTATCAGGGTTTTTCCTGGCTCACATGAAGGTGGAGGTGATACCATCCTGACCATGTCACACACAGTATGATCAGGGTTTTTCCTAGCACACATGAAGGTGAAGGTGCTACAATCCTGACCATGTCACACACGGTATGATCGGGGTCTTCCCTGGCTCACATGAAGGTGGAGGTGGTACCATCCTGACCATGTCACACACAGTATGATCAGGGTTTTTCCTGGCTCACATGAAGGTGGAGGTGGTACCAACCTGATCATGTGACACACAGTATGATCAGGGTTTCCCCTTGCTCACATAAAGGTGGAGGTGGTACCATCCTGATCATGTGACACAGTATGATCAGGGTTTTCCCTGACTCACATGAAGGTGGAGGTGGTACCATCCTGACCATGTGACACACAGTATGATCAGGGTTTTCCTGGCTCACATGAAGGTGGAGGTGGTACCATCCTGATCATGTGACACACAGTATGATCAGGGTTTTTCCTTGCTCACATGAAGGTGGAGGTGGTACCAACCTGATCATGTGACACACAGTATGATCAGGGTTTTTCCTGGCTCACATGAAGGTGGAGGTGGCTCCAACCTCATCATGTCACACATGTGCATGTGTAGCTGGCTCAAGCACGTGGTCTTTTACAAGCAACATATTTTAGGAGTTCTAATCATTTTAAGACGGAAGAAAAAGACAATTACCATGTTAAAGCATATTCTATTTAAGAAAAAAGAAAGGTGCGCTGTTCAGCATTAAATTTAGTACAACATAAATGCTAGTGTGTTAATGTACACACTTGACAGCAAAGTTGTTTAAAAGTAAATCAAATATAACATAAGCTGTTGTTTCATTTAAAGTTCACATGGGCCCTCTAGCAGTGTAGTTCAACATAAATATAACATAAAATACTTTGCTTTAATTTACACTTTTCACAACTGGAAACTTCTGGAAAACCGCAGCTCTTTTTTCCTCTTTCCCAGTTTTGGCAGCGCCTTTCCAGGTGCACTGTGCTGATGACGATACAGCGCCACCACGTCGGCGACGGCGTAATGCCGCAACTGCAGTTAAAAATGACAAATCCAACGAGCGCAACGCTCGTTAGAAAATAGCGGTTTTCATTAAGACCCCCGTTGAGAGCTGGAGGCGGGACGGGATTTGACGGAGGCGGCCGCCTCGTCGTTCTCTATGCAAGAAAAACCCTGATTACCTCAAATTCATCTCATATAGAGAAATTATCTATACATTCTACACTGACAGGTTTTTGTACAGAGATTGGATATATAGGTCAGTTCTCCACTTGCACGTCGAGCGACTAGAGTTTCAACATTTGTACGTGTGCTTGCATCACAGCTGCCACATCAGCTGCTGGGCCTCATCAAGACCTGTGAAGCAGCATAACTCAGCTCAAACATGCCTGAAGGAAGAGTGAGAACGCCACCTTGTTTTGTCATTGTACAGTTGTTCAGTTACAGTGAAATGTGTTTTCTGCATTTAACCCATCCTATTGTATAGCAGCAGTGGGCAGCTGTGGTGCAGCACTTGGGGACCATCTCCAGTTCTGCTTTCCATTGCCTTGCTCAGGGGCACAGACAGGAGTATTAACTCTAACATGCATGTCTTTTTAACGGTGGGAGGAAACTGGAGCACCCGGAGGAAACCCACGCAGACACGGGGAGAACATGCAAACTCTACACAGAGAGGACCTGGGACGGCCTGGGGTTCGAACCTAGGACCTTCTTGCTGTGAGGCAACAGTGATAACCACTGGACCACTGCTGAACTGACCCGTGTATTTTATACAGTCTATGATTTCAATGCTGGAAAAAACATTATTTAATCGAAAACAATGACCTGTGTAATGGAAGGGTGCAATTATTTTTAAATTGGTGCATTATGGAAATTTGACAGAATAGGCTGTGATTTTCTCCATCATCCTTCGTTTGAAAATCCTACAACCATCATACATGCACTCCTCCCTTCCAAGGACACTCCCTCAATCCAAGGGTGCGGTAAATTGTTTACAATTGGCAGAATAGTACACATGGCCTCTAGTTAATGGTCACGCCCATATTTAATTAAGTTTCCTTTATTAATCCCCATGGGGAAATTCAGCTACTGCAAATGAACCCATCCCAGCTGTGACGTGTGTAGCCAGGAGCAGTGGGCTGCCGCCTTCATGCTGCGCCCGGGCACCACCTCCAGTTATTTACCCACTGCCTTGCATGTTTCTTCTGATGGTGGGAGAAACCGAAGCACCAGGAAAAACCCCACCACAGACACGGGGAGAACAGGCTAACTCCACAAAAGGATGACCTGGGATGACCCCCAAGGTTGGACTACCCCGGGGTTCAAACCCAGGACCTTCTTACTGTGAGGCAACAGCGCTGGGCCACCGTGCTGAATAATAAGAATAAGAATAATAAGAATAATAACAAATAAGAAATCAGAAATGCTACACCAGTATGCTTCCCGTAAGGATGTTCTCTGTGGTAGTCTGAAACTGACCTGGTTTCTGTGAATATTCTGACATTTTTAAGACATCTCAGACAGTACAGTCTCTGTTGTGCCTTCTTAATGATACAGCTGATGTTCAGAGACCAGCAGAGGGAGTCTGAGAGCTGAATGCAGGACATTGTTGATGTAAACTGGTGTCTGAACCGTTTTGGACTTCCTAAAATAAACAGTGATCTCCTTTGTTTCCTCAAGATGTAGGGAGAGGTTGTTATGTTGGCACCATATGGACAGGTCCCTCACCTCCAGGAATCACCAACACTTTGTCATTTCACTTCATGCACTTGCGTACATGAAATGAAATGAAATGCCATTTCCCCAAGCCCACAGCAGTACAACACAAAGACAACAACACATCCAAAAACTACAAGAACACATATGCCCAAACTAACACACATATCCAAAATACACAAAAAAAACCTTGTCCAAGCAGACGAACGCCAGCCAGGATGACTGTCTGAACTGCCGGTCTGCATGGGTTAGCAGTTAGCTTAGCCCACTCTGCTTCCGTGTCCTGTCAGACCGCCTTCGGCATTTCCTCCTCGGGCGCAGCTCCAGGCAGGGGCTGTAGTCCCTGGGCCTACCGAACGGAGCAGACCAAGCTCTCCCAGCCGATCCAGCTTCCTATAAGCATCTTCATTGTTGCCATATATCAGTCCAATTACTGTGGTTTCATCTGCGAATTTCACTATACTACTACTACTTCTACTACTTTCGGCTGCTCTCATTAGGGGGCGCCACAGCGGATCATCTGTTTCCATCTCTTTCTGTCCTCTACAGCTTCCTCTGTCACACCAGCCCCCTGCATGTCCTCCCTCACGAAATCCATAAACCTCCTCTTTGGTCTTCCTCTTCTCCTCTTCCCTGGCAGCTCCATATTCAGCATCCTTCCCCCAGTATACCCAGCATCTCTCCTCCACACATGTCCAATCCATCTCCATCTTGCCTCTTGCTTTGTCTCCAAACCGTCCAACCTGATCGGTCCCTCTAATATACTCTGCGAACTTCACTATGCTGTTGTTATATTTGGCAACACAGTCGTGTGAACAGACTGGGACTAAGGCAACAACCCTGTGGTGCGCCTGTGTGGAGAACTATGGTAGATGAGAAACTGGGACCTACTCTCGGTGTCTGAGGTCTGCCTGTCAGAAAGTCATATGACCACTTATAGACGGAACCACATGGACCAAGGTCCCAAAGACTGAACATCAGTTTACATGGTACAGTGGTAAAATACGCAGAGCTACAGTCAATACACAACATTCTGACATCTGTGTTTTCTCCTTCAAGGTGTTTTAACACAGGATAAATTTAAAGTTTTTTTGTAGAGTGTAAAAACTGATATTATTTTAATTCCATGTCTTTTATTGTTGTTGAAAACAGCATTCCAAGACTGTAAATTGTCATATTCTTTTCAAGATCCTGCTATAGTTGTTGATTTTTTAAAATGTGTGTTGAATAAATGACTTGCTTATAACAACACATTACGTAGTCGTGTCTGTGAATGTTCTCATTCATCCAAGTCATGGTTATCCAAAGGAGTTGAATTAAGTGCAACTGGACTTGGTATATATCCGTGAAGACGTTTCGCCTCAACGACTCCAAAAGAGGATAAATTCTGAGTCTCATCACCAGCCAGTCAGACTAGCTTGGTCTAGTCAGAAAGGCACGAACTGAGGAAGCCTCTTGGATGAGAGGCGAAAGGTCTTCATGGAAAAATACCAAGTACATTACGTAGTCATATTTTCACATCTCCAGTCAGACTCTAGCATTGACTTAATGTAGGGCTCTACAGGGTCTTTCTTACAGCTCTTCTAACACTGACTTAATGTAGGGCCCTACGGAGTCTTTCTTACAGCTCTTTTAGCACTGACTTATTGTAGGGCCCTACGGAGACTTTCTTACAGCTCTTCTAGCACTGACTTAATGTAGGGCCCTATGGAGTCTTTCTTACTGCTCTTTTACCACTGACTTAATGTAGGGCCGTACAGAGTCTTTCTTACAGCTCTTTTAGCACGGACTTAAGATAAGGCCCTACGGAGTCTTTGTTACATCTCTTTTAGCACTGACAATGTAGGGCCTTACGGAGTCTTTGTTACTGCTCTTTTACCACTGACTTAATGTAGGGCCGTACGGAGTCTTTCTTACAGCTCTTTTAGCACAGACTTAAGATAAGGCCCTATGGAGTCTTTCTTACAGCTATTCTAACACTGACTTAATGTAGGGCCCTAGAGTCTTTCTTACAGCTCTTTTATCACTGACTTAATGTAGGGCCCTACGGAGTCTTTGTTACAGCTCTTTTAGCACTGACTTAATGTAGGGCCCTACGGAGTCTTTCTTACAGTTCTTTTAGCACTTACTTACACCTCTTTTATCACTGACTTAATGTAGGGCCCTATGGAGTCTTTCTTGCAGCTCTTTCAGCACTGACTTATTGTAGGGCCCTACGGAGACTTTCTTACAGCTCTTCTAGCACTGACTTAATGTAGGGCCCTACGGAGCCTGTCTTACAGCTCTTTTACTACTGACTTAATGTAGGGCTCTACGGAGTTTTTGTTACAGCTCTTTTACTACTTACTTAATGTAGGGCCCTACGGAGTCTTTCTTACAGCTCTTCTAGCACTGACTTAATGTAGGGCCCTACGGAGTCTTTGTTACAGCTCTTTTAGCACTGACTTAATGTAGCTCCCTACGGAGTCTTTCTTACAGCTCTTTTACTACTGACTTAATGTAGGGCCCTACGGAGTCTTTCTTACAGCTCTTTTGGCACTGACTTAATGTAAGGCCCTATGGAGTCTTTCTTACTGCTCTTTTACCACTGACTTAATGTAGGGCCGTACGGAGTCTTTCTTACAGCTCTTTTAGCACGGACTTAAGATAAGGCCCTACGGAGTCTTTGTTACAGCTCTTTTAGCACTGACGATGTAGGGCCTTATGGAGTCTTCCTTACTGCTCTTTTACCACTGACTTAATGAAGGGCCGTACGGAGTCTTTCTTACACCTCTTTTAGCACGGACTTAAGATAAGGCCCTACGGAGTCTTTCTTACAGCTATTCTAACACTGACTTAATGTAGAGCCATACAGTCTTTCTTACAGCTCTTTTACCACTGACTTAATGTAGGGCCCTACGGAGTCTTTCTTACAGCTCTTTTAGCACTGACTTAATGTAGGGCCCTACAGAGTCTTTCTTACAGTTCTTTTAGCACTTACTTACACCTCTTTTATCACTGACTTAATGTAGGGCCCTATGGAGTCTTTCTTGCAGCTCTTTTAGCAATGACTTATTGCAGGACCCTACGGAGACTTTCTTACAGCTCTTCTAGCACTGACTTAATGTAGGGCCCTACGGAGCCTTTCTCACAGTTCTTTTAGCACTTACTTACACCTCTTTTATCACTGACTTAATGTAGGGCAATACGGAGTCTTTCTTACAGCTCTTTTAGCACTGACTTAATGTAGCTCCCTACGGAGTCTTTCTTACAGCTCTTTTACTTCTGACTTAATGTAGGGCCCTACGGAGTCTTTCTTACAGCTCTTTTAGCACTCACTTAATGTGGGGCCTTATGGAGTCTTTCTTACAGCTCCTTTAGCACTGACTTAATGTAGGGCCCTACGGTGTCTTTCTTACAGCTCTTCTAACACTGACTTAGGGCCCTACAGAGTCTTTCTTACAGCTCTTTTAGCACTGATTTAATGTAGGGCCTTACGGAGTCTTTCTTACAGCTCTTTTAGCACTGATTTAATGTAGAGCCCTACGGAGTTTTTCTTACAGCTCTTTTAGCACTGACTTAATGTAGGGCCCTACGGAGTTTTTCTTACAGCTCTTTTATCACTGAGTTAATGTAGGGCCCTACAGAGTCTTTCTTACACCTCTTTCAGCGCTGACTTAATGTAGAGCCCTACAGAGTTTTTCTTACCGCTTTTTTATCACTCACAATGTACAGCCCTATGGAGTCTTTGTTACAGCTCTTTTATCACTGACTTAATGTAGGGACCCTATGGAGTCTTTCTTACAGCTCTTTTACTACTGACTTAATGTAGGGCCCTGAGGAGTCTTTCTTACAGCTCTTTTGGTACTGACTTAATGTAGGGCCCTACGCAGTCTTTCTTACAGCTCTTTTAGCACTGACTTAATGTAGGGCCCTACGTAGTCTTTCTTACAGTTCTTTTAGCACTTACTTACACCTCTTTTATCACTTACTTAATGTAGGGCCCTATGGAGTCTTTCTTGCAGCTCTTTCAGCACTGACTTATTGTAGGGCCCTACGGAGACTTTCTTACAGCTCTTCTAGAACTGACTTAATGTAGGGCCCTACGGAGTCTTTGTTACAGCTCTTTTAGCACTGACTTAATGTAGCTCCCTACGGAGTCTTTCTTACAGCTCTTTTACTACTGACTTAATGTAGGGCCCTACGGAGTCTTTCTTACAGCTCTTTTGGCACTGACTTAATGTAGGGCCCTATGGAGTCTTTCTTACTGCTCTTTTACAACTGACTTAATGTAGGGCCGTACGGAGTCTTTCTTACAGCTCTTTTAGCACGGACTTAAGATAAGGCCCTACGGAGTCTTTGTTACAGCTCTTTTAGCACTGACAATGTAGGGCCTTACGGAGTCTTCCTTACTGCTCTTTTACCACTGACTTAATGAAGGGCCGTACGGAGTCTTTCTTACACCTCTTTTAGCACGGACTTAAGATAAGGCCCTACGGAGTCTTTCTTACAGCTATTCTAACACTGACTTAATGTAGGGCCATACAGTCTTTCTTACAGCTCTTTTACCACTGACTTAATGTAGGGCCCTACGGAGTCTTTCTTACAGCTCTTTTAGCACTGACTTAATGTAGGGCCCTACGGAGTCTTTCTTACAGTTCTTTTAGCACTTACTTACACCTCTTTTATCACTGACTTAATGTAGGGCCCTATGGAGTCTTTCTTGCAGCTCTTTTAGCACTGACTTATTGCAGGGCCCTACGGAGACTTTCTTACAGCTCTTCTAGCACTGACTTAATGTAGGGCCTATAGGAGCTTTTCTTACAGTTATTTTAGCACTTACTTACACCTCTTTTATCACTGACTTAATGTAGGGCAATACGGAGTCTTTCTTACAGCTCTTTTAGCACTGACTTAATGTAGCTCCCTACGGAGTCTTTCTTACAGCTCTTTTACTACTGACTTAATGTAGGGCCCTACGGAGTCTGTCTTACAGCTCTTTTGGCACTGACTTAATGTAGGGCCCTACGGAGTCTTTCTTACAGCTCTTTTAGCACTCACTTAATGTGGGGCCTTATGGAGTCTTTCTTACAGCTCCTTTAGCACTGACTTAATGTAGGGCCCTACGGTGTCCTTCTTACAGCTCTTCTAACACTGACTTAGGGCCCTACAGAGTCTTTCTTACAGCTCTTTTAGCACTGATTTAATGTAGGGCCTTACGGAGTCTTTCTTACAGCTCTTTTAGCACTGACTTAATGTAGAGCCCTACGGAGTTTTTCTTGAAGCTCTTTTATCACTGACTTAATGTAGGGCCCTACAGAGTCTTTCTTACAGCTCTTTCAGCGCTGACTTAATGTAGAGCCCTACAGAGTTTTTCTTACCGCTTTTTTATCACTCACAATGTACAGCCCTATGGAGTCTTTGTTACAGCTCTTTTATTACTGACTTAATGTAGGACCCTATGGAGTCTTTCTTACAGCTCTTTTACTACTGACTTAATGTAGAGCCCTACGGAGTCTTTCTTACAGCTCTTTTGGTACTGACTTAATGTAGGGCCCTACGCAGTCTTTCTTACAGCTCTTTTAGCACTGACTTAATGTAGGGCCCTACGGAGTCTTTCTTACAGTTCTTTTAGCACTTACTTACACCTCTTTTATCACTGACTTAATGTAGGGCCCTATGGAGTCTTTCTTGCAGCTCTTTCAGCACTGACTTATTGTAGGGCCCTACGGAGACTTTCTTACAGCTCTTCTAGCACTGACTTAATGTAGGGCCCTACGGAGCTTTTCTTACAGCTCTTTTACTACTGACTTAATGTAGGGCTCTACGGAGTGTTTGTTACAGCTCTTTTACTACCGACTTAATGTAGGGCCCTACGGAGTCTTTCTTACAGCTCTTCTAGCACTGACTTAATGTAGGGCCCTACGGAGTCTTTGTTAAAGCTCTTTTAGCACTGACTTAATGTAGCTCCCTACGGAGTCTTTCTTACAGCTCTTTTACTACTGACTTAATGTAGGGCCCTACTGAGTCTTTCTTACAGCTCTTTTGGCACTGACTTAATGTAAGGCCCTACGGAGTCTTTCTTACAGCTCTTCTAGCACTGACTGAATGTAGACTCTACGGAGTCTTTCTTACAGCTCTATTAGCACTGACTTACAGCTCTTTTAGCACTAACTTAATGTAGGGACCTACGGAGTCTTTCTTACAGCTCTTTTAGCACTCACTTAATGTAGGGCCCTATGGAGTCTTTCTTACAGCTCCTTTAGCACTGACTTAATGTAGGGCCCTACGGTGTCTTTCTTAGAGCTCTTCTAACACTGACTTAGGGCCCTACGGAGTCTTTCTTACAGCTCTTTTAGCAATGATTTAATGTAGGGCCTTACGGAGTCTTTCTTACAGCTCTTCTAGCACTGACTTAATGTAGACTCTACGGAGTCTTTCTTACAGCTCTATTAGCACTGACTTACAGCTCTTTTAGCACTAACTTAATGTAGGGCCCTACGGAGTCTTTCTTACAGCTCTTTTAGCACTGACTTAATGTAGGGCCCTACGGAGTTTTTCTTACAGCTCTTTTATCACTGACTTAATGTAGGGCCCTACAGAGTCTTTCTTACAGCTCTTTCAGCGCTGACTTAATGTAGAGCCCTACAGAGTTTTTCTTACCGCTTTTTTATCACTCACAATGTACAGCCCTATGGAGTCTTTGTTACAGCTCTTTTATCACTGACTTAATGTAGGACCATATGGAGTCTTTCTTACAGCTCTTTTACTACTGACTTAATGTAGGGCCCTAAGGAGTCTTTCTTACAGCTCTTTTAGCACTCACTTAATGTAGGGCCCTATGGAGTCTTTCTTACAGCTCCTTTAGCACTGACTTAATGTAGGGCCCTACGGTGTCTTTCTTACAGCTCTTCTAACACTGACTTAGGGCCCTACGGAGTCTTTCTTACAGCTCTTTTAGCACTGATTTAATGTAGGGCCTTACGGAGTCTTTCTTACAGCTCTTTTAGCACTGACTTAATGTAGGGCCCTACGGAGTTTTTCTTACAGCTCTTTTATCACTGACTTAATGTAGGGCCCTACATAGTCTTTCTTACAGCTCTTTCAGCGCTGTCTTAATGTAGAGCCCTACAGAGTTTTTCTTACCGCTTTTTTATCACTCATAATGTACAGCCCTATGGAGTCTTTGTTACAGCTCTTTTATGACTGACTTAATGTAGGACCCTATGGAGTCTTTCTTACAGCTCTTTTACTACTGACTTAATGTAGGGTCCTACGGAGTCTTTCTTACAGCTCTTTTGGTACTGACTTAATGTAGGGCCCTACGCAGTCTTTCTTTCAGCTCTTTTAGCACTGACTTAATGTAGGGCCCTACGAAGTCTTTGTTACAGCTCTTTTAGCACTGACTTAATGTAGCTCCCTACGGAGTCTTTCTTACAGCTCTTTTACTACTGACTTAATGTAGGGCCCTACGGAGTCTTTCTTACAGCTCTTTTGGCACTGACTTAATGTAGGGCCCTACGGAGTCTTTCTTACAGCTCTTCTAGCACTGACTTAATGTAAGCTCTACGGAGTCTTTCTTACAGCTCTATTAGCACTGACTTACAGCTCTTTTAGCACTAACTTAATGTAGGGCCCTACGGAGTCTTTCTTACAGCTCTTTTAGCACTCACTTAATGTTGGGCCCTATGGAGTCTTTCTTACAGCTCCTTTAGCACTGACTTAATGTAGGGCCCTACGGTGTCTTTGTTACAGCTCTTCTAACACTGACTTAGGGCCCCACGGAGTCTTTCTTGCAGCTCTTTACCACTGATTTAATGTAGGGCCTTACGGAGTCTTTCTTACAGCCCTTTTAGCACTGACTTAATGTAGAGCCCTACGGAGTTTTTCTTACAGCTCTTTTAGCACTGACTTAACGTAGGGCTCTACAGAGTGTTTCTTACAGCTCTTTTATCACTGACAATGTACAGCTCTACGGAGTCTTTCTTACAGCTCTTTTAGCACTTACTTACACCTCTTTTATCACTGACTTAATGTAGGACCCTATGGAGTCTTTCTTACAGCTCTTTTACTACTGACTTAATTTAGGGCCCTACGCAGTCTTTCTTACAGCTCTTCTAGCACTGACTTAATGTAGGGCCCTACAGAGTCTTTTTTTACAGCTCTTTTAGCACTGACTTAATGTAGCTCCCTACGGAGTCTGTCTTACAGCTCTTTTAGCACTGACTTAATGTAGGGCCCACGGAGTCTTTCATACAGCTCTTTTACTACTGACTTAATGTAGGGCCCTATGGAGTCTTTCTTACAGCTCTTTTAGCACTGACTTAATGTAGGGCCCTACGAAGTCTTTGTTACAGCTCTTTTAGCACTGACTTAATGTAGCTCCCTACGGAGTCTTTCTTACAGCTCTTTTACTACTGACTTAATGTAGGGCCCTACGGAGTCTTTCTTACAGCTCTTTTGGCACTGACTTAATGTAGGGCCCTACGGAGTCTTTCTTACAGCTCTTCTAGCACTGACTTAATGTAGGCTCTACGGAGTCTTTCTTACAGCTCTATTAGCACTGACTTACAGCTCTTTTATCACTAACTTAATGTAGGGCCCTACGGAGTCTTTCTTACAGCTCTTTTAGCACTCACTTAATGTTGGGCCCTATGGAGTCTTTCTTACAGCTCCTTTAGCACTGACTTAATGTAGGGCCCTATGGAGTCTTTCTTACAGCTCTTTTGGCACTGACTTAATGTAGGGCCCTACGTAGTCTTTCTTACATCTCTTTTAGCACCAACTTAATGTAGGGCCCTAAAGTCTTTCGTACAGCTCTTTTAGCACTGCCTTAATGTAGGGCCTTACGCAACCTTTCTTACAGCTCTTTTAGCACTGACTTAATGTAGGGCGTTATGGAGTCTTTGTTACAGCTCTTTTAAATTCACATTTTTGCAATTCCGTCTGTTATTCTGTTATCACACAACCTACAGGGCCCGACCTTAATGCTGCTGTCAGTGTTGCTTGCCCACGCCGGGCCACCACAGGACCCGACCTTAATGCTGTCATCACTGTCACTCGCCAACGCCGGGCCACCATAGGGCCAGACCTTAATGCTGCCATCAGTGTCGCAGGCCCACACCAGGCCACCATAGGGCCCGACCTTAATGAAGCCATCAGTGTCGCGGCCCACACCAGGCCACCATAGGGCCGGACCTTAATGCTGCCATCAGTGTCGCTGGCCCACACCAGGCCACCATAGGGCCCGACCTTAATGCAGCCATCAGTGTCGCTGGCCCACGCAGGGCCACCATAGGGCCAGAGCTTAATGCAGCCGTCAGTGTCGCTGGCCCACGCCGGGCCAACATAGGGCCTGACCTTAATGCTGCCGTCAGTGTCGCTGGCCAACGGCGGGCCATGGCACGGCCCAACCTTAATGCTGGCATCAGTGTCGCTGGCCCACGCCGGGCCACCATACGGCCCGACCTTAATGCTGCCATCAGTGTTGCTGGCCCACACCCGGCAACCATAGGGCCCGACATTAATGCTGCCGTCAGTGTCGCTGGCCCACGCCGGGCCAACATAGGGCCTGACCTTAATGCTGCCGTCAGTCTTGCTGCAAATAACAGCCTGCATACTGACAAGTTTACAGTCCTGTACAGATCCCTCCCCCCTTTTCTCCCCTATTGTACCCAGCCAACTACCCCACTCTTCCGAGCCACCCCGGCCGCTGCTCCACCCGCTCTGCCGATCCGGGGAGGGCTCCTCCCATACATGTGGAGTCGCCAGCTGCTTCTTTTCACCTGACAGTGAGGAGTTTCACCAGGGGGACGTAGCACATGGGAGGATCATGCTATTCCCCCCCAGTTCCCCCTCCCCCCTGAACAGGTGCCCCGACCGACCAGAGGAGGCGCTAGTGCAGTAACCAGAAAACATACCCACATCCGGCTTCCCACTCACAGACAACTGTGTCTGTTGGGAGGCCCGACCAAGCCGGAGGTAACACGGGGGTTGATCAAGTCAAATTTGTCCTAAAATGTCTGTAGTTCTAAACTTCTACAGAAGTTTAGAACTACAGACATTCTGGGATTTATCCGGCTGGAAACAAGTGCCCTTACACAGCCAGCTTAAATCTTGCCAACTCTTTTTTTTTTTTGGTTCGCTATGAGACTAGACCAGACTAGAAAGGATCCACTGAAAAACGACTGAGCCCGGCAGCTGAAAGTTAGACAAATGATTCAACTACGGGGAGGGTTGACATCATGACCACTAGGGATTAACAACATATTTGGAAAGCAAGAGCAATGAATGCAATGTCCACTGGTTGTCATCACCTAAACCCTCCCCAGAGTTCACCAACTGGTCCAGACAGAAAGTGTGCTCTCAACTCATACCAACAGCAGCTTTTCCACATCTACATCAAGAGCAACATCCAAGCTCATGAGATGTAGGGCTAGCTGTGCAAGGCTTTTTAACAAGTGGTTGAGCTCATAACTCAAGCTGTGCATGTGTTTGCATGTATGCATGTGTTCTTCTAACCTCATTTCCTTGAGCCCCTTGGTCTGGATGACGTGCAGGATTTGTTTTGGAGTCATTGGAGCATCAGAGAAGTTCTCCAAAACCTGTAATACACAAAGTTCAAAAAGTAATGACCAGCAATGAATATACACTACCGTTCAAAAGTTTGGGATCACCCAAACAATTTCGTGTTTTCCATGAAAAGTCACACTTATTCACCACCATATGTTGTGAAATGAATAGAAAATAGAGTCAAGACATTGACAAGGTTAGAAATAATGATTTGTATTTGAAATAAGATTTTTTTTACATCAAACTTTGCTTTCGTCAAAGAATCCTCCATTTGCAGCAATTACAGCATTGCAGACCTTTGGCATTCTAGCTGTTAATTTGTTGAGGTAATCTGGAGAAATTGCACCCCACGCTTCCAGAAGCAGCTCCCACAAGTTGGATTGGTTGGATGGGCACTTCTTTGAGCAGATTGAGTTTCTGGAGCATCACATTTGTGGGGTCAATTAAACGCTCAAAATGGCCAGAAAAAGAGAACTTTCATCTGAAACTCGACAGTCTATTCTTGTTCTTAGAAATGAAGGCTATTCCATGCGAGAAATTGCTAAGAAATTGAAGATTTCCTACACCGGTGTGTACTACTCCCTTCAGAGGACAGCACAAACAGGCTCTAACAGGTACTATTTAATGAAGATGCCAGTTGGGGACCTGTGAGGCGTCTGTTTCTCAAACTAGAGACTCTAATGTACTTATCTTCTTGCTCAGTTGTGCAACGCGGCCTCCCACTTCTTTTTCTACTCTGGTTAGAGCCTGTTTGTGCTGTCCTCTGAAGGGAGTAGTACACACCGGTGTAGGAAATCTTCAATTTCTTAGCAATTTCTCGCATGGAATAGCCTTCATTTCTAAGAACAAGAATAGACTGTCGAGTTTCAGATGAAAGTTCTCTTTTTCTGGCCATTTTGAGCGTTTAATTGACCCCACAAATGTGATGCTCCAGAAACTCAATCTGCTCAAAGAAGTGCCCATCCAACCAATCCAACTTGTGGGAGCTGCTTCTGGAAGCGTGGGGTGCAATTTCTCCAGATTACCTCAACAAATTAACAGCTAGAATGCCAAAGGTCTGCAATGCTGTAATTGCTGTAAATGGAGGATTCTTTGACGAAAGCAAAGTTTGATGTAAAAAAAATCTTATTTCAAATACAAATCATTATTTCTAACCTTGTCAATGTCTTGACTCTATTTTCTATTCATTTCACAACATATGGTGGTGAATAAGTGTGACTTTTCATGGAAAACACGAAATTGTTTGGGTGATCCCAAACTTTTGAACGGTAGTGTACATGCCACTGATGACAGGCCAATGAACCAAAGTGAGTACATAACAGAAAACTATGATGGCTCAACTAACCAAAACCAGATTTTGACAGGTTAAAAAGGGAATCTGGAAGATTCTAATGCGGTCTTTGGTGTTATACACTTGCTAGGATTCATTTCCACACAACAGAGCATAAAACATGTCACTACCTCTGCAACATTTGGGACTGTGGGAGGTAAGATATACAAAGACACACTTGCATTTCTTCATATTACTGCAAATGCGAGAGCTTAAACCGCTGGCCGTTAGCAGAATCGTAACTGTGACATCTCGTTCAGCAGAAGACAGTAACTCAACACACGTCAGTAAGCCTCTTGGTTCTATGATAACACACAGCAGGACACAGGTATAAATGAGCCACTTCATGGACAAATGTGTTTAAAATGCAATACCAGAGTCAAAATGAGTAAAAAAATATATAATGATGCAAATAATGCAAAACTCAAAAGGTTTTGCAACCATCCCCAAGCAAGGAGTAACTTTAAGATAGTGGCGTGGCAGTCTATTCTGTTGCATTACATTTACATTACAGTCATTTAGCTGATGCTTTTATCCAAAGCGAGTTACAAAAAGTGCATTTAACGTAGGAAATCAGGAGAACTACTAGTCATCAGAGGTCATAAGTGCATCTAAACAAGCATCTAAGAGCAAAACCAGTGCTAAAGTAAAAGCGCAAAAGATTTTTTTTTTTTTTTTTAAATGAGTGAATACAATAAGTGCTAAGAACAAGTAACAGGGTAGCAGTTCTTCAAGAGGTGAGTTTTCAACCTGCGCCGAAAGATGGGCAGCGACTCCGCTGTCCTGACATCGCTGGGGAGTTCATTCCACCACTGTGGGGCCAGGACAGAAAAGAGCCGTGACCGGGTCGATTGGCAGCAGGGGCCTCTGAACGATGGGGCAACCAGGCGTCCCGAGGCAGCAGAGCGAAGTGGTCAGGTGGGGGTGTAGGGCTTGACCATGGCCTGGAGATAGGAAGGAGCTGTTCCTTTCACTGCCCTGTAGGCTAGCACCAGAGTCTTAAACTTGATGCGAGCAGCTACTGGGAGCCAGTGTAGGGGTATGAGAAGGGGAGTTGTGTGGGAGAACTTAGGGCAGTTGAACACCAGATGAGCTGCAGCTTTCTGAACAAGCTCCAGAGGTCTGATGGGCGACATTGGGGTGCCAGCAAGGAGGGAGTTGCCGTAGTCCAGCCGAGAGATGACCAGAGCCTGGATGAGCACCTGTGCCATCTTGTCGGTGAGGAATGGGCGAATCCTCCTGATGTTATAGAGGAGAAATCTGCAAGAACGAGCAACCAATGCAACGTTTGCAGCAAACGACAGTTGGTCGTCCAGGATCACACCCAGATTCCTCGCAGTCCGAGTTGGCATCACCACAGTGTTGTCAATGGTGATGGCCAGGTCTCGGTGCGGGCAACCTTTCCCCGGGAGGAACATCCGCTCTGTCTTGTCCAGACTGAGCTTCAGGTGGTGTGTCGCCATCCACTCCGAGATGTCAGTCAGGCACACAGCAATGTGTGTCTCTACTTGTGTGTCAGAGGGAAGAAAGGACAAGATCAGCTGGGTGTCATCAGCATAACAATTGTAAGAGAAGTCATGCAAGCGAATAACAGAACCCAGGGATGTCGTGTACATGGAGAAAAGGAGAGGACTCAGAACCGAACCCTGTGGAACGCCTTTAGTCAGTCTGCGAGGCTCCGACACAGATCCCCTCCATGTCACCTGGTAGGAGCGACCCGTCAGATAGGATACAAACATTGAGAGTGCAGAGCCTGTGACACTCAGCCCCTCGAGAGTAGAGAGGAGGATCTGGTGGTTCAGCATGTCGAACGCAGCTGACAGTAGTTAAGTGATGGTTTCTTGAGAAAGGTTGTGACTCTAGCAGTCTTGAAGGCAGATGGAAAGCATCCTGCATGGAGGGAGGTGTTGATGAGGTGGGTTAGAAAGGGGAAGCGTTCAGGTGCTATAGACTGAAGAACAGGGGAGGGGACCGGGTCAAGAGAGCATGTGGTGGGGCGACTGGATGTGATGAGGTTGGGGACCTCGTCGGGGGAGAGGGGAGCGAGGTGGGATAGGGTGGGACGTGGAGAAGTGAGGGAAGGAGCAGAGGGTGGGATAGTGCAAACAGCACTAACCGGGTGGTGAGAAAAGGAGGATCTGATGTCGTTTACCTTCTTGTCAAAGAAGTTAGCGAAGTCATCAGGGAGAAGGGAGGAAGTAGGAGGAGGAGGTGGGGGTGGAAGAAGTGTAGAGAAGGTTTCAAAGAGTTTCTTAGGATTAGAGGCAGAGGATAGGATTTCAGAGTGATAGAAGGCAGCCTTAGCATCAGAAAGGGAGGAGGAGAAAGTGGAAAGAAAAGATTGGAAGTTGAGAAGGTCCTCGGAGTTTGCCTTTTGTCCATTTGCGCTCTGCCTGTCTTAGGCTCCATCTATCAGTACGTACTGAGTCGGACAGCCAAGGGGCAGGTGGAGTTGGGCGTGCAGGCCTGGAGGTGAGGGGATAGAGAGAAGAAGATCAGTAGCAGTGTCAGGGGGTAGGAGAGAGAAAGATTCAGGTGTAGGGAGGATAGAGGTAACAGAGGAAGAAAGATCAGTGGCAGAGAGAGAGCAGAGGTGTCTATGGGTGGAAATCATGTGGGTAGGGGGAGTGAAGAGAGGGAGAGAGAATAGTACATGAAATAGTGGTCAGAGAGCTGGAGGGGAGTAACAGAGAGATTGGAAATAGGACAGTGTCTAGTAAAGTTAAGGTCCAGCTGGTTGCCGGCCTTGTGGGTAGGAGGAGAGGGTGAGAGGTGAAGGTCAAAGGAGGGGAGGAAAGAGAGAAGAGGATCTAGCTTGTCAGTATGGCTGTTGAAGTCACCGAGAAGGGTAAGTGCAGAGTCATCAACAGGGAAGTGCGAGACAAGTGTGTCAAGCTCCTCCAGAAACTCACGAAGGGGCCCTGGTGGGCGGTACACAACCACAATGGTGAGTTTGACTGGATAAGAGACAGTAACAGCATGAAATTCAAAAGAGGGCAGAGAAAATTGTGGAATGGAAACAAGAGAGTATTTCCATTTCCGGGAAATTAGCAGGCCAGTACCATCACCTCGCCTCCCAGCTCTGGGAGTGTGAGAAAAAGATTACAACATGGGGATCACTGATTCGAATCCCCGTGTTACCTCCGGCTTGGTCGGGCATCTCTACAGACACAATTGGCCGTGCCTGTGGGTGGGAAGCCGCATGTCAGTATGTGTCCTGGTCACTGCACTAGCACCTCCTCTGGTAGGTCGGGGCGCCTGTCTGGGGGGGGGGGACTGGGGGGAATAACGTGATCCTCCCACATGCTACGTCCCCCTGGTGAAACTCCTCACTGTCAGGTGAAAAGAAGCAGTTGGTGACTTCATGTGTATTGGAGGAGGCATGTCGTAGTCTGCAGCCCTCCCCGGATCGGCAGAGGAGGGTGGAGCAGAGACCAGGACGGCTTGGAAGAGTGGGGTAATTGGCCAAGTACAATTGGGGAGAAAAAGGGTGAAAAAAAAAAGATCATGAAGTAATAATCATCATAATACAACAACACAGAGAAAAGCAACAGAATGAACAGCTACAAAACAGGGGGACACACAACACCTGGTGGTTTCAACAACGTTACAGTGTAACACCATCCATCCATCCATCCATCCAAACCGCTTATCCCGCACTCAGGGTCGCAGGGATGCTGCAGCCTATCCAAGCAGTCACCGGGTGGCAGGCAGGGAGACACTCTGGACAGGCCACCAGGTCATCACAGGGCTCTCTCTCTCTCTCTCTCTCTCTCTCTCTCTCTCTCTCTCTCTCTCTCTCTCTCTCTCTCTCTCTCTCTCTCTCTCTCTCTCTCTCTCTCTCTCTCTTCTCTCTCTCTCCCTCTCTCTCTCTCTCTCTCTCTCTCTCACACACACACACACACACACACACACACACATTCACACCTAGGGACAATTTAGTACGGTGAGTCACCTGACCTACATGTCTTTGGACTGCGGGAGGAAACCGGAGCCCCCGGAGGAAACCCATGCAGACACGCAGACACGGGGAGAACATGCAAACTCCACACAGAGGACGACCTGGGACGCCCCCCCAAGGTTGGACTACTCCCAGGCTGGAACCCAGGACCTTCTTGCTTTGAGGCGACCTGCACATGGCAGCTTTTTATGTTGAGGCTGATGCGCCTGCAGCCACCACACGGACCTTGGCAGGGAGTGGCCAAAGTCCAATGGCATGGAGAACCAGGACGATTGGGGACCACCCCCTGTTGCAGCCTTCATCCACCTTCACTGGCATTGTCTTCCACCAGTTCCGCTATTTTAGTCTTTGTGTTGGATCATGCTTCATCTGGAACCTGCCCCTTGACCTATCCGCCCTGGGTGACCCTACCAGGAGCCAGGCTCCTGACGGCATACTTCTCAGGGTTCGACATTAACCATGGCCCAATGGCCCATGGCAATAAAAAGTTACCCTTTGGCCACCATATATCCCCAGTAGGTGGCCCCCTGCTGCCACCAAGTCAAGGTTAAAAAAAAAAAAAAAAACAACAACAAAAAAAACACTGCCCTTCGCAAACGCAACGTCACAGTTCAACTAACATCCCGATTCATTCGCGCCTTTTAATTCAACATTCTACGATAACAGCTAACAATAACTTAATTTTACTCATCGCTGGCTAGCTGCCGATATGTCGGGGCTGCTGAAGTATGGCTTTACTAAGCCTGACGTTACTCAAGCTGCGAACACGATCCCTACAGAAGAGCCAGAAGCACAAAAGGCGGACTATGAAAAAAAAAAGGCAATGAAAATTTAGGAGTGAATGGAAGCAAGAGTTTAAGTGGCTAGAATACGGCACATCTAAGGATGTAATGTATTGCGGTGTGCCGCCAGTTTCCTCAACAAGCCGAGAAGTCTAGCTCATTTTTCATCGGAAACAATGCCTTCAGGAAACACCACATCACAATTCATGGAAAAAGTGGACAACACTTAAGGTGCACAGCTGCACACCTTGCAGTTACATCGCCTGAAAATACACCCACGGTGAGACAAATACATCAAATGGAGAGTGGATAACGGGAGAAAATTATTAAAAATTTCAACATCGCATACTATTCTGTACGCAAGGCTCAGCGTTTTCGGGTTTACTGATTTTCACCGAAAAATACCCGGTTTAAACTGATTTTCACCTGGATTTCATGCTTCCACGGAGCCAAAACTTGTTCCTGTTCGTGTGAGGTTATGTAACAGTGTCCTCTTGTGGTGAATGCTGGATGGCTTTGAAAACTAAGAACCGAAAACGTTGAGCCTTGTCTGTACGTAACGAAATCGCATTCAGTGCTTTCCCTGGGCTTATCGAACTCCGTATCAAGAATGGCATGGACATGGTGCATGGATATGCAAACAACAAAGCCATAGCAAGGTGGGTTGGTTTAATTCTAATCTAGTTAGCTAGCTAGCTGGTTAGGTTTATATGCTGCAAATTAACATAGTGCTAACGCTACTACGTAGAGCAGCTACCTAAATTTATTGGACAAATAATGTAACGTTAGCTACTCTTCATCAGCAGTAGGCTATTGTTGGCTAACTCGCATAGCATATTTTCTGTTTGTATTGTAAGCTAGTTGATCATAGTTAATGGTGTTAACATTATTGTCGGCAACTTTACTGCTGTAGATTCATTCCCCACATCTACAATGACATCTGAAAACCAACTTTACTGCTGTAGATTCATTCCCCACATCTACAACGACATCTGGGAACCAACACTGGAGAACCTGTGCCAAGCCTGCTATATTTCGGTTCTTGCGGATTATATTCTACTGCTTTTTGTAATGTTTTTATTAAACACATGACTGACGCTGGGACAATGCTGGGAGGGAGGGAGCAAGCAAGCGAGACAGTATGAGGCAGAGGGATGCGAAAAAGACTGAACTGAGACAGTGACAGAATATATGTACCATATGTTTACAAAAACCTGCATTTTCAATTTAAATAATTATAAAATAAATATTAACCCATGTATTTTGACAATTTTGGCTACAGTTACAAGTATGTGTTATAGGTTTTCTACTGCTTTTTGTAATATTTTTATTGCAGACATGACTGGCAGGCACAATGCTGGGAGGGAGGGAGGGAGGGAGGCAGGGATGGAGGGAGCGAGAGAGAGCGTGTATGAGGCAGAGGCAGGGGGGTGCTAAAAACAGACTGTGAACTAAGAGAGAGAATATGTATGTATGTTTACAAATGACCTTGAGTTTTCAATTTAAATAAATAGTCATATATTTCCATTTTGTTGATGTCTTTTCGTTTGTTGATGTGTCACAGTGTTAAGTTGTGTTAAATTGCCTTTTCTTTGTTTTTACATTTGGGCCACCAAAAATGTACTTTGGCCACCAAATTTAGGGGCTCGCCCACCAAATTTGGGGGCTTGGTGGCCCATGGGACCAGTGCTTAAAAATATCAGCATCTATCCCTGCTTCTTAGGATCATTAGTACACACAAGCTTCTCAACCACAACAAGGTGGCGATCCAGGACAACACACACCCACCCACCCACCCACCCACCCACCCACCCACACACACACACACACACACACACACACACACACACACACACACACACACACACACACACACACACACACACACACACACACACACACACACACACACACACACACACACACACACACACACCTCCTCTTTCTGACAAAAAAAACAAACGTTTTGGCGGCGTAAACAAAAGCTACAGATACCACTTAGAGAAGAAGCTCTTAGGTGAGGCCTCCACACTAAAACACAAGCACTGAGCAACACCACATGATGGAGAGCTGCTCGCATGCACTACTGTGTTAGAGAGAGACAGACAGAGAGAGACAGAGACAGAGGGAGACAGAGAGAGAGGGAGATAGAGAGAGGGAGGGAGAGAGAGACCGAGAGAGACGGAGACAGAGAGACAGAGACAGAGGGGGAGACAGAGAGAGAGGGAGGAGAGAGGGAGACAGAGAGACAAACAGAGAGACAGAGAGAGGGAGAAAGAGAGACAGAGAGAGAGAGGGAGACAGACAGAGAGAGACAGAGACAGACACAGAGAGAGAGGGGGGGGTAGAAGGTGGACTAGTAACACAGCCTAGTCTATTGCACGCCATGTTTCTGTAAATTATTTATAACTTATTCAGACTGCTGCTTTGTCACTTTTTGACCCGCCTACCCAAACCTGTGATCTTTTCTTGCAAAAAGGGCAGGACGGTGGCGCAGTGGTTAGCACTGTTGCCTCACAGCAAGAAGGTCCTGGGTTCAAACCCCAGGCCGTCCCAGGTCCTTTCTGTTTGGAGTTTGCATGTTCTAACCAGAAATGTTTCTCACAGTGGGGGAAGCTGATGGACAAGCACTGAAGGTGCCAAAGGTGCAAAGCCCACCAGAGGGGGGTCCAGGGGAAATTCTGAAAACGTACTTTTTAAATGGTGCATTCTGGTGCATTTGAAATGAATAAAGGTGCCACAAAAACATATTTTTAGTACATATTTTAACCTTTATAACTGTACATGTAGCAATTATACTGTTTTTTCTTTTTAGTTGATTTCTGTAATCACCTGACCACACATTATGAAGAGAATGACTGCAGAAATAAATGTCTATGCTTTATTTCTTTAAACAAATTTAAAAACAGTTTTGATGATCCTGTGTATGGCAGTTACCATACACAGGATGAATACGTATTTTATAGAATATTCTATTTTCATTATTTTATTCCAAATAATTCAGGATATTTCTTTGATATTCACCTTTCAAGTGCTTTATAAAATATTTTGGCTCACTGCATGAACACTAATAAAACTACTTTTTCAGGAATGTGTGCATATGCCTACACATTTCAGTCATTTGACTATGATAAGTGGAATTGTTTATGATGTATCAGGGATAAGAACTGAATCTTGGTGATAAATTGTGAAAATATTCAGCTGCCTTCCGTTTTTCCTTAGTTTTAATGGTATTGAAATTAATTAATTAAGTGTTTCTCCAGTTCAAAAAGGAAAGGTTTGGTACCAGAATATTACAAGCAGCAATTGGTTGATTCTGCATTACGTCATATAATAATAGGCTTAATGCATGGTCTGCCACAAACGTAAATACGGTTACTTAACGTGAAAAAAAAATCAGATTAAAAAATACTCAATGGTACATTGTAAGAATGATAAAGATTACTTTGCAACCCTATTTTTCAAGAATTTGCCATAGTTGTAAAGAACCTTCTCATAAGAACATTGACAACATCGACAATGCCATGTGAGTGACAACAGCACAAGAGCGTGTCAGTTAATGTTTATTTCTACATTTGTAATCACCTGTCACTTGGAAAACAACCAGAAGAATCATTTTTCATTTCCGACCTTCTCTTCAAGAACCCCAGGATTGGTAGTTGCAATGTCGCGGCCACTCATTCTCTCAGTGCTTTTGACAGGATGTTTTGAAACATGATAGGCTAAAGGCTCTAAAAGAGCCCCAGGATCATTAGTTGCAGCGTCGTGGCTACTGGTTTTCTCTGTCCTTTTCACAGGATGTTTTGAAACGTGATAGGCTAAAGGCTTGAAAAGAACCCCAGGATCGGTAGTTGCGACGTCGCGGCCACTGGTTTTCTCTGTCCTTTTCACAGGATGTTTTGAAACATGATAGGCTAAAGGCTCGAAAAGAACCCCAGGATCGGTAGTTGCGACGACACGGCTACTGGTTTTCTCGGTCCTTTCCACAGGATGTTTTGAAACATGATAGGCTAAAGGCTCGAAAAGAACCCCAGGATCGGTAGTTGCGACGACACGGCTACTGGTTTTCTCGGTCCTTTCCACAGGATGTTTTGAAACGTGATAGGCTAAAGGCTCTAAAAGAACCCCAGGATCGGTAGTTGCGACGTTGCGGCTACTCGTTCTCTCAGTGCTTTTGACAGGATGTTTTGAAACGTGATAGGCTAAGAGCCCCAGGATCAGTAGTTGCGACGTCGCGGCTACTCGTTCTCTCAGTGCTTTTGACAGGATGTTTTGAAACGTTATAGGCTAAGAGCCCCAGGATCAGTAGTTGCGACGTTGCGGCTACTCGTTCTCTCAGTGCTTTTGACAGGATGTTTTGAAACGTGATAGGCTAAGAGCCCCAGGATCAGTAGTTGCGACGTCGCGGCTACTCGTTCTCTCAGTGCTTTTGACAGGATGTTTTGAAACGTTATAGGCTAAGAGCCCCAGGATCAGTAGTTGCGACGTTGCGGCTACTCGTTCTCTCAGTGCTTTTGACAGGATGTTTTGAAACATGATAGGCTAAAGGCTCTAAAAGAGCCCCAGGATCAGTAGTTGCAACATCGTGGCTACTGGTTTTCTCTGTCCTTTTCACGGGATGTTTTGAAACGTGATAGGCTAAAGGCTCGAAAAGAACCCCAGGATCGGTAGTTGCGACGTCGCGGCTACTGGTTTTCCCGGTCCTTTCCACAGGATGTTTTGAAACGTGATAGGCTAAAGGCTCTAAAAGAGCCCCAGGATCGGTAGTTGCGACGTTGTGGCTATTCGTTCTCTCAGTGCTTTCGACAGGATGTTTTGAAATGCGATAGGCTAAAGGCTCGAAAAGAGCCCCAGGATCGGTAGTTGCGACGTCGCGGCTACTGGTTTTCTCGATCCTTTCCACAGAATGTTTTGAAATATGATAGGCTAAAGGCTCTAAAAGAGCCCCAGGATCGGTAGTTGTGACGTCGCGGCTACTCGTTCTCTCAGTGCTTTTGACAGGATGTTTTGAAACATGATAGGCTAAAGGCTCTAAAAGAGCCCCAGGATCAGTAGTTGCGATGTTGCGACTACTGGTTTTCTCAGTCCTTTTCACAGGATGTTTTGAAACGTGATAGGCTAAAGGCTCTAAAAGAACCCCAGGATCGGTAGTTGTGACGTCACGGCTACTTGTTCTCTCGGTGCTTTTGACAGGATGTTTTGAAACATGATAGGCTAAAGGCTCTAAAAGAGCCCCAGGATCAGTAGTTGCAATGTCGCGGCTACTGGTTTTCTCAGTCCTTTTCACAGGATGTTTTGAAACGTGATAGGCTAAAGGCTCTAAAAGAACCGCAGGATCGGTAGTTGCGACGTAGCGGCTACTGGTTTTCTCAGTCCTTTTCACAGGATGTTTTGAAACGTGATAGGCTAAAGGCTCTAAAAGAACCCCAGGATCGGTAGTTGTGACGTCACGGCTACTTGTTCTCTCGGTGCTTTTGACAGGATGTTTTGAAACATGATAGGCTAAAGGCTCTAAAAGAGCCCCAGGATCGGTAGTTGCGACGTTGTGGCTATTCGTTCTCTCAGTGCTTTCGACAGGATGTTTTGAAATGCGATAGGCTAAAGGCTCGAAAAGAGCCCCAGGATCGGTAGTTGCGACGTCGCGGCTACTGGTTTTCTCGATCCTTTCCACAGAATGTTTTGAAATATGATAGGCTAAAGGCTCTAAAAGAGCCCCAGGATCGGTAGTTGTGACGTCGCGGCTACTCGTTCTCTCAGTGCTTTTGACAGGATGTTTTGAAACATGATAGGCTAAAGGCTCTAAAAGAGCCCCAGGATCAGTAGTTGCGATGTTGCGACTACTGGTTTTCTCAGTCCTTTTCACAGGATGTTTTGAAACGTGATAGGCTAAAGGCTCTAAAAGAACCCCAGGATCGGTAGTTGTGACGTCACGGCTACTTGTTCTCTCGGTGCTTTTGACAGGATGTTTTGAAACATGATAGGCTAAAGGCTCTAAAAGAGCCCCAGGATCAGTAGTTGCAATGTCGCGGCTACTGGTTTTCTCAGTCCTTTTCACAGGATGTTTTGAAACGTGATAGGCTAAAGGCTCTAAAAGAACCGCAGGATCGGTAGTTGCGACGTAGCGGCTACTGGTTTTCTCAGTCCTTTTCACAGGATGTTTTGAAACGTGATAGGCTAAAGGCTCTAAAAGAACCCCAGGATCGGTAGTTGTGACGTCACGGCTACTCGTTCTCTCGGTGCTTTTGACAGGATGTTTTGAAACATGATAGGCTAAAGGCTCTAAAAGAGCCCCAGGATCAGTAGTTGCAATGTCGCGGCTACTGGTTTTCTCAGTCCTTTTCACAGGATGTTTTGAAACGTGATAGGCTAAAGGCTCTAAAAGAACCGCAGGATCGGTAGTTGCGACGTAGCGGCTACTGGTTTTCTCGGTCCTTTTGACAGGATGTTTTAAAACGTGATAGGGTAAAGGCTCTAAAAGCATGACGTCTGCACGCTGAGACGTCTTTTGACACAGAGTAGCAGGAGAAAAGACCTCCGGGTTCTGAGCTAGGTGTCCTTAGACGTTTGGCTGACAGAACGTCAGACGTCGCCAGCGTTAACCGGAGAAGAGGGCAGAAACGCATGCGCGATATGAACAACTGTGCCAGCTTCTGTTTGTGCGGAAAGACTACATTTCATCGATCGCGACTGCCCAACGATCACTTATGTTTGCATTTGTAGATGAGAAAACATGACTTTATACAAATAAATAAACAGCGTATTTCTTAAACCCCGTTTTGGCCACTATCACCGCGGCGGAAGCAGTTGTCAGCGTGGGGGAGCGCTGCGGCACCGTAGTTCAGTTAGAATTCTGGTTTGCATGTTCTCCCTGTGTCTGCGTGGATTTCCTCCGGGTGCTCCAGTTTCCTCCCACCATCAAAAAGACATGCAGGTTAATACTCCTGCCTGTGCCCCTGAGCAAGGCAATGGAAAGAAGAACTGGAGTTGGTCCACGGGTGCTGCAGCTGCCTACTGCTCCTATACAATAGGATGGCTACATGCAGAGAACACATTCATTTTAATAATCTACTACTACTACTATTTTCAGCTGCTCCCGTTAGGGGTCGCCACAGCAAATCATCCGTTTCCATCTCTTCCTGTCCTCTACATCTTCCTCTGTCACACCAACCACCTGCATGTCCTCCCTCACCACATCCATAAACCTCCTCTTTGGCCTTCCTCTTTTCCTCTTCCCTGGCAGCTCCATATTCAGCATCGTCTCCCAGTATACCCAGCATCTTCTCCCAGTATACCCGTACGAACAGGGAGTCTGGCTTGTGGGATAAATAAAAGCTTCGGCATGAATTTGGAAAAGGTCTCGGTCCATTCATTTAAAAAAAACAAACAAAACATTTATTGTAAGAATACAAGGACAAAATAAAGTGGCTTAAAAAAAAAAGCTTACCCGAACCTGCCCGACTTGCTGGTCAACCCGCAGTACCCACAGGTGGTGGGATGACTCACATGTCACTACCAAGACCATGTTTACAAACACACAAGCACCATAGCAAGAACAAAAGCACTGAGTTATGCACAAAAACAGTCCCTGGTTAGCCCAAGTCAGTGTTGTACAGCCGCGTAGTATGAGGCTGACACTGTGTCCTAAGTTCATCAACCCTGCGCCCATTTCCTCCTTTCATTAGCACCAAACGCCCTTTGTGTCTTTATGCTAAGTCTTGTCAGTTGCTTTTTAATCCCAAAAGAGTTTATGCTGGGACAAAATGTTAGAAGATCTGGTCCTAAGTCTGTAATTAACATATAAACTGGATTTAATGAAATTCTGTTACTGATTCCACATCAGAATGAACAGAAACGATGAACTGTATTTGCAGATTAATTTACCCCCTTACAAGTAATGACTGCTTTACATTTCATGCACCTGGCATGCTGTCTTGCTAAAATGCAGCCAGATGTTAGAGCACTTCATTCTGCTGGCCTTTACTGTCTCTCTGTTGGACTAAACTCACACACACACTACGGCTGCAGTCTGCCCTCCTGCAGCCGTCAACTTGTCCATGTGACGTCTGCACATCCCCAACGCGGTCATGCCACATTACATGACGACTTGTCCATGTGACGTCTGCACATCCCCAACACGGTCATGCCACATTACATGACAACCTGTCCATGTGACGTCTGCACATCCCCAACACAGTCATGCCACATAACATGACAACTTGTCCATGTGACGTCTGCACATCCCCAACACAGTGCTGCCACATTACATGACAACTTGTCCATGTGACATCTGCACATCCCCAACATGGTCATGCCACATTACATGACAACCTGTCCATGTGACGTCTGCACATCCCCAACACGGTCATGCCACATAACATGACAACTTGTCCATGTGATGTCTGCATATCCCCAACGCAGTCATGCCACAATACATGACAACCTGTCCATGTGACGTCTGCACATCCCCAACGCAGTCATGCCACATTACATGACGACTTGTCCATGTGACGTCTGCACATCCCCAACACAGTCATGCCACATTACATGACGAACGAAAAAGCAAGAACAACAACATGAACCTGACAATCCATTATGGGAATTATTAAGCCAAATCTGTTGCAAACCAGTCCAGTTCTTGCAATGTTGGAACCAGTTCTTTCAATTCTGGTTCCAGTGATGCCCAGCCCTAATCCCATGTAAAAAGAAAAAACTGGATTTCCGGGATCAAAGTCTGTCACCAGGCTGTGAGCGGTGCCATTACAAAGCAGCTTCATCTTCTGGTCTATCAAAGTATTCTTCTTGCAAGCAGGAGCTTCACTTCCTCTGGGCATCCATGGTAAGCTTATGAAGAAGATCCATGGCAAGCTCATGTAGAAGATCCATGGTAAGCTTATGTAGATGATCCATGGTAAGCTTATGTAGAAGATCCATGGTAAGCTTATGAAGAAGATCCATGGTAAGCTTATGAAGAAGATCCACGGTAAGCTCATGTAGAAGATCCATGGTAAGCTTATGTAGAAGATCCATGGTAAGCTTATGAAGAAGATCCATGATAAGCTTATGTAGAAGATCCATGGTAAACTTATGAAGAAGATCCATGGTAAGCTTATGTAGAAGATCCATGGTAAGCTTATGTAAAAGATCAGCCTTCTTCACTTACATAAAACAAAACACTCATGGATGTAAAAGACTCCCTACCCTGATTGACTTTGTACCTGTTTTCATACCTCAATAGACATATGCTGCCACTTTACACATTCAATAAAAAATGTTTAAAAAAAATCCATCCATTATTTGAACCGCTTATCCTGCTCTCAGATTCGTGGGGATGCTGGAGCCTATTTCAGCAGTCATTGGGCGGCAGGCGTCCTGGACAGGCCGCCAGGCCATCACAGGGCCCACACACGCACGTGCACGCACGCGCACGCACACGCACACGCACACGCACACACACACACACACACACACACACACACACACCTTCATTCCTAGAGACAATTTAGTACGGCCAATTCACCTGAAATGTTTTCCCTGTGTCACGCAGACACAGGGAGAACATGCAAACTCCACAGAGGATGACCTGGGATGACCCACCAAATTTTTAAAAGTGCATGGGGAGTCCGGGTAGCGTGGTGGTCTATTCCATTGCCTACCAACATGGGGATCGTTGGTTTGAATCTCCGTGTAACCTCCGCCTTGGTCGGGCATCTCTACAGACACAATTGGCCGTGTTTGTGGATGGGAAGCTGGATGTGGGTATGTGTCCTGGTCGCTGCACTAGCGCCTCCTCTGGTCGGTCGGGGCGCCTGTTCGGGGGGAGGGAGAACTGGGGGGAATAGCGTGATCCTCCCACTCGCTACGTCCCCCTGGTGAAACTCCTCACTGTCAGGTGAAAAGAAGCAGCTGGCAACTCCATATGTATCGGAGGAGGCATGTGGTAGTCTGCAGTCCTCCCCTGATCAGCAGAGAGCAGCGACCAGGACGGCTAGGAGTGGGGAGCAGGGTAATACAATTTAGGAGAAAAAAAAATGTATGGGTGGAATAACTGGGTGGCAGGGATGCCACCCCTATATGCGGTTGCTTGCCACTCTATCTCCCCAGCTCCTAAAAATATAATGCACATTTTCACCCAGCACCCACCCATGTCTTTATACGATGACACAGACCCAGGTACTCATTAGTACTGACGTACTTCGGTCAGTACCCTTAAAAGAATCGAATTAGGTACCCAACCCTGATACCTATGAGTATCAGCAAACAATATCTAACACTCCCAGAAAACTCAATCAGTTCACGTGGACACCAAGTCCAGTGAGAGAAACGTTTCATCGAAGGGACTTCTGCAGGTGTCCCCACCCTTATAAACAATACAGTTGCATAACCACCCAAACCGACCATCGGGTGCATATGCAAATTTCCGTGTCGTGCCATGAAACCGATCACCGGATTCGGTCGTTATGCAACTGTGCCACTAAACTTTGTGCATAGATGAACCGATTCAACTCCCGAGAGCACATCCTAATCGTGGTGTAGTGGAGGGTATACGCAGGTATACGGTGAACACCCACCTCTTCCCCTGTCAGTCGGCTCTGTGCATACCTGTAGTCCACTGACTTCCGGTTTCTACTGCAGCGGTCATACCAGTTTCCTGTTCGTTGGCGTGTGCTACTGACAATGGCATGTTTTTAGTGATGCCTGCAAGATTTACCATGGATAAATGGCACCTGCAGTCACTGTGGTGTCTATAAGGGTGGGGATACCTGCAGTCACTGTATTGTTTCTAAGGGTGGGGATACCTGCAGTCACTGTAGTGTTTCTAAGGGTGAGGATACCTGCAGTCACTGTAGTGTTTATAAGGGTGGGGATGCCTGTAGTCACTGTAGTGTTTGTAAGAGTGGGGATACCTGCAGTCACTGTATTGTTTATAAGGGTGGGGACACCTGCAGTCACTGTGGTGTCTATAAGGGTGGGGATCCCTGCAGTCACTGTAGTGTTTCTAAGTTGAGGATGCCTGTAGTCACTGTAGTGTTTATAAGGGTGGGGATACCTGCAGTCACTGTATTGTTTATAAGGGTGGGGATACCTGCAGAAGTGTCTATAAGGGTAGGGATACCTGCAGTCACTGTAGTGTTTATAAGGGTGGGGATACCTGCAGTCACTGTATTGTTTATAAGGGTGGGGACACCTGCAGTCACTGTAGTTTCTATAAGGGTGGGGATACCTGCAGTCACTGTATTGTTTATAAGGGTTGGGGATACCTGCAGTCACTGTAGTGTTTCTAAGGGTGGGGATACCTGCAGTCACTGTAGTGTTTATAAGGGTGGGGATGCCTGTAGTCACTGTAGTGTTTATAAGGGTGGGGATGCCTGTAGTCACTGTAGTGTTTATAAGAGTGGGGATACCTGCAGTCACTGTATTGTTTATAAGGGTGTGGACACCTGCAGTCACTGTAGTTTCTATAAGGGTGGGGATACCTGCAGTCACTGTATTGTTTATAAGGGTGGGGACACCTGCAGTCACTGTGGTGTCTATAAGGGTGGGGATACCTGCAGTCACTGTAGTGTTTCTAAGGGTGGGGATATCTGCAGTCACTCTAGTGTTTCTAAGGGTGGGGATGCCTGCAGTCACTCTAGTGTTTATAAGGGTGGGGATACCTGCAGTCACTGTAGTGTTTATAAGGGTGGGGATACTGCAGTCACTCTAGTGTTTATAAGGGTGGGGATACCTGCAGTCACTGTAGTGTTTATAAGGGTGGGCATGCCTGTAGTCTCTGTAGTGTTTATAAGGGTGGGGATACCCGCAGTCACTGTATTGTTTATAAGGGTGGGGACACCTGCAGTCACTGTAGTTTCTATAAGGGTGGGGACACCTGCAGTCACTGCAGTTTCTATAAGGGTGGGGATGCCTGTAGTCTCTGTAGTGTTTATAAGGGTGGGGATACCCGCAGTCACTGTATTGTTTATAAGGGTGGGGACACCTGCAGTCACTGTAGTTTCTATAAGGGTGGGGACACCTGCAGTCACTGTAGTTTCTATAAGGGTGGGGATACCTGCAGTCACTGTAGTGTTTATAAGGGTGGGGATGCCTGTAGTCACTGTAGTGTTTATAAGAGTGGGGATGCCTGCAGTCACTGTATTGTTTCTAAGGGTGGGGATGCCTGCAGTCACTGTATTGTTTCTAAGGGTGGGGATACCTGCAGTCACTGTAGTTTCTATAAGGGTGGGGACACCTGCAGTCACTGTAGTTTCTATAAGGGTGGGGACACCTGCAGTCACTGTAGTTTCTATAAGGGTGGGGATGCCTGTAGTCTCTGTAGTGTTTATAAGGGTGGGGACACCTGCAGTCACTGTAGTTTCTATAAGGTTGGGGATACCTGCAGTCACTGTATTCTTTCTAAGGGTGGGGATACCTGCAGTCACTGTATTGTTTATAAGGGTGGGGATACTGCAGTCACTGTAGTGTTTATAAGGGTGGGGATACCTGCAGTCACTGTAGTGTTTGTAAGGGTGGGCATGCCTGCAGTCACTGTAGTGTTTACAAGGGTGGGGATGCCTGCAGTCAGCTGACACTAAAGAGGTCACAGATGATGATGATGACACATTTCTCTCACTACACTGTCTCCAGATGAACCGATTCAAATTTCTGGGATTTCATCACCTGTATTATTCAGCATGCATCAAGACACTATGTACCGCTGGGTTCACATCACAACACTGTGAAGTTTTCTATCAAGTATCAGGCTATAACAAAATTAGCGGTCTTTTAATACCAGCAGGAGTACTGATACTTACCCATAACACAAATGAATGTGCAAGTATCAGCTCGTGTCAGTCGTATCTCACACTATATAATATTCTACACTACTTCTTACTGTGCTTACTTAATCACAACATGTCTTCCTGTATGAGACTTTTTATCAAGTTTACATCAGATACATGTATCAAACACATCTGTACTAGTGGTTAGATACATGTATCAAATACATCTGCAGTAATGGTTACATACATGTATCAAATACATCTGCAGTAATGGTTAGATACATGTATCAAACACATCTGCAGTAATGGTTAGATACATGTATCAAACACATCTGCAGTAATGGTTAGATATATGTATCAAACACATCTGCAGTAATGGTTACATACATGTATCAAACACATCTGCAGTAATGGTTAGGCCTGCATGCAGCAGCAGCCTCAGGATAAAAACAAACATGTCCTATGTAAATAAACTATCAGTGTATTATTGTGTTCATACTGCAGTAACAAACATGTCCTATGTAAATAAACTATCAGTGTATTATTATCTTCATACTGCAGTAACAAACGTCCTATGTAAAGAAGCTTTCAGTGTATTATTGTATTCATACTGCAGTAACAAATGTGTGCTATGTAAAGAAACTATCAGTGTATTGTTATATTCATACTGCAGTAACAAACATGTCCTTTGTAAATAAACTATCAGTGTATTATTGTATTCATACTGCAGTAACGAATGTGTGCTATGTAAATAAACTACCACTGTATTATTGTATTCATACTGCAGTAACAAACATGTCCTATGTAAATAAACTATCAGTGTATTATTGTATTCATACTGCAGTAACGAATGTGTGCTATGTAAATAAACTATCTGTATTATTGTATTCATACTGCAGTAACAAACATAACCTGAGTAAATAAACTACCAGTGTATTATTGTATTCATACTGCAGTAAAAAACATGTCCTATGTAAATAAACTACCAGTGTATTATTGTATTCATACTGCAGTAACGAATGTGTGCTATGTAAATAAACTATCAGTGTATTATTGTATTCATATTGCAGTAACAAACATATCCTGAGTAAATAAACTATCAGTGTATTATTGTATTCATACTGCAGTAAGACAATAAGGCCCATCTGTAACACAAATGTAAACTAAGTGTTAATACCAAAGCTCAAAACACAATATTTGAACTTTTCAAAATATGAAGATATAAAATGTATATGATCAAAAGAAAAATATAGGGGCGTCCAGATAGTGTAGTGGTCTATTCCGTTGCCTAGCAACAAGGGGATCACCAGTTCGAATCCCCGTTACCTCCGGCTTGGTCGGGCGTCCCTACAGACACAACTGGCCGTGTCTGCGGGTGGGAAGCCGGATGTGGGTATGTGTCCTGGTCGCTGCACTAGCGCCTCCTCTGGTTGGTCAGGGTGCCTGTTGGGGGGGGGGGGGACTGGGGGAAATAGCGTGATCCTCCCACATGCTACGTGCCCCTGGTGAAACTCCTCACTGTCAGGTGAAAAGAAGCGGCTGGTGACTCCACATGAATGGGAGGAGGCATTTGGTAGTCTGCAGCCCTCCCCGGATCAGCAGAGGGGGTGGAGCAGAGACTGGGACGGCTTGGGAGAGTGGGATAATTGGACGGGTACAATTGGGGAGAAAAAGGGGGTAAGATGCAAAAAAAATAAATAAATAGAAAACACTCAGAGTGCATACTTCCAAGTAACGCTGTCTCAATCCTCCCTTAGATATTTTATTTGTAGAGAATACTGACGATGAGAGAATGTGTTACTTTGCATCTGGCTCTGCATCAAAATACACACAGAAAACTGTGAATGTGTACTTTATGAGTACTCACTCTGGTGCTCACTAACGGAACCGCACCAGCTCACAGTCTCTCCCAGCTGCCCCAGACAGCCGACCTGATGAAGCCGCTGTGCTCACTAACGGAACCGCACCAGCTCAGTCTCTCCCAGCTGCCCCAGACAGCCGACCTGATGAAGCCGCTGTGCTCACTAACGGAACCGCACCAGCTCAGTCTCTCCCAGCTGCCCCAGACAGCCGACCTGATGAAGCCGCTGTGCTCACTAACGGAACCGCACCAGCTCACAGTCTCTGCAATAGTTTTTTTTTCTTAAGATGGCGAAGGCATGACCCACCCAGTCCTGGCTTCGACACGCCATCCTGAACTCCATCATATCGCCGGGAAGATAATCCTCTGGTCTAAAATGAACGCAACACACAACCGCGTGTTTCGTTACCGATGCAGCAGTGAAATCACATCTCTTCACCTGCAAAAACTGCACCCAGGAACGAAAGCTAGTACTTTTCCTTTTCCTGTTAGGAAAACTGTGGACTCGGTGTCCTGACAGGCTAGAGTTTGTGCAACTTGCACAATGAGGATAAACGGTAAAATGCAATATGACACTACTGAATAAAAAGAAAAAGTCACTATATCACGACCACGCAGACTGCTACTACTGCATGCTGAGCTGAGGCTGAGCTGAGGCAGTGCTGAGGAGACAACGCCCCTCCATCATGTGACGTGACGCGATGCTGGGGAAACAAGTGTTTTTACGACTTTTGCTCCAAATGGCCACATTTTCCTCTGAATTGTTGCCCTTCTGTCTTGTAAAACATAATTTTCATGGTAAATTTCATGTAAAATTTAACCTGCAGTATGCACTTTATGGCTAGCTAGCTGTGGTATATCAATACTTCGCAGCTAAATGCATTTTAAGGTGGGGAAAAGCCACTTCACCACCATCCCTCCCAATGCCACCCTGCAGAGTCCACCTGACACCCCTTAAGCCTCCTACAGACTGTGAGATTTTAGCAGTCCTGTAAGTTTATTGTATGTAGACTATACGATGATCACGCCTACTGAATTGCAGGCTACGACGCAAGTCCATAAAAACATCATCAGCATGTGTGCTGCATCAACCTACACTGCTGGCAGAGCAACATGACGCCAAGCAGGAATCGAGTCCTTTCAATAGTCGCCACAGCTCGTTTTGTTGCCCGTTTTGTTCATTTTAGCTCGTTTTGTTGAGTCCATGGCATTTGGGTCACAGATGCTAACAGTATTTGTTTGTGTTTAGCACCAGCAAAGATTGTGCGTGGCGTTGATCAGTGCATCATTTCGTGCTGCATTTCTATTGGCTGTTAGTAGACATAGGTGGTAGCAGCAGTCACATTGTGAGACAGTCATCCTACATTTCTGACACTGCCAGACTTCTGTCCCAGGTTGTCTTCGGTCGTAAGACCGGAATAACGACTGTCTTTGAACCTGTCTCACAGTGCAACATAGGACCACCGGTTTGGAGCCACAACCAAAGACATCGCCACGTTGAGTCATCTTTCATCTTAGATGGCCAGATCGCACAGTCTGTAGGAGGCTTTAGCCACCCCACATAAAACTTGCTAGATCTGCCACTAGGGGAATCCGACGACTGGAAAGCCGATGAACATTTATGGCTTAAACACAGCTGACTTTATATGTCTAACTATCAGTACATTTTAAACATCTAAGAGTTAACTAGTTGTAGTATTTTTCATCAAAAGGGGAAAAAGAACAAAAAAAGAAAAAAAAGAGGACAGGCATCATTGTAACAACAGCAAACTGGGCAGGCCTTATTGACTGGTGTTCTTTCTTTGTATTTCCCTGTAGAGGAAAACACTACGACGAGTTAATTCATAGATGTTTTAAATTACTAAATACTTATTTATATACTATTTCAACAAACTGTGGTTGTTTGTCATCTTCCCAGCAGCCACACTCCCCTGTTGGCAGCTCTATCACATTTTATATGTGGAGTGGCAAAGGGGTGACAGGAGGTTTCTGCTGGGTGGCAGTGGGGCTTATGGACAATAATGTGCTTAGATTGTGTGTGCAGTCAAGTAGGTGAGTAGGTAGGTAGGTAGGCCAATACCACAAGCTTCCCTTTCTTTTCTTAATAACTGTGGTACTGTGATCCAAAGGGAACCCTGAAAAATAGTATTAAAAAGCATATATATATATATATATATACACACACACACACGTATATACGTATATATATCCTTCATTTCATTTTTAACATGTGCCTGCACATTGTTTTTAATGACAATAAAATTGAATTGAATTGAATATACACACACACACACACACACACACACACACACACACACACACACACACATTATATATATATATACACACACAGCATGAAAACTATGCAGTGATGGTGTGAGTGAACTTGTTCGTCATTAAACTCTTACAGTTTCTCGCCCATATGCGAAATATTAGTGCTGCACGATATATAAGTTATGAAAATCCTAGGGAGTTTCACATATTATCAACAAGGCTCATCACATCACACTGCTTAGTAATGTTAAGTATAAAATTAAACCAAAACTGGTTATCATAATACTCTGACAATAAAGGTTTTTTTTTTGGCAATAGATTCTCATTATCATTAACATAGCCATTATATGACAATGTCCAAATTCCAAACAAATACCACTGAAAGACGACAAACAACAATTACTAGCCGGCCTCACGAGATGTGGTTGAGACCTTGTCAGTATAAACTGACCCACAAGCTATAGGTAGGACAGATTGTGTGTCCCCATCTGTCTTAGCGGTGCTATAGTGCTTCGGAATTGCAATATGCAGATTCTTGCTGACAAATGCCAATATAAAAAGGGGGTGTCTGTTACAGCCACGCCCTAAACAGCAGCCTGGAGTATTTCAGTCATTTCCACGTGTATATTTAAAAACACTGAAGTGGTGGAGCTGTGCAATGCTGCATTCACATCCAATATGCTTACATGTCATGAATAATAAAATATAGACTATCAAATGGAGGCCATCTTAATTAAAGTGTGTGTTTCTCAGCAAAAACAGAGCAGGAAGGGGCATTTACACGACTGTTAAAGTCCCACTCTCTGCGACCCGGTGCAAAACTTAAAAAGTACAAACAATGCAACACACCGAATTTTGGTTACTGATGCACAAATGAATTTAATCTCTGATGAGTGCCTTCTGTGGAGGATGGAAAGGACCAGAAAGGTATCCAGGTAACCAGAATAGACTGACAAAGCACCATCACTTCTCTCACTGAGAATAACAACAGTATAGAAAGTATGGCCAACTACTGCCTGCAGCCATTAGTTTATCATTACTAAAGGCCGGATTCCTTCATTCAGCAGTCTGATTTGATCTTATTAGCTGTATAGTATAGTTAAAAAAAATAAATTTTGTGATTGTCCCTTATTTCATTATATAGTGCGCTAGTGTACAAGTGCATTTTAAAGACAGAGTAAGTTTATGAGTTTTAGATGCTTTCAGTATAACAAATACGTTCAAGTGCAGCATTAATGTTGGAATTACTGAGCTAGCCCATGTTGAGCAAGGCTGGGTTGTGACGGAGTACAAGTAATGGCATTAGGATACAGAAATGAAGTCCTTGTATTAAGCCCACATTACATTTTGAAACACCAGTATTCAGATTACAGTTTATACGGTTTGAGGTGAATACTTTTAGAATGCTTCCCTCCTAAGCAGTGTTGGCATTACAGGTGTGACTATGTCAGAGTTTCGGTGCTGGGCGAACCTGAGCTCATGTGAAAATAGATAACCAAATGGAAGGAACGTGTCGGTTTAAAGATAAACTTGGGCTGCAGTCTGCAATGATAAAATGCACAGAAAACACCTAATTTGCTGCAATAGATATACTCACTGCATCATAGTTGATGAAAGTGTGTCCATGCACATATTTCCTCCTGCATGCATTACACGCTGGTCGAGCACAGCAGTAGCTGGCAAATGGTCAACACACTGAGATACTGGCATGGAGATCCCAGCAACACCAGTGAATAAGCAACAACTTGGCAAATAATATTCATGGAGCAGCACTACTGTCGACATGCTCCTTCTGAAGGTGATTCATATTGTCATGTGAGTCAGTTATCTATCTGAACACTAACTAAATACGTTACAGACTATATTTATTATATCTATTAAGACAGTCTATTCAGTATCCAGGCACGGAATCCTCTTCCAAGCATTCTACCCAGTCCTGATGTTTAGTGACATTCAATTCTCATACGATAGCCAGCAAACACTACTGAGCGCTAGCTCGCGCAGAGAACGACTACGTAGCAGTGAGAATACTGGCAGGATTAAAAACCCCAATCTACGGTTTGATAGTGGGAGAACCAAAAATGATTTTGAATAACAATCAGTAGTTTAGCCCGTTGATTGCTAATGAGATCTTCGGACCCGACTTGACTGTGGTCAATAAATATTATTTTTTAGAATTACGTTACAAAGGTCTGGTTCGTTCGAGTGGCTTTAGGCACCAAACACATTTTCAGTCTGCCGAAGTGTTTCAGGTTCTGGGACGACGTGTGCCTTAGCAGAGCTGCGCTGCTGCGGCTAGTGGAGGCTAGCCTACTTGCAGCCTACCAAACAAAGAGGTCATGACGGAGGAGCAGCGCAGTATGTTAACGCTAGCACGCTCGCTAACGCTAGCGGCTAGCTTTAGCGCTAACCCAGCGCCTCGTCGTGTCAACAATGAAGGAGCCAGCTTGCTCGCTGGAAAGACGCAGTGCAACGTGAATGGTGTACACGGCTCCCGGGTAGGCCCGTGTTAAATGGGGCATCTAGCTTAGCTAACTGGGACGTAGGCTGTTCTCTAGCCCGATGTTTGCGGGCTAGCTAGCAGCCGCTACGCCGCAGTCGTGAGGAGAATGTTAGAGCGCTGGCTGGCGTGCGCCATGCAATACAACACCGTACGCCGCGCAGCCCTGACCGAACAAGCCCTTGGGTGGTTGCCATTGTTTCGCTTCCCATCTGACCCCCGTCATTTTTAAACGAATAACATAAAGTTATTGTACCATGCGAGCTGCCTCAGCCCATGTGCGCTCCTTCTTTCTCTTTTGTTTGTCCTTCATTTCCTCCCCTTCAGTGACTTGGAGTAGCTGGTTCTCTCCGCCGGGCTGCGTCTCTCCCACCGCTCCAAGGCGACTTCACTGCGGCGCTGCTTCACAAGACCGGACGAGACGCGCTCGCTGCTAGCAAGATGGCTAACTAGCTTTCCAGAGCAAGATCCCTCTTCTGACGACGCTGCGAACACTGAGCACCACCTCCCTACAACTTGCTCATTATACGCTATTTCTCTTTCGCATCTGACAAAATCCTAACGCGAAAAGATAGCTAGCAGTCCGCCTTCTCTATTATTGCTGGGCGCAGTGACAGTCTAGCGCCTACCTTCGCTGTACTACTGCAGGAAATCCCTCTTCGGAATGCGAGGCGGAGAATACAACAACGAGGTCAAGGGTCAAACACACTGCAGGAATGCAACCTAAAAAAACAACCCTCTGCAACCGGGTCTGCTGCTGAAACCATGACACCGTATGATGACATAGCTATACCAGCATTTAATCCAGTCTCTCGCTCGTGTGACTTCTATTTATTTGTATTTATGAGCTGGGAAGCTTCCTGTTCCGACAAGGTTTTGGATGGGCTTCAACATTAACACCCTGTCATTCACATGTATGTATACGTATGTATATATATATATATATATATATATATATATATATATATATATATATATACATACATACATACATACGCACACACACGCAGATACAGGAAAAGAAGTTTTAATACATTGCAGTGCAGGCCTGTTTCGTGCGTCGCACACTAACTCATCAGCAACAGGCCTGTACTGCAATGTAATAAAACTTCTTTCCCTGTATCTGTATTGATATTCCACTCCTCACTAGTTGAGCACTTTTATCAACACCATTGACGGTTTCCGAGCGTTTTTTTTGGAAACCGTCAATGGTGTTGATAAAAGTGCTCAATGAATGAGAAGCTGAATATATATATATATATATATATATATATATATATATATATATATATATATATATACTGTATGTATATATATACTGTATGTGTGTATATATATATATATATACACACATACACACACATACATACACATGTATATATATATATGTGTGTGTGTCTGTATATACACATACACATGTATGTATGTGTGTGTATGTATGTATGTATGTATGTATGTAAGTATATATGTAAGTATATATGTACATATGTACATATATATGTATACATATATAATCCAGTTAGTATGTGTGTGTTTTGTGTGTGTGTGTGTGTGTGTGTGTGTTTGTAAAGATAGATAGATGTGGGGGGGGGGGGACTAATGCATTTCAGTAGTTTTTTCCCCCCTGGATCTATCTTAATATTCCACTCCTCATTCATTTGAGCACTTTTATTAACACCGTTGGTGGTTCCCGGGAAAAAAAAAGTTTTCTATATTTTATATATATATAAATATATATATTGTGGGAGTGTAGGAACGAGGAGACGGAGAGATCGAGTTGAGTCAATGCCGTTTACTCGCCAAACAAAACAACACCGATACAACACAATCTCTCCTGGCAACCAGCTAACCGCTAGGCTGCTGCAAACATGGCTCCCCCCAGAAACTCTAAGCAGTAACTACGTCAGCACTCCGAACGTCTGCCTTAAAGGAGCAGCAGCCCCTGGTGGATCTACCCTCATTTGTGTATCACCACACAGCCCCCCCCCCACCCCCAGAATTCACCATCACGAAACACAAACTCAGCGAAACACAAACAGGCAACAGGCGAACAGTCCTCAGTGAAACAGTCAACGTCTCGGGTGGCAGACCAGGCGGCCAAAACGGCTGTCCTGAATGGGTATGGGGGAGGGGGAGGGGGCAGGGGCAGGAGACAGAGCCGGAGCCGGAGCCCTGGCAGGGGCCGAGGCTGGCCCAGGGGCCTGAGAAGGGGGGCGTCCACGCCATGAGGGCAGGGCCAATTCAACCGGCCCACCCAGGTCCAAATGGGTAGGCTTGAGACGGTCCACCAAGACGCGCTCCGGCTTGCCCCCATGTCCACCACAAAGTTCTTAGACCCCGCTTCCAGGGCGCGGAAGGGCCCAATGTAGGGGGGCTGCAGGGGGGTACGGTGGCTGTTGTGGCAGATGAAGATGTACCTGGCCGACAGTAGATTCTTGGGGACGTAGGACTGAGGGAGGCAGTGGTGAGATGTAGGGATCGGAGCAAAAGCGTTGGCACTGTCCCGGGCCACAGCCCGATGAGAAGCTGCTGATCAGGGGGCCACAGCATCCGGGAGAAACTCACCCGGGACACGCAGCGGCTGGCCGTAAACCAGCTCGGCAGACGAGGACTGAAGGTCTTCCCACGGGGCAGAGCGAAGGCCGAGCATGACCCACAGGAGGCGATCGACCCAGTTGCTGTCTGTGAGGCTGGCACAAAGAGCGGCCTTCATAGATCGATGAAACCGCTCACAAAGTCCATTGCCCTGCAGGTTGTATGCTGTGGTGCGGTGGAGCTTCACCCCCAGTCCCTCCGCGACTGCAGTCCAGAGCTCCGACGTGAACTGCAGGCCCCTGTCAGAGGTGAGGTCAGCCGGCATGCCAAAACAGGCCACCCAGGACCCGATGAACGCACGGGCCACCTCAGTAGATGTGGTCGATGACAGAGGAACAGCTTCCAGTCACCTGGTGGTCCTGTCCACCATGGTGAGAAGGTGAGTGAACCCGTGGGAGCGGGGCAGGGGCCCCACCAGGTCCACATTCACATGGTCAAAACACCTCTTGGGCACCAGGAATGGCGCCAAGGCGGCTTTGGTATGACGGTGTATTTTGGAACACTGGCACACCATGCAGGAGTCAGCCCAGGCCTTGGCGTCCTTCCTGAGGCCGGGCCAAACCAACTTGGCCCCCACCAGCTTAGTGGACGCCTTCACACCCGGGTGGGAAAGGCCATGGATAACGTCAAAAACACAGCGCCGCCAGCTGGTGGGCACCATGGGGCGAGGCTGGCCTGTGGAAACATCGCAGATGAGCGTGGCGTTGGCGCTGTCAAACACCACATCCTCCAACCGCAGCCCCGTAGCGGCCGTCCAATAGGCCTGGATGTCCGCGTCAGCGGCTTGGTCTGCAGCCATGGCAGCATAATCGAGTCCCAAGTGAACGGACCCTGCCAGCGCCTGGGAGAGGCAGTCAGTGACCAAGTTGTCCTTGCCAGCCACGTGCCAGATGTCCGTGGTAAACTCCGAGATGGCAGAGAGCTGACACTGTTGGCGCCCGGACCACGGCTCAGAGGTCTTGGCCATGGCAAAAGTCAGCGGCTTGTGGTCGACGAAGGCAGTGAAACGGCGGCCTTCCAACAGGAACCTGAAGTGTCGGGAGGCGAGGAAGAGACCCAGGAGTTCCCGGTCGAAGGTGCTGTACTTCCACTCGTTGTCCTTAAGCTGTTTGCTAAAGAAGGCGCTGCCCACTCACTGCTCGCACACTGCCCCAATCGCACAGTCAGAGGCGTCGGTCATGAGGACAATTGGGGCAGTGGGTGACGGGTGCGCCAGCAAAGCTTCGTCCATCCCCGGGGACCAGTCTACCTCGCCCTTGGCTTCCTTGGTCCGCAGAGCCTCGTACAAGGGCCGCATGCAGTGAGCTGCGTGGGGAATGAACCTGTTAAGAAAGTTCACTATGCCCAAGACCTCCCGCAGGGACTTCACAGTGCAGAGGTGAGGAAAACTGGCAACGGCGTCCACTCTGGCAGGAAGCGCAACGGCTCCCTGCGGGGAGATGCGGTGGTCAAGGAAGTTGATGGACGACAGGCCAAACTGGCACTTGGCTGGGTTGACTATGAGTCCATGCGCACTGAGCCGCTCGAACAACTGCCGGAGCTGTGTCAGGTGCTCCTCCGCAGATGCGCTGTCCACGAGAATGTCATTCCAAGTAAACAAACAAGAATGGTATATCTCGTAGCACAGAGTCCATCAGCCGCCGGAACGTCTGTGCTGCCCCCTCGAGACCGAAGGGCATCCGCAGGAACTTGAAGAGTCCAAATGGCGTGATGACCGCTGTCTTGGGTACGTCCCGAGGGTGGACCGGTACCTGGTGGTAGCCCCGCACCAAATCTACTTTGGAAAAGATGGTGGCCCCTGCCAGGTGGGCGGAGACGTCCTGTATGTGCGGGACGGGGTACCGGTCAGGGGTTGTGGCGTTGTTCAGGCGACGAAAATCGCCGCAGGGGCGCCAACCGCCATCAGCCTTAGAAACCATGTGCAGGGGGGAGGCCCACGGGCTGTCCAAGCGGCGCACAATGCCGAGCGTTCCATGGTGGCAAACTCCTCCCTGGCGATCGCGAGTTTAGCAGAGTCGAGGCGCCGAGCACATGCATAGACTGTGGGGCGGTCGGTGGCAATATGGTGCTCCACGCCGTGCTTGGCCACCGCTGACGAGAACGTAGGTGGGGTGAGGTCAAGGAACTCTGCGAGCAGTCATTGATACGTATCTCCGGCGGTGAGCATGTTTGACAGACCGAGCGTCCCTGCACCTCCCAGTGTGCACGGGTATGTAGCGAAAGAGACAGCATCGATCAAGCAACAGTTTGTAACATCCACCAGCAGTCTGAAGGCACACAGGAAGTCCGCGCCCAGGAGGGGAACCAACAGGAGGAAGTGAGGGCAGCTATGAAGAGGATGAAGAGTGGAAAGGCAGTTTGTCCTGATGACATACCTATGGAGGCATGGAGATGTTTAGGAGAGATGGCAGTGGGGTTTTTAACTAGATTGTTTAACACAATCTAGGAAAGTGAGAGGATGCCTGAGGAGTGAAGAAGAAGCATACTGGTCCGATTTTCATGAACAAGGGTGATGTGCAGAACTGTAGCAACTACAGAGGTATAAAGCTGATCAGCCACAGCATGAAGATATGGGAAAGAGTAATAGAAGCTAGGTTAAGAGCAGAGGTGGTGATCAGCCAACAGCAGTATGGTTTCATGCCAGGAAAGAGCACCACAGATTTGATGTTTGCTTTGAGAATGTTGGTGGAGAAGTATAGAGAAGGCCAGAAGGAGTTACATTGTGTCTTTGTGGATTTAGAGAAAGCATACGACAGGGTGCTGAGAGAGGAGGTGTGGTATTGTATGAGGAAGTCGGGAGTTGCAGAGAAGTATGTAGGAGTGGTGCAGGATATGTATGAGGGAAGTGTGACAGTGGTGAGGTGTGTGGTTGGAATGACAGATGGGTTCAAGGTGGAGGTGGGATTACATCAAGGATCGGCTCTGAGCCCTTTCTTGTTTGCAATGGTGATGGACAGGTTGACGGACGAGATCAGGCGGGAGTCTCCATGGACGATGATGTTCGCGGATGACATTGTGATCTGTAGCGAGAATAGGGTGCAGGTTGAGGAGAGCCTGGAGAGGTGGAGGTATGCACTGGAGAGAAGAGGAATGAAAGTCAGTAGGAGCAAGATGGAATACCTATGCGTGAATGAGAGGGAGGGTGAAATGGTCAGGATGCAAGGAGTGGAGGTGACAAAGGCATGAGTTAAAATATTTGGGGTCAACTGTCAAAGTAACGGGAAGTTCAGGAGAGAGGTGAAGAAGAGAGTGCAGGCAGGGTGGAGCGGGTGGAGAAGAGTGTCAGCAGTGATTTGCGACAGAAGGGTACCAGCAAGAGTTAAAGGGAAGGTTTACAAGATGGTTGTGAGACCAGCTATGTTGTATGGTTTGGAGACAGTGGCACTGACGAAAAGACAGGAGGTGGAGCTGGAGGTGGCAGAATTGAAGATGCTAAGATTTTCACTGGGCGTGATGAAGGACAGTATTAGGAACGAGTATATTAGAGGCACCGCTCAAGTTGGACAGCTTGGAGACGAAGCAAGATTGAGATGGCTTGGATATGTGTGGAGGAGAGATGCTGGGTATATTGGGGGAAGGATGCTGAATATGGAGCTGCCGGGAAGAGGAGAAGAGGAAGGCCAAAGAGGAGGTGTATGGATGTGGTGAGGGAAAACATGCAGGTGGCTGGTGTGACAGAGGAAGATGTAGAGGGCAGGAAGAGATGGAAACGGATGATCCGTTGTGGCGACCCCTAATGGGAGCAGCAAAAAAGTGCTCAACAAATAAGGAGCAAAATAATCCAGTTAGTCCAGTAAATTCTTTATGAGACAGTACAAGCCTGTTTCATGCCATAAGCAATCATCAGCTGTTAATAAAGCTACTGTGAATGAACATACCGTTTACTGTGTCGTCATAAACGTCACGTGCACAACGTCCAGTGGGGAAGGAAGAGGTGCGACATTCAAAAATTCAAAAACACGTAACTGCTAACAGTCCAATGTGTGTGTGTGGGGGGGTATTTGTCTATTGGCATGATTTATTTATAATTACAAAATAGGCGCTTAGATCTATGTCTGTGGGCAGCAGTAATCATGGGCACCTTCGACAGGGCGGAAACTTGTGAACTAATTGGAATGTATTTGTTATCTCAACTACAAGACCTAGACATCAATGTCGGACTCTATAGGGATGATTGGCTAGTAATTTGTAGCAAAACACCAACAGAGGTCGAGCACATTAAGAAAACACTCTGCAAAATATTGTCAAACAATGGACTAAAAATCACCATTTAAGCAAAGAAAAAACAAATGAACTTTCTGGACATCTCAATGGACCTTAAGCCCAACAACACGCTGCAGTATGTCCACAGATAAAGCAACCACCCACCCTCCTTCTTGAAGAACATCCCAGAAAGCATTAATAGAAGACTCTTGTTACCAGCTCCAGATCTAGGGGATATCCGGAGCGGCAGCAAATGATACACAGGCTAAATAGCACTGTGGATCTGTGAATCAAAACGAGAGACACGATGGAAATACGTTGTCACTCAAGCTCGTGCCAGTTTATTTCTGGTCTCAACAGTTAAACATTTCAGCAATTCTCCACACCCCAGCAAACATGCCCGTGCGGGCCCACTGTGGGTGGTTGTGGGTTTACTGTGGGGCAATGTGGGCAGGAGCAAACCCACACTAATCCAACATGGGCCCCATGTGGTTGGCCCATGCGGGGCCCACAGTAGTTTTGCCCTTTGAGGCCCCTATGTGGGCTTATTATGGGCAAGCCCAACAGTGCTCTTGCCCACAGTAAGCCCATATGGGCCCCATGTGGGTCAGCCCATGCGGGGCCCACAGCAGTTTTGCCCTTTGAGGCCCCCATGAGGGTTTTCTGTGGGCAACCCACAGTGGTCTTGCCCACAGTAAGCCCACATGGGCCCCCTGTGGGTCAGCCCATGCAGGGCCCACAGCAGTTTTGCCCTTTGAGGCACCTATGTGGGCTTACTGTGAGTTAGACCATGCGGGGCCCACAGCAGTTTTGCCCTTTGAGGTCAACCCCCTGTTGACAGTACAGTTAAAACGTTTTAAGATTACAACTGCTTTAGGGTAAGCGGTACTCAAACTTTTTATTTACCGCCCATGCCCAATACTGCATATAGTCAGACTTCTGCAAAAATGACAGTAAAATGTAAACAAGTTGTCCAAGGTATAACCGGTTCATCCCATACTTAACTAAAACTGCCCGTCCAACACCCGTACCGTCTCAACTTTTTGGTTTATCGCAGCTGTTTCATATTATAGTTAAGAGAAAGAACACTAGTTTTTTTGTTAATTTTTTGTCCCTTAAATGTTCCCATAGAGCAGCTCATGCTGTTTTTTTAACCAACTTAATTACAGATTAACTATTACTCATAACTTTACCATTTTAATAATTTTGAACCATCAGAAATTTAGCGAACATACACACACAGCAGCTTATTGTAGTCTCATATAGTCTGCAATACATCTGACATGTTGCGCATGTGTGCAGTAATAAACTTGACACACTCCATCACTCTAGCAGTACACAAGTAAATACAGCCTATATTGCCCTGGTTTAGTTTGAACTTGGTCACGAGGTGGTGCCAATTCTCATTACTTTAAATACTCCAAGAAGTTGGATTTGGGTAGTTTAATTTGAACGTTGCCCCGCCTGAGTTCACGGAACAATCAAAGTGTCAGTTTACCTAAATAAAGAAACACGGTCACATACAAATAATTTTGGCTTTACTTGCCCAGGTTTCGAGACATCTCTGTTCGAGATTTGCCTCCACCCCAACAGGTGAATGGAATCCCAGGCTAGATTAAATGCTCCACCTGTGGCTAACTCATACTGTGCACTTACATTGCAATTGTTGTTTTCTTCAGATGCTGTGACAAAAAGCAGCCGCGCCACAGCATCCGAGGTGGAAGCTGCCATCAAAATGTGGCTCAGAAATGCCAGGGATAGAGACGGAGGAAGGAGCAGAAGGAGCAAAAAATAAATAGATTTAATGTTTGGGTTTTTTTTAGATTTAATGTTCTTATTGTGTTCAAATGTGGTTCTATGTTTGTTGTTCTGTTTTATAAAAGCATTTAATTTGGTAAATAGTTTTGTTTTTCAATTCCAATTGTTTCCAATTTTCAATAAATTCTTTCTTCGTATAATTTATATTTTCCTCATTTTTTTGTTTGAGCTGGCTGTCAATAAATTTCACTAGCATACCAGGCGCACATGGGGCACTATGAGCCCGTGTGGGACCACTGCTCCCAGCCCAAAGTGTGGGCATACTATGGGCATGCTGCAGACCCACAATGGGTCCCACTGAGGGCCCACTCTGCTTAGTGTGGGCAGCCCACTGAGGGCCCACACTTTGGGCTGAGTATGGGCTGCCCACTGGGGCCCCACCAGGGGCCTTTAGTGTGGGGCCCACACGTGCCCTGCATTTCATGCCGGTAACGGGGTCCACAGTGGGCTGCCCACAGTGGGCACTCTGTTCCTGCCTACAGTGGCCCCACATGGGCCCCAAAGAGGCATGTTTGCTGGGACTGTACCATATTCATCAAAAGTAAAATAAATGAAAAATAAAAAGTATAACACTGTAAAATCAATTTGGCTTTTCTCATCACCCAAACATCAATATAGGCTACTGTCAAAATAGCCATTTCACAACAATCAGCCTACCACAGCATCTGAACCATTTATCTACAAACCCCAATTCCAATGAAGTCGGGACATTGTGTAAAACTTAAATAAAAACAGAATACAATGATATGCAATCCTTTTCTACCTATATTCAATTGAATACACTACAAAGACAAGATATTTAATGTTCAAACTGATAAACTTTATTTTTTTTTGCAAATATTCACTCATTTTTTATTTGATGCCTGCAACACGTTCCAAAAAAAGCTGGGACCTGTCGGTTCTGTGCCTGCTGCTCAGGTTCGTGATCAAAGAGCAAATCGATGGGCAACCGCGGAGCTCTTCCAAACAGGAGGAAGAAGGGTGAGTAGCCTGTCGCTTCATGACGTGTGCAATTGCAAGTGTGGACTATGATTGGGAGGTGATCTTTCCGCTCAGCTTTTTTTTTATCTCCTGCAGGGTGCGTAGCATCGGAAGAAGCGTCCTATTTAGGCGTTCAATAGGGTTCTCCTGCGGATGATAGGGGGTGGTTCGAGAATGGGCAATTCCCGCCAGCTGCTGAAGTCATTGGAATAGTCTGTTTTCAAACTCCCGGCCTTGATCGTGATGTAGCTTTTGAGGGTACCCGAAGCGTGGAATAAAGTCATAGAAAATCTTCTCTGCTGCGGTTTTGCCTGACTTGTCCTTAGTCAGGCAGGCTTGTAAATCATGTGAAGTGATTTACCAGGACTAAGATATACTTGTAACCTCCTCGGCTTGGTTCGAGATGGAGGTAATCAACAGAAATGAGCTCAAAGGGACTGTTGGTTGTAATTGTCTTGTACTTTATAGTACTTATATTAGGAATGAATAGACCGGAGACCAAGGCATAACGTTGACCTTTTAGTGGGCATATCTTCAAGTCTCAACACTCGCGCATGCACGCTCATTACATATCAAAACCTGCTCACTACATCTCATCCTTTTAAACTGATACTTTCAGGATCTTTACAGAAAAATTAAATCATATTTTAATAATGTCACAGCCCCTCGCCCTTGACACCTGCTCACCTCTCCTTCACCCTGGCACACCTGCTCGTGGTTTCAATCGGCACACCTGCTGGCCATCAAGCAATCACCCCCTCTCCCTTGACACCTGCTCACCCCTCCTTCACCCTGGCATACCTGCTGGCCATCAAGCAATCACCCCCTCTCCCCTGACACCTGCTCACCCCTCCTTCACCCCGGCACACCTGCTGGCCATCAAGCAATCGCCCTCACCCTTAAGAAGCCTCCACTGTGGACCAGTCTTCCCTGGAACGTTGCCATTCATGGCTTGTTGCCTAAAGGTTATTGCACGTCCAGTCCCAATCCTAGCCTGTATTCTCTGATGTACATAGTTTTTGCATTCTTGCTTGCCTGTCTGATTTTTGCTCTCTGCTCTTCAGGACTTCAGCCTGCCTGCCTACCTGCCACTGAGCCAACTCCTGCTCTACCCCTGGGATCGGCCACTTCAATAAAGACTTGATTTCTTCCCTTACCTGGTTGTCCCGTCTGCTTTTGGGTTTTTCCAGATACGTGACAGGACGTTCCAGTCACTATGCCCAGCAAACCATTCCACCACAGACCTGGCCACGGTCTGCCAGGCTGTAGGCAACCAGGAATCGGTCCTCGGCCAGCACAGCCAGGTGCTACAGGGGATGGCTGACGCCCTCCGTGAGCTCAGCTCAAAGATCTCCAGAATCCAGACCCAACTTAGTGCCTCCGCTAGCCCGGGACCCGCCCCTCCAGCTCCGCTGCCCTCAGCGCCATCAACTTCGGCTAAGGAACCATGGGTTGCCCCGCCCGATAAGGATGATGGAGATTTTGGATTTTGTCGCCCTTTTTTGATGCAGTGTGAGATTGTGTTTAACCAGCAGCCCCAGTCATATTCCACGGATGGAGCCAAAGTCGCTTACATCATGGGTCTTCTCCGGGGAAGCGCTCTGGATTGGGCTACAGCGGTGTGGGAGATGCGGGCCCCCACTTCCTCATGCTACGCTGAGTTCACCACTGCTTTTCGCCAGGTTTTTGATCATCCCGTACGGGGAAAGGATGCTTCAAAAAGACTGATCTCTCTCCGCCAGGGTCCCCGCAGCGTCGCTGACTACTCAGTTGAGTTCCGTACGCTATCAGCGGAGAGCGGATGGAACAACGAGTCCCTCCAGGCCGGCTTTTCCAATGGTCTAAGCGAATCCATAAAGGACGAATTGGTTTCCTACCCCGAGCCTGGAGGGTTGGAGGAATTGGTTACCCTGACCATTCGTGTGGACAACCGTCTCCGGGAGCGGAGGAGAGAGAGGACGCGCCGCTTTCCTGGTCACAACAACTTTCCACGGGCCACACCTCCAAACTCTGGGGGCCGAGCTCGCTCGACTGAGGCTGACGTCCTCCGAGAAAGCCCGATTCTTCCCCAGCTTCGGAGCCGATGCAACTCGGCCGCTTCCGGTTCAACCCGGAGGAGCGTCAACGGCGCATCACCGAGAACAGCTGCTTGTATTGTGGTCAGCCTGGTCACTTTCTCGCCTCCTGCCCTCACCGTCCGTCAAACTAGTAGGCTGACGAGGGAGGGGGAGGATCCTCGCGAGCCCAACTGTCTGCCCTTTGTCTCCTTGTCCACGTACCCAGTTGCAAGCTACCATCAGTTTTAAAGGTCAGTCCACTAAACTTTTGGCTTTAATTGACTCTGGAGCTGATGAAAGCTTTTTGGATGCAAGTGTTGTGAAGCAGCTAGGTCTTGCCACTGTGAGTCTGGACCAGCCTCTTGAAGCTAATGCCCTGGATGGACGTCTCCTGGCCCGGATAACCTCTAAGACCGAGCCTGTGAGCCTCCTGTTGTCGGGAAACCATCAAGAGGAGTTAAGTTTTTTCGTTATCAATTCTCCCTTTGTTCCCATTATACTTGGTCATCCCTGGCTGGTTAAGCATAGTCCCCATATTGATTGGTCATCGGCCAGAATTTCAAGTTGGAGTCCCGTCTGTCATGCCATATGCCTCCAGTCTGCTCTGCCTCAGTCTGTCCCCTGTCAGATGTCAAGCTCTGAGACCTCTGACCTGTCACTGGTGCCTCCAGAGTACCATGACCTCCAAGCCGTGTTCAACAAGCAGCAAGCTCTCTCCCTGCCTCCTCATCGCCCCTATGATTGCGCTATTGACCTGCTGCCGGGCGCTCCCCTCCCCAGCAGCTGCCTATATAGCCTCTCCAAGTCTGAGCAGGAGTCCATGGAGAGGTACATCGAGGACTCCTTGGCTGCTGGTCTTATTCGCCCGTCATCATCACCCCTTGGTGCGGGGTTCTTTTTTGTGGCCAAGAAGGACAAGACCCTCCGGCCGTGTATTAACTATAGAGGCCTCAATAACATCACAGTCAAGAATAAGTACCCTCTGCCCCTCATGACTTCCGCTTTTGATTCTCTCCAGGGAGCCACAGTGTTCACTAAACTAGACCTCCGCAATGCTTACCACCTGGTCCGGGTTAGAGACGGAGATGAATGAAAGACTGCCTTCAACACCCCCCTGGGGTATTTTGAATATCTGGTGATGCCGTTTGGTCTCACTAATGCCCCAGCTGTCTTCCAGAGTCTGGTCAATGACGTCCTACGTGACATGTTGGATCGTTTCGTTTTTGTTTACCTGGATGATATCCTGATTTTTTTCCAGAGACCTGTCAGATCATGTCATGCACGTCCGCTAAGTCCTTCAACGGCTTCTGGAGAACCGCCTTTTCGTAAAAGCAGAGAAGCGCGAATTCCATGCCCCTTCAGTCACCTTCCTGGGCTACATCGTGGCCGATGGGCAGGTGAGAATGGACCCCGCCAAGGTCAGAGAGGTTCTTGAGTGGCCAAGCCCGACCAGCCGTAAGCAGCTTCAGAGGTTCCTCGGGTTTGCCAACTTCTACAGACGGTTCATCCGCAACTACAGCCGCGTTGCGGCCCCACTAACCGCTCTTACCTCCACCTCCAGACCGTTCCTGTGGACCCCTGTAGCAGAGGCAGCGTTCCAAGCCCTCAAGCACCGCTTCACCACAGCTCCTATCCTCATCCAGCCAGACCCAACCAAGCAGTTCGTTGTAGAAGTGGACGCCTCTGAGATTGGGATGGGGGCGGTCCTTTCTAAGCGCTCCAGTGAGGATGGCAAGACACACCCCGGTGCCATCCTGTCTCGCCGTCTCTCCCCAGCTGAAAGGAACTATGACGTGGGGAATCGTGAGCTCCTGGCAGTGAAATTGGCACTGGAGGAATGGCGACACTTTCTGGAGGGGTCGAAGGTTCCTTTTATAGTGTGGACTGACCATAAGAACCTGGAATACATCCAGTCAGCAAAGCGACTCACCGCACACCAAGCCAGGTGGGCTCTCTTTTTTGGTCGTTTTAATTTTTATTTGACGTACAGACCTGGCTCTAGGAATGCCAAGCCCGATGCTCTGTCTCGTGTGCATGGGGAGGAGTCTGAGCCCAAGCTCCAACCTGACACCATCGTTCCCTCTACCTGTGTGGTTGCGGCTGCGGCTGTCACCTGGAACATTGAAAGGGAGGTCATGGCAGCACAACAGACTCAGCCTGACCCAGGTAACGGTCCCCCCGGGTGCTTGTTTGTTCCAGACGCTGTTAGATCTAGCGTGTTGCAGTGGGCTCACACTTCCAAACTTACCTGCCATCCTGGAGTAACCCGTACCCTAGCCTTCCTCCGCAGGCGGTTCTGGTGGCCTTCCATGACGGAGGATACTGGGTCTTTTGTTTCTGCCTGTCCTGTTTGTGCCCAGAATAAGCCCTCCACTCGGGCCAGTGCCGGTCTGCTGCGCCCCCTGCCTGTTCCACACCGTCCCTGGTCGCATCTGTCCTTGGATTTCGTCTCTGGTCTGCCCGCCTCCGACGGTAACACCGTTGTACTGAATGTTGTTGATCGCTTCAGTAAATTTGCTCATTTTTTGCCCTTGTTTAAACTGCCTTCGGCCTGAGAGACTGCGGATCTGCTGGTCAAGGAGGTTTTCCGGGTCCACGGTCTTCCCCGTGATATTGTGTCTGACCGTGGCCCCCAGTTCACTTCTGCTGTCTGGAAAGCTTTCTGCTCTGCCATTGGTGCCACCATCAGCCTGTCATCGGGGTTCCATCCTCAGACCAACGGCCAGGCCGAGAGGGCCAACCAGGCATTGGAGACTGTCCTCCGCTGTCTGGTGTCTGCCAACCCATCCTCTTGGTCCTCACAACTTCCCTGGGTAGAATATGCCCATAAAACCTTGCCATCGTCTGCTACTGGGTTGTCCCCTTTTCAATGCCTTTACGGCTATCAGCCCCCCCTTTTTCCTTCTCAAGAGGTGGACATTCCGGTTCCGTCTGTCCAGGCCCATGTCCGTCGGTGCCGTCGGACCTGGCGGCGAGCCCGTGCTGCACTGCTCAGGGCCTCCGGCCGTTACCAGCGCTTGGCGGATCGTCATCGCACCCCTGCTCCGGACTACTCCCCCGGTGACCAGATATGGCTCTCTACCAAGGATCTACCCTTGAGATCGGACGCTAAAAAACTGTCCCCCAGGTATATTGGTCCCTTTTCCATTCTCAAAGTCATTAACCCCTCTGTGGTCCGTCTGAAGCTGCCCCGCACTCTCCGGGTTCACCCTCCCTTCCATGTGTCCTGCCTCAAACCTGTCTCTACCAGCCCTCTAGTTCCTCCGGCCCCCCCACCCCCACCTCCTCGTATGATGAACGATCATCCGGCTTACACCGTTCGTTGTCTCCTGGACTCTCGTCGTCGCGGTCGCGGCCTGCAATATCTCGTGGACTGGGAGGGATATGGCCCGGAGGAGAGGTGTTGGGTCCCTCGTCGCCTTGTCCTGGACGCGAACCTCATCTGGGACTTCCACAGGACGCACCCTGACGGGCCTGGTAGGTCACCCGGTGGCGCCCCTCGGAGGGGGGTACTGTCACAGCCTTTCGCCCTTGACATCAAAGATATCGCCCTTGACACCTGCTACACCAGCTGACACCTGCTACGCCAGCTGACACCTGCTTCACCCCGGCAATCGCCCTCACCCTTAAAAGGCCTCCACTATGGACCAGTCTTCACTGGAACGTCGCCATTCATGGACTTCTGCCTGCCTGCCTACCTGCCACAGAGCCACCTCCTGCTCTGCCCCCGAGATCGGTCACTTCAATAAAGACTGGATTATTCGCTTACCTGCTTGTCCCGTCTGCTGTTGGGTTCTTTCCCCATGTGCGACAACAGTGACACCCTGGTATAATCCACCCTACAGTGACACCCTGGTATAATCCAGCCTACAGTGACACCGTGGTATAGCCCAACCTACAGTGACACCCTGGTATAATCTAGCCTACAGTGACACCATGGTACAGCCCACCCTACAGTGATACCGTGGTACAGCCCACCCTACAGTGACACCCTGTTATGATGCAGCCTACAGTGACACCATGGTATAGCCAACCCTACAGTGACACCCTGGTATAATCCACCCTACAGTGACATCCTCGTATAATCCAGCCTACAGAGACACCGTGGTACAACCCACCCTACAGTGATACCGTGGTATAGCCCACCCTACAGTGATACCGTGGTATAGCCCACCCTACAGTAACACCGTGGTACAGCCCACCCAACAGTGATACCGTGGTATAGCCCACCCTACAGTGACACCGTGGTACAGCCCACCCTACAGTGATACCGTGGTACAACCCACCCTACAGTGACACCCTGGTATGATCACGCCTACAGTGACACCATGGTATAGCCCACCCTACAGTGACACCCTGGTATAATCCACCCTACAGAGACAACATTTTACAACCCACCCTACAGTGATACCGTGGTATAGCCCACCCTATAGTGATACCGTGGTACAACCCACCCTACAGTGATACCGTGGTATAGCCCACTTTACAGTGACACCGTGGTATATTCCAGCCTACAGTTACACCGTGGTGTAGCCCAGCCTACAGGGACACGATGGTATAATCCAGTCTACAGTGACACCATGGTAAAGCCCACCCTAAAGTGACACCCTGTTATAATCCACCCTACAGTGAAAAGCTGGTATAATCCAGTCTACAGTGACACCGTGGTATAGCCCACCCTACAGTGATACCGTGGTATAGCCCACCCAAAAGTATTACTGCGGTACAACCCACCCTACAGTGATACCGTGGTATAGCCAACGCTACAGTAACACCGTGGTATAATCCAGCCTACAGTGACACCGTGGTATAGCCCACCCTACAGTGACAACGTGGTACAGCCCACCCTACAGTGACAACGTGGTACAGCCCACCCTACAGTGACACCGTGGTACAGCCCACGCTACAGTGACACCCTGGTATAATCCAGCCTACAGTGACACCCTGATATAACCCACCCTACAGTGACACCCTGGTATAATCCAGTCTTCAGTGACACCGTGGTATAGCCCACCCTACAGTGATACCGTGGTATAATCCAGCCTACAGTGAGACTGTGGTATAGCCCACCCTACAGTCACACTGTGGTACAGACCACCCTACAGTGACACCCTTGTATAATCCAGCCTACAGTGACACCGAGGTATAGCCCAACGTACAGTGACACTGTGGTACAGCCCACCCTACAGTGATATCGTGGTACAGCCCACCGCACAGTGGCACCCTGGTATAATCCACCCTAAAGTGACACCCTGGTATAATCCAGCCTACACTGACACCCTGATATAATCCACCCTACAGTGAGACCCTGGTATAATCCAGTCTTCAGTGACACCGTGGTATAGCCCACCCTACAGTGATACCGTGGAATAATCCTGCCTACATTGAGACTGTGGTATAGCCCAATTTACAATCACACTGTGGTACAGCCCAGCTTACAGTGACACCGTGGTACAGCCCATCCTACAATGATACCGTGGTACAACCCACCCTACAGTGACACCCTGGTATGATCAAGCCTACAGTGACACCATGGTATAGCCCACCCTACAGTGACACCCTCGTATAATCCACCCTACAGTGATACCGTGGTATAGCCCACCCTACAATGACACCCTGGTATGATCCAGCCTACAGTGACACCATGGTATAGCCCACCCTACAATGACACCCTGGTATTATCCAGCCTACGGTGACACCATGGTATAGCCCACCCTACAGTGACACCCTGGTATAATCCAACCTACAGTGACACCATGGTATAGCCCACCCTACAGTGATACCGTGGTATAGCCCACCCTAGAGTATTACCGTGGTACAACCCACCCTACAGTGATACCGTGGTATAGCCCACGCTACAGTAACACCGTGGTATAATCCAGCCTACAGTGACACCGTGGTATAGCCCACCCTACAGTGACAACGTGGTACAGCCCACCCTCGTATAATCCAGCCTACAGTGAGACCATGGTATAGCCCCCCCTAGAGTGATACCGTGGTATAGCCCACCCTACAGTATTACCGTGGTACAACCCACCCTACAATGATACCATGGTACAGCCCATGCTACAGTAACACCGTGGTATAATCCAGCCTACAATGACACCGTGGTATAGCCCACCCTACAGTGACAACGTGGTACAGCCCACCCTACAGTGACAACGTGGTACAGCCCAGCCTACAGTGATTCCGTGGTATAGCCCACCCTACAGGGACACCATGGTATAATCCAGTCTTCAGTGACACCTTGGTATAGCCCACCCTACAGGGACACCATGGTATAATCCAGTCTACAGTGACACCGTGGTAGAGCCCACGCTACAGTGACACCCTGGTATAATCCAGCCTACAGTGACACCCTGATATAACCCACCCTACAGTGACACCCTGGTATAATCCAGTCTTCAGTGACACCGTGGTATAGCCCACCCTACAGTGATACCGTGGTATAATCCAGCCTACAGTGAGACTGTGGTATAGCCCAACCTACAGTCACACTGTGGTACAGACCACCCTACAGTGACACCCTTGTATAATCCAGCCTACAGTTACACCGTGGTATAGCCCAACGTACAGTGACACTGTGGTACAGCCCACCCTACAGTGATATCGTGGTACAGCCCACCGTACAGTGGCACCCTGGTATAATCCACCCTAAAGTGACACCCTGGTATAATCCAGCCTACACTGACACCCTGATATAATCCACCCTACAGTGAGACCCTGGTATAATCCAATCTTCAGTGACACCGTGGTATAGCCCACCCTACAGTGATACCGTGGAATAATCCAGCCTACATTGAGACTGTGGTATAGCCCAATATACAATCACACTGTGGTACAGCCCAGCCTACAATGACACCGTGGTACAGCCGATCCTACAGTGATACCGTCGTACAACCCACCCTACAGTGACACCCTGGTATAATCCAGTCTTCAGTGACACCGTGGTATAGCCCACCCTACAGTGACACCGTGGTATAATCCAGCCTACAGTGAGACTGTGGTACAGCCCACCCCACAGTCACACTGTGGTACAGACCACCCTACAGTGACACCCTTGTATAATCCAGCCTACAGTGACACCGTGGTATAGCCCAACCTAAAGTGACACTGTTGTACAGCCCACCCTACAGTGATACCGTGGTACAGCCCACCGTACAGTGGCACCCTGGTATAATCCACCTTAAAGTGACACCCTGGTATAATCCAGCCTACACTGACACCCTGATATAATCCACCCTACAGTGAGACCCTGGTCTAATCCAGTCTTCAGAGACACCGTGGTATAGCCCACCCTACAGTGATACCGTGGAATAATCCTGCATACATTGAGACTGTGGTATAGCCCAGTTTACAATCACACTGTGGTACAGCCCAGCTTACAGTGACACCGTGGTACAGCCCATCCTACAGTGATACCGTGGTACAACCCACCCTACAGTGACACCCTGGTATGATCAAGCCTACAGTGACACCATGGTATAGCCCACCCTACAGTGACACCCTCGTATAATCCACCCTACAGTGATACCGTGGTATAGCCCACCCTGCAATGACACCCTGGTATGATCCAGCCTACAGTGACATCATGGTATAGCCCACCCTACAATGACACCCTGGTATTATCCAGCCTACGGTGACACCATGGTATAGCCCACCCTACAGTGACACCCTGGTATAATCCAACCTAGAGTGACACCATGGTATAGCCCACCCTACAGTGATACCGTGGTATAGCCCACCCTACAGTATTACCGTGGTACAACCCACCCTACAGTGATACCGTGGTATAGCCCACGCTACAGTAACACCGTGGTATAATCCAGCTTACAGTGACACCGTGGTATAGCCCACCCTACAGTGACAACGTGGTACAGCCCACCCTACAGTGACAACGTGGTACAGCCCAGCCTACAGTGATGCCGTGGTATAGCCCACCCTACAGGGACACCATGGTATAATCCAGTCTTCAGTGACACCTTGGTATAGCCTACCCTACAGTGATACCGTGGTATAATCCAGCCTACAGTGACACCCTGGTATAAAGCACCCTACGGTGACACCATGGTATAATCCAGTCTACAATGATACCGTGTTATAGCCCACTCTACAGTGACACCCTGGTATAATCCAGCCTACAGTGACACCGTGGTATAAAGCACCTTACAGTGGCACCCTGGTATAATCCACCTTAAAGTGACACCCTGGTATAATCCAGCCTACACTGACACCCTGATATAATCCACCCTACAGTGAGACCCTGGTATAATCCAGTCTTCAGTGACACCGTGGTAGAGCCCACCCTACAGTGATACCGTGGAATAATCTGCCTACATTGAGACTGTGGTATAGCCCAATTTACAATCACACTGTGGTACAGCCCAGCCTACAGTGACACCGTGGTACAGCCCATCCTACAGTGATACCGTGGTACAACCCACCCTACAGTGACACCCTGGTATAATCCACCCTCCAGTGATACCGTGGTATAGCCCACCCTACAATGACACCCTGGTATTATCCAGCCTACAGTGATACCGTCGTACAACCCACCCTACAGTGACACCCTGGTATAATCCAGTCTTCAGTGACACCATGGTATAGCCCACCCTACAGTGATACCGTGGTATAATCCAGCCTACAGTGAGACTGTGGTACAGCCCACCCTACAGTCACACTGTGGTACAGACCACCCTACAGTGACACCCTTGTACAATCAAGCCTACAGTGACAACGTGGTATAGCCCAACCTAAAGTGACACTGTGGTACAGCCCACCCTACAGTGATACCGTGGTACAGCCCACCGTACAGTGGCACCCTGGTATAATCCACCTTAAAGTGACACCCTGGTATAATCCAGCCTACACTGACACCCTGATATAATCCACCCTACAGTGAGACCCTGGTCCAATCCAGTCTTCAGAGACACCGTGGTATAGCCCACCCTACAGTGATACCGTGGAATAATCCTGCCTACATTGAGACTGTGATATAGCCCAATTTACAATCACACTGTGGTACAGCCCAGCTTACAGTGACACCGTGGTACAGCCCATCCTACAGTGATACCGTGGTACAACCCACCCTACAGTGACACCCTGGTATGATCAAGCCTACAGTGACACCATGGTATAGCCCACCCTACAGTGACACCCTCGTATAATCCACCCTACAGTGATACCGTGGTATAGCCCACCCTACAATGACACCCTGGTATGATCCAGCCTACAGTGACACCATGGTATAGCCCACCCTACAATGACACCCTGGTATTATCCAGCCTACGGTGACACCATGGTATAGCCCACCCTACAGTGACACCCTGGTATAATCCAACCTACAGTGACACCATGGTATAGCCCACCCTACAGTGATACCGTGGTATAGCCCACCCTACAGTATTACCGTGGTACAACCCACTCTACAGTGATACCGTGGTATAGCCCACGCTACAGTAACACCGTGGTATAATCCAGCCTACAGTGACACCGTGGTATAGCCCACGCTACAGTGACAACGTGGTACAGCCCACCCTCGTATAATCCAGCCTACGGTGAGACCATGGTATAGCCCCCCCTAGAGTGATACCGTGGTATAGCCCACCCTACAGTATTACCGTGGTACAACCCACCCTACAGTGATACCGTGGTACAGCCCATGCTACAGTAACACCGTGGTATAATCCAGCCTACAATGACACCGTGGTATAGCCCACCCTACAGTGACAACGTGGTACAGCCCACCCTACAGTGACAACGTGGTACAGCCCAGCCTACAGTGATGCCGTGGTATAGCCCACCCTACAGGGACACCATGGTATAATCCAGTCTTCAGTGACACCTTGGTATAGCCCACGCTACAGTGATACCGTGGTATAATCCAGCCTACAGTGACACCCTGGTATAAAGCACCCTACGGTGACACCATGGTATAATCCAGTCTACAATGATACCGTGTTATAGCCCACTCTACAGTGACACCCTGGTGTAATCCAGCCTACAGTGACACCGTGGTATAAAGCACCCTACAGTGGCACCCTGGTATAATCCACCTTAAAGTGACACCCTGGTATAATCCAGCCTACACTGACACCCTGATATAATCCACCCTACAGTGAGACCCTGGTATAATCCAGTCTTCAGTGACACCGTGGTATAGGCCACCCTACAGTGATACCGTGGTATAGCCCACCCTACAATGACACCCTGGTATTATCCAGCCTACAGTGACACCATGGTATAGCCCACCCTACAGTGACACCCTGGTATAATACAACCTACAGTGACACCATGGTATAGCCCACCCTACAGTGATACCGTGGTATAGCCCACCCTACAGTATTACCGGGCTACAACCCACCCTACAGTGATACCGTGGTATAGCCCACGCTACAGTAACACCGTGGTATAATCCAGCCTACAGTGACAACGTGGTATAGCCCAACCTACAGTGACAACGTGGTACAGCCCACCCTACAGTGACACCGTGGTACAGCCCACACTACAGTGACACCCTGGTATAATCCAGCCTACAGTGACACCCTGATATAATCCACCCTACAGTGACACCCTGGTATAATCCAGTCTTCAGTGACACCGTGATATAGCCCACGCTACGTTAACACCGTGGTATAATCCAGCCTACAGTGACACCGTGGTATAGCCCACCCTACAGTGACAACGTGGTACAGCCCAGCCTACAGTGATGCCGTGGTATAGCCCACCCTACAGGGACACCATGGTATAATCCAGTCTACTTTGACACCCTGATATAATCCACCCTACAGTGAGACCCTGGTATAATCCAGTCTTCAGTGACACCGTGGTATAGCCCTCCCTACAGTGATACCGTGGTATAATCCAGCCTACAGTGAGACTGTGGTATAGCCCACCCTACAGTCACACTGTGGTACAGACCACCCTACAGTGACACCCTTGTATAATCCAACCTACAGTGACACCGTGGTATAGCCCAACCTAAAGTGACACTGTGGTACAGCCCACCCTACAGTGATACCGTGGTACAGCCCACCGTACAGTGGCACCCTGGTATAATCCACCTTAAAGTGACACCCTGGTATAATCCAGCCTACACTGACACCCTGATATAATCCACCCTACAGTGAGACCCTGGTATAATCCAGTCTTCAGTGACACCGTGGTATAGCCCACCCTACAGTGATACCGTGGAATAATCTTGCCTACATTGAGACTGTGGTATAGCCCAATTTACAATCACACTGTGGTACAGCCCAGCCTACAGTGACACCGTGGTACAGCCCATCCTACAGTGATACCGTGGTACAACCCACCCTACAGTGACACCCTGGTATAATCCACCCTCCAGTGATACCGTGGTATAGCCCACCCTACAATGACACCCTGGTATGATCCAGCCTACAGTGACACCATGGTATAGCCCACCCTACAGTGACACCCTCGTATAATCCACCCTACAGTGATACCGTAGTATAGCCCACCCTACAATGACACCCTGGTATGATCCAGCCTACAGTGACACCATGGTATAGCCCACCCTAAAATGACACCCTGGTATTATCCAGCCTACAGTGACACCATGGTATAGCCCACCCTACAGTGACACCCTCGTATAATCCAGCCTCCAGTGACACCTTGGTATAGCCTACCCTATAGTGATACCGTGGTATATCCCACCCTACAGTAAAACCGTGGTACAACCCACCCTACAGTGATACCGTGGTATAGCCCACGCTACAGTAAGACCGTGGTATAATCCAGCCTACAGTGACACCGTGGTATAGCCCACCCTACAGTGACAACGTGGTACAGCCCACCCTATAGTGACAACGTGGTACAGCCCAGCCTACAGTGATGCCGTGGTATAGCCCACCCTACAGGGACACCATGGTATAATCCAGTCTACAGTGACACTCTGGTACAGCCCACGCTACAGTGACACCCTGGTATAATCCAGCCTACAGTGACACCCTGGTATAAAGCACCCTACGGCGACACCATGTTATAATCCAGTCTTCAGTGACACCGTGGTATAGCCCACCCTACAGTGATACCGTGGTATAATCCAGGCTACAGTGAGACCGTGGTATAGCCCGCCCTACAGTAACACCGTGGTATAATCCAGCCTACAGTGACACCGTGGTATAGCCCACCCTACAGTGACAACGTGGTACAGCCCACCCTACAGTGACAACGTGGTACAGTTCAGCCTACAGTGATGCCGTGGTATAGCCCACCCTACAGGGACATCATGGTACAACCCACCCTACAGTGATACCGTGGTACAGCCCATGCTACAGTAACACCGTGGTATAATCCAGCCTACAATGACACCGTGGTATAGCCCACCCTACAGTTACAACGTGGTACAGCCCACCCTATAGTGACAACGTGGTACAGCCCAGCCTACAGTGATGCCGGGGTATAGCCCACCCTACAGGGACACCATGGTAAAATCCAGTCTACAGTGACATCCTGGTACAGCCCACGCTACAGTGACACCCTGGTATAATCCTTCCTACAGTGACACCCTGATATAATCCACCCTACAGTGACACCCTGGTATAATCCAGTCTTCAGTGACACCTTGGTATAGCCCACCCTACAGTGATACCGTGGTATAATCCAGCCTACAGTGACACCGTGGTATAAAGCACCCTACAGTGGCACCCTGGTATAATCCACCTTAAAGTGACACCCTTGTATAATCCAGCCTACAGTGACACCCTGATATAATCCACCTTACAGTGACACCCTGGTATAATCCAGTCTTCAGTGACACCGTGGTATAGCCCACCCTACAGTGATACCGTGGTATAATCCAGCCTACATTGAGACTGTGGTATAGCCCAATTTACAATCACACTGTGGTATAGCCCAGCCTACAGTGACACCATGGTATAGCCCACCCTACAGTGACACCCTCGTATAATCCAGCCTACAGTGACACCATGGTATAGCCTACCCTAGAGTGATACCGTGGTATAGCCCACCCTACATTATTACCGTGGTACAACCCACCCTACAGTGATACCGTGGTATAGCCCACGCTACAGTAACACCGTGGTATAATCAAGCCTACAGTGACACCGTGGTATAGCCCACCCTACAGTGACAACGTGGTACAGCCCACCCTATAGAGACAACGTGGTACAGCCCACCCTACAGTGATGCCGTGGTATAGCCCACCCTACAGGGACACCATGGTATAATCCAGTCTACAGTGACACCCTGGTACAGCCCACGCTACAGTGACACCCTGGTATAATCCAGCCTACAGTGACACCCTGATATAATCCACCCTACAGTGACACCCTGGTATAATCCAGTCTTCAGTGACACCGTGGTATAGCCCACACTACAGTGATACCGTGGTATAATCCAGCCTACAGTGACACCCTGGTATAAAGCACCCTACGGTGACACCATGTTATAATCCAGCCTACAATGATACCGTGGTATAGCCCACCGTACAGTGACACCCTCGGATAATCCACCCTACAGTGATACCGTGGTATAGCCCACCCTACATTGACACCCTGGTATGATCCAGGCTACAGTGACACCATGGTATAGCCCACCCTACAATGACACCCTGGTATTATCCAGCCTACAGTGACACCATGGTATAGCCCACCCTACAGTGACACCCTCGTATAATCCAGCCTACAGTGACACCATGGTATAGCCCACCCTACAGTGATACCGTGGTATAGCCAACCCTACAGTATTACCGTGGTACAACCCACCCTACAGTGATACCGTGGTATAGCACACGCTACAGTAACACCGTGGTATAATCCAGCCTACAGTAACACCGTGGTATAGCCCACCCTACAGCGACAACGTGGTACAGCCCACCCTACAGTGACACCGTGGTACAGCCCACGCTACAGTGACACCATGGTATAATTCAGCCTACAGTGACACCCTGATACAATCCACCCTACAGTGACACCCTGGTATAATCCAGTCTTCAGTGACACCGTGGTATAGCCCACCCTACAGTGATACCGTGGTATAATCCAGGCTACAGTGAGACCGTGGTATAGCCCACCCTACAGTAACACCGTGGTATAATCCAGCCTACAGTGACACCGTGGTATAGCCCACCCTACAGTGACAACGTGGTACAGCCCACCCTACAGTGACAACGTGGTACAGCCAAGCCTACAATGATGCCGTGGTATAGCCCACCCTACAGGGACACCATGGTACAACCCACCCTACAGTGAAACCGTGGTACAGCCCATGCTACAGTAACACCGTGGTATAATCCAGCCTACAATGACATCGTGGTATAGCCCACCCTACAGTGACAACGTGGTACAGCCCCGCCTACAGTGATGCCGTGGTATAGCCCACCCTACAGGGACACCATGGTATAATCCATTTTACAGTGACACCCTGGTACAGCCCACGCTACAGTGACACCCTGGTATAATCCAGCCTACAGTGACACCCTGATATAATCCACCCTACAGTGACACCCTGGTATAATCCAGTCTTCAGTGACACCTCGGTATAGCCAACCCTACAGTGATACCTTGGTATAATCCAGCCTACAGTGACACCCTGGTATAAAGCACCCTACGGTGACACCATGGTATAATCCAGTCTACAATGATACCGTGGTATAGCCCACTCTACAGTGACACCCTGGTATAATCCAGCCTACAGTGACACCGTGGTATAAAGCACCTTACAGTGGCACCCTGGTATAATCCACCTTAAAGTGACACCCAGGTATAATCCAGCCTACAGTGACACCCAGATACAATCCACCCTACAGTGACACCCTGGTATAATCCAGTCTTCAGTGACACCGTGGTATAGCCCACCCTACAGTGATAACGTGGTACAGCCCACCGTACAGTGGCACCCTGGTATAATCCACCTTAAAGTGACACCCTGGTATAATCCAGCCTACACTGACACCCTGATATAATCCACCCTACAGTGAGACCCTGGTATAATCCAGTCTTCAGTGACACCGTGGTATAGCCCACCCTACAGTGATACCGTGGAATAATCTTGCCTACATTGAGACTGTGGTATAGCCCAATTTACAATCACACTGTGGTACAGCCCAGCTTACAGTGACACCGTGGTACAGCCCATCCTACAGTGATACCGTGGTACAACCCACCCTACAGTGACACCCTGGTATAATCCACCCTCCAGTGATACCGTGGTATAGCCCACCCTACAATGACACCCTGGTATGATCAAGCCTACAGTGACACCATGGTATAGCCCACCCTACAGTGACACCCTCGTATAATCCACCCTACAGTGATACCATGGTATAGCCCACCCTAAAATGACACCCTGGTATTATCCAGCCTACAGTGACACCATGGTATAGCCCACCCTACAGTGACACCCTCGTATAATCCAGCCTACAGTGACACCGTGGTATAGCCCACCCTACAGTGACAACGTGGTACAGCCCACCCTATAGTGACAACGTGGTACAGCCCAGCCTACAGTGATGCCGTGGTATAGCCCACCCTACAGGGACACCATGGTATAATCCAGTCTACAGTGACACCCTGGTACAGCCCACGCTACAGTGACACCCTGGTATAATCCAGCCTACAGTGACACCCTGATATAATCCACCCTACAGTGACACCCTGGTTTAATCCAGTCTTCAGTGACACCGTGGTATAGCCCACCCTACAGTGACACCGTGGTATAATCCAGCCTACAGTGACACCCTGGTATAAAGCACCCTACGGCGACACCATGTTATAATCCAGTCTTCAGTGACACCGTGGTATAGCCCACCCTACAGTGATACCGTGGTATAATCCAGGCTACAGTGAGACCGTGGTATAGCCCACCCTAAAGTAACACCGTGGTATAATCCAGCCTACAGTGACACCGTGGTATAGCCCACCCTACAGTGACAACGTGGTACAGCCCACCCTACAGTGACAACGTGGTACAGTTCAGCCTACAGTGATGCCGTGGTATAGCCCACCCTACAGGGACACCATGGTACAACCCACCCTACAGTGATACCGTGGTACAGCCCATGCTACAGTAACACCGTGGTATAATCCAGCCTACAATGACACCGTGGTATAGCCCAACCTACAGTGACACCCTGGTATAATCCAGTCTTCAGTGACACCTTGGTATAGCCCACCCTACAGTGATACCGTGGTATAATCCAGCCTACAGTGACACCCTGGTATAAAGCACCCTACGGTGACACCATGTTATAATCCAGCCTACAATGATACCATGGTATAGCCCACCCTACAGTGACACCCTGGTATAATCCAGCCTACAATGACACCGTGGTATAAAGCACCCTACAGTGGCACCCTGGTATAATCCACCTTAAAGTGACACCCTTGTATAATCCAGCCTACAGTGACACCCTGATATAATCCACTTTACAGTGACACCCTGGTATAATCCAGTCTTCAGTGACACCGTGGTATAGCCCACCCTACAGTGATACCGTGGTATAATCCAGCCTACATTGAGACTGTGGTATAGCCCAATTTACAATCACACTGTGGTATAGCCCAGCCTACAGTGACACCATGGTATAGCCCACCCTACAGTGCCACCCTCGTATAATCCAGCCTAGAGTGACACCATGGTATAGCCTACCCTAGAGTGATACCGTGGTATAGCCCACCCTACATTATTACCGTGGTACAACCCACCCTACAGTGATACCGTGGTATAGCCCACGCTACAGTAACACCGTGGTATAATCCAGCCTACAGTGACACCGTGGTATAGCCCACCCTACAGTGACAACGTGGTACAGCCCACCCTATAGAGACAACGTGGTACAGCCCACCCTACAGTGATGCCGTGGTATAGCCCACCCTACAGGGACACCATGGTATAATCCAGTCTACAGTGACACCCTGGTACAGCCCACGCTACAGTGACACCCTGGTATAATCCAGCCTACAGTGAAACCCTGATATAATCCACCCTACAGTGACACCCTGGTATAATCCAGTCTTCAGTGACACCGTGGTATAGCCCACACTACAGTGATACCATGGTATAATCCAGCCTACAGTGACACCCTGGTATAAAGCACCCTACGGTGACACCATGTTATAATCCAGCCTACAATGATACCGTGGTATAGCCCACTCTACAGTGACACACTGGTATAATCCAGCCTACAGTGACACCGTGGTATAAAGCACCCTACAGTGGCACCCTGGTATAATCCACCTTATAGTGACGCCCTGGTATAATCCAGCCTACACTGACACCCTGATATAATCCACCCTACAGTGAGACCCTGGTATAATCCAGTCTTCAGTGACACCGTGGTATAGCCCACCCTACAGTGATACCGTGGAATAATCCTGCCTACATTGTCACTTTGGTATAGGCCAATTTACAATCACACTGTGGTACAGCCCAGCCTACAGTGACACCCTGGTATGATCCAGCCTACAGTGACACCATGGTATAGCCCACCCTACAGTGACACCCTCGGATAATCCACCCTACAGTGATACCGTGGTATAGCCCACCCTACAATGACACCCTGGTATGATCCAGGCTACAGTGACACCATGGTATAGCCCACCCTACAATGACACCCTGGTATTATCCCCCCTACAGTGACAACGTGGTACAGCCCACCCTACAGTGACACCCTCGTATAATCCAGCCTACAGTGACACCATGGTATAGCCCACCCTACAGTGATACCGTGGTATAGCCAACCCTACAGTATTACCGTGGTACAACCCACCCTACAGTGATACCGTGGTATAGCACACGCTACAGTAACACCGTGGTATAATCCAGCCTACAGTAACACCGTGGTATAGCCCACCCTACAGTGACAACGTGGTACAGCCCAACCTACAGTGACACCGTGGTACAGCCCACGCTACAGTGACACCCTGGTATAATCCAGCCTACAGTGACACCCTGATACAATCCACCCTACAGTGACACCCTGGTATAATCCAGTCTTCAGTGACACCGTGGTATAGCCCACCCTACAGTGATACCGTGGTATAATCCAGGCTACAGTGAGACCGTGGTATAGCCCAACCTACAGTAACACCGTGGTATAATCCAGCCTACAGTGACACCGTGGTATAGCCCACCCTACAGTGACAACGTGGTACAGCCCACCCTACAGTGACAACGTGGTACAGCCCAGCCTACAGTGATGCCGTGGTATAGCCCACCCTACAGGGACACCATGGTACAACCCACCCTACAGTGAAACCGTGGTACAGCCCATGCTACAGTAACACCGTGGTAAAATCCAGCCTACAATGACACCGTGGTATAGCCCACCCTACAGTGACAACGTGGTACAGCCCCGCCTACAGTGATGCCGTGGTATAGCCCACCCTACAGGGACACCATGGTATAATCCAGTCTACAGTGACACCCTGGTACAGCCCACCCTACAGTGATACCTTGGTATAATCCAGCCTACAGTGACACCCTGGTATAAAGCACCCTACGGTGACACCATGGTATAATCCAGTCTACAATGATACCGTGGTATAGCCCACTCTACAGTGACACCCTGGTATAATCCAGCCTACAGTGACACCGTGGTATAAAGCAACTTACAGTGGCACCCTGGTATAATCCACCTTAAAGTGACACCCTGGTATAATCCAGCCTACAGTGACACCCAGATACAATCCACCCTACAGTGACACCCTGGTATAATCCAGTCTTCAGTGACACCGTGGTATAGCCCACCCTACAGTGATACCGTGGTATAATCCAGGCTACAGTGAGACCGTGGTATAGCCCACCCTACAGTAACACTGTGGTATAATCCAGCCTACAGTGACACCGTGGTATAGCCCACCCTACAGTGACAACGTGGTACAGCCCACCCTACAGTGACAACGTGGTACAGCCCAGCCTACAGTGATGCCGTGGTATAGCCCACCCTACAGGGACACCATGGTACAACCCACCCTACAGTGATACCATGGTACAGCCCATGCTACAGTAACACCGTGGTATAATCCAGCCTACAATGACACCGTGGTATAGCCCAACGTACAGTGACACTGTGGTACAGCCCACCCTACAGTGATACCGTGGTACAGCCCACCGTACAGTGGCACCCTGGTATAATGCACCCTAAAGTGACACCGTGGTATAATCCAGCCTACACTGACACCTTGATATAATCCACCCTACAGTGAGACCCTGGTATAATCCAGTCTTCAGTGACACCGTGGTATAGCCCACCCTACAGTGATACCGTGGAATAATCCAGCCTACATTGAGACTGTGGTATAGCCCAATTTACAATCACACTGTGGTACAGCCCAGCCTACAGTGACACAGTGGTACAGCCCATCCTACAGTGATACCGTGGTAAAACCCACCCTACAGTGACACCCTGGTATAATCCACCCTACAGTGATAACGTGGTATAGCCCACCCTACAATGACACCTTGGTATGATCCAGCCTACAGTGACACCATGGTATAGCCTACCCTACAGTGACACCCTCGTATAATCCACCCTACAGTGATACCGTGGTATAGCCCACCCTACAATGACACCCTGGTATGATCCAGCCTACAGTGACACCATGGTATAGCCCACCCTACAATGACACCCTGGTATTATCCAGCCTACATTGAAAACCATGGTATAGCCCACCCTACAGTGATACCGTGGTATAGCCCACCCTAGAGTATTACCGTGGTACAACGCACCCTACAGTGATACCGTGGTATAGCCCACGCTACAGTAACACCGTGGTATAATCCAGCCTACAGTGACACCGTGGTATAGCCCACCCTACAGTGACAACGTGGTACAGCTCACCCTACAGTGACAACGTGGTACAGCCCAGCCTACAGTGATGCCGTGGTATAGCCCACTCTACAGTGACACCCTGATATAATCCACCTTACAGTGACACCCTGGTATAATCCAATCTTCAGTGACACCGTGGTATAGCCCACCCTACAGTGATACCGTGGTATAATCCAGCCTACATTGAGACTGTGGTATAGCCCAATTTACAATCACACTGTGGTACAGCCCAGCCTACAGTGACACCATGGTATAGCCCACCCTACAGTGACACCCTGGTATAATCCAGCCTAAACTGACACCTTGATATAATCCACCCTACAGTGAGACCGTGGTATAATCCAGTCTTCAGTGACACCGTGGTATAGCCCACCCTACAGTGATACCGTGGAATAATCCAGCCTACATTGAGACTGTGGTATAGCCCAATTTACAATCACACTGTGGTACAGCCCAGCCTACAGAGACACAGTGGTACAGCCCATCCTACAGTGATACCGTGGTACAACCCAACCTACAGTGACACCCTGGTATAATCCACCCTCCAGTGATAACGTGGTATAGCCCACCCTACAATGACACCTTGGTATGATCCAGCCTACAGTGACACCATGGTATAGCCTACCCTACAGTGACACCCTCGTATAATCCACCCTACAGTGATACCGTGGTATAGCCCACCCTACAATGACACCCTGGTATGATCCAGCCTACAGTGACACCATGGTATAGCCCACCCTACAATGACACCCTGGTATTATCCAGCCTACAGTGACACCATGGTATAGCCCACCCTACAGTGACACCCTCGTATAATCCAGCCTACATTGAAAACCATGGTATAGCCCACCCTACAGTGATACCGTGGTATAGCCCACCCTAGAGTATTACCGTGGTACAACGCACCCTACAGTGATACCGTGGTATAGCCCACGCTACAGTAACACCGTGGTATAATCCAGCCTACAGTGACACCGTGGTATAGCCCACCCTACAGTGACAACGTGGTACAGCTCACCCTACAGTGACAACGTGGTACAGCCCAGCCTACAGTGATGCCGTGGTATAGCCCACCCTACAGTGACACCCTGATATAATCCACCTTACGGTGACACCCTGGTATAATCCAATCTTCAGTGACACCGTGGTATAGCCCACCCTACAGTGATACCGTGGTATAATCCAGCCTACATTGAGACTGTGGTATAGGCCAATTTACAATCACACTGTGGTACAGCCCAGCCTACAGTGACACCATGGTATAGCCCACCCTACAGTGACACCCTCGTATAATCCAGCCTACAGTGACACCATGGTATAGCCTACCCTAGAGTGATACCGTGGTATAGCCTACCCTACATTATTACCGTGGTACAACCCACCCTACAGTGATACCGTGGTATAGCCCACGCTACAGTAACACCGTGGTATAATCCAGCCTACAGTGACACCGTGGTATAGCCCAATTTACAATCACACTGTGGTACAGCCCAGCCTACAGTGACACCATGGTATAGCCCACCCTACAGTGACACCCTGGTATAATCCTGCCTAAACTGACACCTTGATATAATCCACCCTACAGTGAGACCCTGGTATAATCCAGTCTTCAGTGACACCGTGGTATAGCCCACCCTACAGTGATACCGTGGAATAATCCAGCCTACATTGAGACTGTGGTATAGCCCAATTTACAATCACACTGTGGTACAGCCCAGCCTACAGAGACACAGTGGTACAGCCCATCCTACAGTGATACCGTGGTACAACCCACCCTACAGTGACACCCTGGTATAATCCACCCTCCAGTGATAACGTGGTATAGCCCACCCTACAATGACACCTTGGTATGATCCAGCCTACAGTGACACCATGGTATAGCCTACCCTACAGTGACACCCTCGTATAATCCACCCTACAGTGATACCGTGGTATAGCCCACCCTACAATGACACCCTGGTATGATCCAGCCTACAGTGACGCCATGGTATAGCCCACCCTACAATGACACCCTGGTATTATCCAGCCTACAGTGACACCATGGTATAGCCCACCCTACAGTGACACCCTCGTATAATCCAGCCTACATTGAAAACCATGGTATAGCCCACCCTACAGTGATACCGTGGTATAGCCCACCCTAGAGTATTACCGTGGTACAACGCACCCTACAGTGATACCGTGGTATAGCCCACGCTACAGTAACACCGTGGTATAATCCAGCCTACAGTGACACCGTGGTATAGCCCACCCTACAGTGACAACGTGGTACAGCTCACCCTACAGTGACAACGTGGTACAGCCCAGCCTACAGTGATGCCGTGGTATAGCCCACCCTACAGTGACACCCTGATATAATCCACCTTACAGTGACACCCTGGTATAATCCAATCTTCAGTGACACCGTGGTATAGCCCACCCTACAGTGATACCGTGGTATAATCCAGCCTACATTGAGACTGTGGTATAGGCCAATTTACAATCACACTGTGGTACAGCCCAGCCTACAGTGACACCCTGGTATAGCCCACCCTACAGTGACACCCTCGGATAATCCACCCTACAGTGATACCGTGGTATAGCCCACCCTACAATGACACCCTGGTATGATCCAGGCTACAGTGACACCATGGTATAGCCCACCCTACAATGACACCCTGGTATTATCCAGCCTACAGTGACACCATGGTATAGCCCACCCTACAGTGACACCCTCGTATAATCCAGCCTACAGTGACACCATGGTATAGCCCACCCTACAGTGATACCGTGGTATAGCCAACTCTACAGTATTACCGTGGTACAACCCACCCTACAGTGATACCGTGGTATAGCACACGCTACAGTAACACCGTGGTATAATCCAGCCTACAGTAACACCGTGGTATAGCCCACCCTACAGTGACAACGTGGTACAGCCCACCCTACAGTGACACCGTGGTACAGCCCACGCTACAGTGACACCCTGGTATAATCCAGCCTACAGTGACACCCTGATACAATCCACCCTACAGTGACACCCTGGTATAATCCAGTCTTCAGTGACACCGTGGTATAGCCCACCCTACAGTGATACCGTGGTATAATCCAGGCTACAGTGAGACCGTGGTATAGCCCAACCTACAGTAACACCGTGGTATAATCCAGCCTACAGTGACACCGTGGTATAGCCCACCCTACAGTGACAACGTGGTACAGCCCACCCTACAGTGACAACGTGGTACAGCCCAGCCTACAGTGATGCCGTGGTATAGCCCACCCTACAGGGACACCATGGTACAACCCACCCTACAGTGAAACCGTGGTACAGCCCATGCTACAGTAACACCGTGGTAAAATCCAGCCTACAATGACACCGTGGTATAGCCCACCCTACAGTGACAACGTGGTACAGCCCCGCCTACAGTGATGCCGTGGTATAGCCCACCCTACAGGGACACCATGGTATAATCCAGTCTACAGTGACACCCTGGTACAGCCCACGCTACAGTGACACCCTGGTATAATCCAGCCTACAGTGACACCCTGATATAATCCACCCTACAGTGACACCCTGGTATAATCCAGTCTTCAGTGACACCTCGGTATAGCCCACCCTACAGTGATACCTTGGTATAATCCAGCCTACAGTGACACCCTGGTATAAAGCACCCTACGGTGACACCATGGTATAATCCAGTCTACAATGATACCGTGGTATAGCCCACTCTACAGTGACACCCTGGTATAATCCAGCCTACAGTGACACCGTGGTATAAAGCACCTTACAGTGGCACCCTGGTATAATCCACCTTAAAGTGACACCCTGGTATAATCCAGCCTACAGTGACACCCAGATACAATCCACCCTACAGTGACACCCTGGTATAATCCAGTCTTCAGTGACACCGTGGTATAGCCCACCCTACAGTGATACCGTGGTATAATCCAGGCTACAGTGAGACCGTGGTATAGCCCACCCTACAGTAACACTGTGGTATAATCCAGCCTACAGTGACACCGTGGTATAGCCCACCCTACAGTGACACCCTGGTATAATCCAGCCTAAACTGACACCTTGATATAATCCACCCTACAGTGAGACCCTGGTATAATCCAGTCTTCAGTGACACCGTGGTATAGCCCACCCTACAGTGATACCGTGGAATAATCCAGCCTACATTGAGACTGTGGTATAGCCCAATTTACAATCACACTGTGGTACAGCCCAGCCTACAGAGACACAGTGGTACAGCCCATCCTACAGTGATACCGTGGTACAACCCACCCTACAGTGACACCCTGGTATAATCCACCCTCCAGTGATAACGTGGTATAGCCCACCCTACAATGACACCTTGGTATGATCCAGCCTACAGTGACACCATGGTATAGCCTACCCTACAGTGACACCCTCGTATAATCCACCCTACAGTGATACCGTGGTATAGCCCAACCTACAATGACACCCTGGTATGATCCAGCCTACAGTGACACCATGGTATAGCCCACCCTACAATGACACCCTGGTATTATCCAGCCTACAGTGACACCATGGTATAGCCCACCCTACAGTGACACCCTCGTATAATCCAGCCTACATTGAAAACCATGGTATAGCCCACCCTACAGAGATACCGTGGTATAGCCCACCCTAGAGTATTACCGTGGTACAACGCACCCTACAGTGATACCGTGGTATAGCCCACGCTACAGTAACACCGTGGTATAATCCAGCCTACAGTGACACCGTGGTATAGCCCACCCTACAGTGACAACGTGGTACAGCTCATCCTACAGTGACAACGTGGTACAGCCCAGCCTACAGTGATGCCGTGGTATAGCCCACCCTACAGTGACACCCTGATATAATCCACCTTACAGTGACACCCTGGTATAATCCAATCTTCAGTGACACCGTGGTATAGCCCACCCTACAGTGATACCGTGGTATAATCCAGCCTACATTGAGACTGTGGTATAGCCCAATTTACAATCACACTGTGGTACAGCCCAGCCTACAGTGACACCATGGTATAGCCCACCCTACAGTGACACCCTCGTATAATCCAGCCTACAGTGACACCATGGTATAGCCTACCCTAGAGTGATAACGTGGTATAGCCCACCCTACATTATTACCGTGGTACAACCCACCCTACAGTGATACCGTGGTATAGCCCACGCTACAGTAACACCGTGGTATAATCCAGCCTACAGTGACACCGTGGTATAGCCCACCCTACAGTGACAACGTGGTACAGCCCACCCTATAGAGACAACGTGGTAGAGCCCACCCTACAGTGATGCCGTGGTATAGCCCACCCTACAGGGACACCATGGTATAATCCAGTCTACAGTGACACCCTGGTACAGCCCACGCTACAGTGACACCCTGGTATAATCCAGCCTACAGTGACACCCTGATATAATCCACCCTACAGTGACACCCTGGTATAATCCAGTCTTCAGTGACACCGTGGTATAGCCCACACTACAGTGATACCGTGGTATAATCCAGCCTACAGTGACACCCTGGTATAAAGCACCCTACGGTGACACCATGTTATAATCCAGCCTACAATGATACCGTGGTATAGCCCACTCTACAGTGACACCCTGGTATAATCCAGCCTACAGTGACACCGTGGTATAAAGCACCCTACAGTGGCACCCTGGTATAATCCACCTTATAGTGACGCCCTGGTATAATCCAGCCTACACTGACACCCTGATATAATCCACCCTACAGTGAGACCCTGGTATAATCCAGTGTTCAGTGACACCGTGGTATAGCCCACCCTACAGTGATACCGTGGAATAATCCTGCCTACATTGAGACTTTGGTATAGGCCAATTTACAATCACACTGTGGTACAGCCCAGCCTACAGTGACACCCTGGTATGATCCAGCCTACAGTGACACCATGGTAAAGCCCACCCTACAGTGACACCCTCGGATAATCCACCCTACAGTGATACCGTGGTATAGCCCACCCTACAATGACACCCTGGTATGATCCAGGCTACAGTGACACCATGGTATAGCCCACCCTACAATGACACCCTGGTATTATCCAGCCTACAGTGACACCATGGTATAGCCCACCCTACAGTGACACCCTCGTATAATCCAGCCTACAGTGACACCATGGTATAGCCCACCCTACAGTGATACCGTGGTATAGCCCACCCTAGAGTATTACCGTGGTACAACGCACCCTACAGTGATACCGTGGTATAGCCCACGCTACAGTAACACCGTGGTATAATCCAGCCTACAGTGACACCGTGGTATAGCCCACCCTACAGTGACAACGTGGTACAGCTCACCCTACAGTGACAACGTGGTACAGCCCAGCCTACAGTGATGCCGTGGTATAGCCCACCCTACAGTGACACCCTGATATAATCCACCTTACAGTGACACCCTGGTATAATCCAATCTTCAGTGACACCGTGGTATAGCCCACCCTACAGTGATACCGTGGTATAATCCAGCCTACATTGAGACTGTGGTATAGCCCAATTTACAATCACACTGTGGTACAGCCCAGCCTACAGTGACACCATGGTATAGCCCACCCTACAGTGACACCCTCGTATAATCCAGCCTACAGTGACACCATGGTATAGCCTACCCTAGAGTGATACCGTGGTATAGCCTACCCTACATTATTACCGTGGTACAACCCACCCTACAGTGATACCGTGGTATAGCCCACGCTACAGTAACACCGTGGTATAATCCAGCCTACAGTGACACCGTGGTATAGCCCAATTTACAATCACACTGTGGTACAGCCCAGCCTACAGTGACACCATGGTATAGCCCACCCTACAGTGACACCCTGGTATAATCCTGCCTAAACTGACACCTTGATATAATCCACCCTATAGTGAGACCCTGGTATAATCCAGTCTTCAGTGACACCGTGGTATAGCCCACCCTACAGTGATACCGTGGAATAATCCAGCCTACATTGAGACTGTGGTATAGCCCAATTTACAATCACACTGTGGTACAGCCCAGCCTACAGAGACACAGTGGTACAGCCCATCCTACAGTGATACCGTGGTACAACCCACCCTACAGTGACACCCTGGTATAATCCACCCTCCAGTGATAACGTGGTATAGGCCACCCTACAATGACACCTTGGTATGATCCAGCCTACAGTGACACCATGGTATAGCCTACCCTACAGTGACACCCTCGTATAATCCACCCTACAGTGATACCGTGGTATAGCCCACCCTACAATGACACCCTGGTATGATCCAGCCTACAGTGACACCATGGTATAGCCCACCCTACAATGACACCCTGGTATTATCCAGCCTACAGTGACACCATGGTATAGCCCACCCTACAGTGACACCCTCGTATAATCCAGCCTACATTGAAAACCATGGTATAGCCCACCCTACAGTGATACCGTGGTATAGCCCACCCTAGAGTATTACCGTGGTACAACGCACCCTACAGTGATACCGTGGTATAGCCCACGCTACAGTAACACCGTGGTATAATCCAGCCTACAGTGACACCGTGGTATAGCCCACCCTACAGTGACAACGTGGTACAGCTCACCCTACAGTGACAACGTGGTACAGCCCAGCCTACAGTGATGCCGTGGTATAGCCCACCCTACAGTGACACCCTGATATAATCCACCTTACAGTGACACCCTGGTATAATCCAATCTTCAGTGACACCGTGGTATAGCCCACCCTACAGTGATACCGTGGTATAATCCAGCCTACATTGAGACTGTGGTATAGCCCAATTTACAATCACACTGTGGTACAGCCCAGCCTACAGTGACACCATGGTATAGCCCACCCTACAGTGCCACCCTCGCATAATCCAGCCTACAGTGACACCATGGTATAGCCTACCCTAGAGTGATAACGTGGTATAGCCCACCCTACATTATTACCGTGGTACAACCCACCCTACAGTGATACCGTGGTATAGCCCACGCTACAGTAACACCGTGGTATAATCCAGCCTACAGTGACACCGTGGTATAGCCCACCCTACAGTGACAACGTGGTACAGCCCACCCTATAGAGACAACGTGGTAGAGCCCACCCTACAGTGATGCCGTGGTATAGCCCACCCTACAGGGACACCATGGTATAATCCAGTCTACAGTGACACCCTGGTACAGCCCACGCTACAGTGACACCCTGGTATAATCCAGCCTACAGTGACACCCTGATATAATCCACCCTACAGTGACACCCTGGTATAATCCAGTCTTCAGTGACACCGTGGTATAGCCCACACTACAGTGATACCGTGGTATAATCCAGCCTACAGTGACACCCTGGTATAAAGCACCCTACGGTGACACCATGTTATAATCCAGCCTACAATGATACCGTGGTATAGCCCACTCTACAGTGACACCCTGGTATAATCCAGCCCACAGTGACACCGTGGTATAAAGCACCCTACAGTGGCACCCTGGTATAATCCACCTTATAGTGACGCCCTGGTATAATCCAGCCTACACTGACACCCTGATATAATCCACCCTACAGTGAGACCCTGGTATAATCCAGTGTTCATTGACACCGTGGTATAGCCCACCCTACAGTGATACCGTGGAATAATCCTGCCTACATTGAGACTTTGGTATAGGCCAATTTACAATCACACTGTGGTACAGCCCAGCCTACAGTGACACCCTGGTATGATCCAGCCTACAGTGACACCATGGTAAAGCCCACCCTACAGTGACACCCTCGGATAATCCACCCTACAGTGATACCGTGGTATAGCCCACCCTACAATGACACCCTGGTATGATCCAGGCTACAGTGACACCATGGTATAGCCCACCCTACAATGACACCCTGGTATTATCCAGCCTACAGTGACACCATGGTATAGCCCACCCTACAGTGACACCCTCGTATAATCCAGCCTACAGTGACACCATGGTATAGCCCACCCTACAGTGATACCGTGGTATAGCCCACCCTAGAGTATTACCGTGGTACAACGCACCCTACAGTGATACCGTGGTATAGCCCACGCTACAGTAACACCGTGGTATAATCCAGCCTACAGTGACACCGTGGTATAGCCCACCCTACAGTGACAACGTGGTACAGCTCACCCTACAGTGACAACGTGGTACAGCCCAGCCTACAGTGATGCCGTGGTATAGCCCACCCTACAGTGACACCCTGATATAATCCACCTTACAGTGACACCCTGGTATAATCCAATCTTCAGTGACACCGTGGTATAGCCCACCCTACAGTGATACCGTGGTATAATCCAGCCTACATTGAGACTGTGGTATAGCCCAATTTACAATCACACTGTGGTACAGCCCAGCCTACAGTGACACCATGGTATAGCCCACCCTACAGTGCCACCCTCGCATAATCCAGCCTACAGTGACACCATGGTATAGCCTACCCTAGAGTGATAACGTGGTATAGCCCACCCTACATTATTACCGTGGTACAACCCACCCTACAGTGATACCGTGGTATAGCCCACGCTACAGTAACACCGTGGTATAATCCAGCCTACAGTGACACCGTGGTATAGCCCACCCTACAGTGACAACGTGGTACAGCCCACCCTATAGAGACAACGTGGTAGAGCCCACCCTACAGTGATGCCGTGGTATAGCCCACCCTACAGGGACACCATGGTATAATCCAGTCTACAGTGACACCCTGGTACAGCCCACGCTACAGTGACACCCTGGTATAATCCAGCCTACAGTGACACCCTGATATAATCCACCCTACAGTGACACCCTGGTATAATCCAGTCTTCAGTGACACCGTGGTATAGCCCACACTACAGTGATACCGTGGTATAATCCAGCCTACAGTGACACCCTGGTATAAAGCACCCTACGGTGACACCATGTTATAATCCAGCCTACAATGATACCGTGGTATAGCCCACTCTACAGTGACACCCTGGTATAATCCAGCCCACAGTGACACCGTGGTATAAAGCACCCTACAGTGGCACCCTGGTATAATCCACCTTATAGTGACGCCCTGGTATAATCCAGCCTACACTGACACCCTGATATAATCCACCCTACAGTGAGACCCTGGTATAATCCAGTGTTCATTGACACCGTGGTATAGCCCACCCTACAGTGATACCGTGGAATAATCCTGCCTACATTGAGACTTTGGTATAGGCCAATTTACAATCACACTGTGGTACAGCCCAGCCTACAGTGACACCCTGGTATGATCCAGCCTACAGTGACACCATGGTAAAGCCCACCCTACAGTGACACCCTCGGATAATCCACCCTACAGTGATACCGTGGTATAGCCCACCCTACAATGACACCCTGGTATGATCCAGGCTACAGTGACACCATGGTATAGCCCACCCTACAATGACACCCTGGTATTATCCAGCCTACAGTGACACCATGGTATAGCCCACCCTACAGTGACACCCTCGTATAATCCAGCCTACAGTGACACCATGGTATAGCCCACCCTACAGTGATACCGTGGTATAGCCCACCCTAGAGTATTACCGTGGTACAACGCACCCTACAGTGATACCGTGGTATAGCCCACGCTACAGTAACACCGTGGTATAATCCAGCCTACAGTGACACCGTGGTATAGCCCACCCTACAGTGACAACGTGGTACAGCTCACCCTACAGTGACAACGTGGTACAGCCCAGCCTACAGTGATGCCGTGGTATAGCCCACCCTACAGTGACACCCTGATATAATCCACCTTACAGTGACACCCTGGTATAATCCAATCTTCAGTGACACCGTGGTATAGCCCACCCTACAGTGATACCGTGGTATAATCCAGCCTACATTGAGACTGTGGTATAGCCCAATTTACAATCACACTGTGGTACAGCCCAGCCTACAGTGACACCATGGTATAGCCCACCCTACAGTGACACCCTCGTATAATCCAGCCTACAGTGACACCATGGTATAGCCTACCCTAGAGTGATACCGTGGTATAGCCTACCCTACATTATCACCGTGGTACAACCCACCCTACAGTGATACCGTGGTATAGCCCACGCTACAGTAACACCGTGGTATAATCCAGCCTACAGTGACACCGTGGTATAGCCCAATTTACAATCACACTGTGGTACAGCCCAGCCTACAGTGACACCATGGTATAGCCCACCCTACAGTGACACCCTGGTATAATCCTGCCTAAACTGACACCTTGATATAATCCACCCTACAGTGAGACCCTGGTATAATCCAGTCTTCAGTGACACCGTGGTATAGCCCACCCTACAGTGATACCGTGGAATAATCCAGCCTACATTGAGACTGTGGTATAGCCCAATTTACAATCACACTGTGGTACAGCCCAGCCTACAGAGACACAGTGGTACAGCCCATCCTACAGTGATACCGTGGTACAACCCACCCTACAGTGACACCCTGGTATAATCCACCCTCCAGTGATAACGTGGTATAGGCCACCGTACAATGACACCTTGGTATGATCCAGCCTACAGTGACACCATGGTATAGCCTACCCTACAGTGACACCCTCGTATAATCCACCCTACAGTGATACCGTGGTATAGCCCACCCTACAATGACACCCTGGTATGATCCAGCCTACAGTGACACCATGGTATAGCCCACCCTACAATGACACCCTGGTATTATCCAGCCTACAGTGACACCATGGTATAGCCCACCCTACAGTGACACCCTCGTATAATCCAGCCTACATTGAAAACCATGGTATAGCCCACCCTACAGTGATACCGTGGTATAGCCCACGCTACAGTAACACCGTGGTATAATCCAGCCTACAGTGACACCGTGGTATAGCCCACCCTACAGTGACAACGTGGTACAGCTCACCCTACAGTGACAACGTGGTACAGCCCAGCCTACAGTGATGCCGTGGTATAGCCCACCCTACAGTGACACCCTGATATAATCCACCTTACAGTGACACCCTGGTATAATCCAATCTTCAGTGACACCGTGGTATAGCCCACCCTACAGTGATACCGTGGTATAATCCAGCCTACATTGAGACAGTGGTATAGGCCAATTTACAATCACACTGTGGTACAGCCCAGCCTACAGTGACACCCTGGTATAGCCCACCCTACAGTGACACCCTCGGATAATCCACCCTACAGTGATACCGTGGTATAGCCCACCCTACAATGACACCCTGGTATGATCCAGGCTACAGTGACACCATGGTATAGCCCACCCTACAATGACACCCTGGTATTATCCAGCCTACAGTGACACCATGGTATAGCCCACCCTACAGTGACACCCTCGTATAATCCAGCCTACAGTGACACCATGGTATAGCCCACCCTACAGTGATACCGTGGTATAGCCAACCCTACAGTATTACCGTGGTACAACCCACCCTACAGTGATACCGTGGTATAGCACACGCTACAGTAACACCGTGGTATAATCCAGCCTACAGTGACACCGTGGTATAGCCCACCCTACAGTGACAACGTGGTACAGCCCACCCTACAGTGACACCGTGGTACAGCCCACGCTACAGTGACACCCTGGTATAATCCAGCCTACAGTGACACCCTGATACAATCCACCCTACAGTGACACCCTTGTATAATCCAGTCTTCAGTGACACCGTGGTATAGCCCACCCTACAGTGATACCGTGGTATAATCCAGGCTACAGTGAGACCGTGGTATAGCCCAACCTACAGTAACACCGTGGTATAATCCAGCCTACAGTGACACCGTGGTATAGCCCACCCTACAGTGACAACGTGGTACAGCCCACCCTACAGTGACAACGTGGTACAGCCCAGCCTACAGTGATGCCGTGGTATAGCCCACCCTACAGGGACACCATGGTACAACCCACCCTGCAGTGAAACCGTGGTACAGCCCATGCTACAGTAACACCGTGGTAAAATCCAGCCTACAATGACACCGTGGTATAGCCCACCCTACAGTGACAACGTGGTACAGCCCTGCCTACAGTGATGCCGTGGTATAGCCCACCCTACAGGGACACCATGGTATAATCCAGTCTACAGTGACACCCTGGTACAGCCCACGCTACAGTGACACCCTGGTATAATCCAGCCTACAGTGACACCCTGATATAATCCACCCTACAGTGACACCCTGGTATAATCCAGTCTTCAGTGACACCTCGGTATAGCCCACCCTACAGTGATACCTTGGTATAATCCAGCCTACAGTGACACCCTGGTATAAAGCACCCTACGGTGACACCATGGTATAATCCAGTCTACAATGATACCGTGGTATAGCCCACTCTACAGTGACACCCTGGTATAATCCAGCCTACAGTGACACCGTGGTATAAAGCACCTTACAGTGGCACCCTGGTATAATCCACCTTAAAGTGACACCCTGGTATAATCCAGCCTACAGTGACACCCAGATACAATCCACCCTACAGTGACACCCTGGTATAATCCAGTCTTCAGTGACACCGTGGTATAGCCCACCCTACAGTGATACCGTGGTATAATCCAGGCTACAGTGAGACCGTGGTATAGCCCACCCTACAGTAACACTGTGGTATAATCCAGCCTACAGTGACACCGTGGTATAGCCCACCCTACAGTGACACCCTGGTATAATCCAGCCTAAACTGACACCTTGATATAATCCACCCTACAGTGAGACCCTGGTATAATCCAGTCTTCAGTGACACCGTGGTATAGCCCACCATACAGTGATACCGTGGAATAATCCAGCCTACATTGAGACTGTGGTATAGCCCAATTTACAATCACACTGTGGTACAGCCCAGCCTACAGAGACACAGTGGTACAGCCCATCCTACAGTGATACCGTGGTACAACCCACCCTACAGTGACACCCTGGTATAATCCACCCTCCAGTGATAACGTGGTATAGCCCACCCTACAATGACACCTTGGTATGATCCAGCCTACAGTGACACCATGGTATAGCCTACCCTACAGTGACACCCTCGTATAATCCACCCTACAGTGATACCGTGGTATAGCCCAACCTACAATGACACCCTGGTATGATCCAGCCTACAGTGACACCATGGTATAGCCCACCCTACAATGACACCCTGGTATTATCCAGCCTACAGTGACACCATGGTATAGCCTACCCTACAGTGACACCCTCGTATAATCCACCCTACAGTGATACCGTGGTATAGCCCAACCTACAGTGACACCCTCGTATAATCCAGCCTACATTGAAAACCATGGTATAGCCCACCCTACAGTGATACCGTGGTATAGCCCACCCTAGAGTATTACCGTGGTACAACGCACCCTACAGTGATACCGTGGTATAGCCAACGCTACAGTAACACCGTGGTATAATCCAGCCTACAGTGACACCGTGGTATAGCCCACCCTACAGTGACAACGTGGTACAGCTCACCCTACAGTGACAACGTGGTACAGCCCAGCCTACAGTGATGCCGTGGTATAGCCCACCCTACAGTGACACCCTGATATAATCCACCTTACAGTGACACCCTGGTATAATCCAATCTTCAGTGACACCGTGGTATAGCCCACCCTACAGTGATACCGTGGTATAATCCATTCTACATTGAGACTGTGGTATAGCCCAATTTACAATCACACTGTGGTACAGCCCAGCCTACAGTGACACCATGGTATAGCCCACCCTACAGTGACACCCTCGTATAATCCAGCCTACAGTGACACCATGGTATAGCCTACCCTAGAGTGATAACGTGGTATAGCCCACCCTACATTATTACCGTGGTACAACCCACCCTACAGTGATACCGTGGTATAGCCCACGCTACAGTAACACCGTGGTATAATCCAGCCTACAGTGACACCGTGGTATAGCCCACCCTACAGTGACAACGTGGTACAGCCCACCCTACAGTGATGCCGTGGTATAGCCCACCCTACAGGGACACCATGGTATAATCCAGTCTACAGTGACACCCTGGTACAGCCCACGCTACAGTGACACCCTGGTATAATCCAGCCTAGAGTGACACCCTGATATAATCCACCCTACAGTGACACCCTGGTATAATCCAGTCTTCAGTGACACCGTGGTATAGCCCACACTACAGTGATACCGTGGTATAATCCAGCCTACAGTGACACCCTGGTATAAAGCACCCTACGGTGACACCATGTTATAATCCAGCCTACAATGATACCGTGGTATAGCCCACTCTACAGTGACACCCTGGTATAATCCAGCCTACAGTGACACCGTGGTATAAAGCACCCTACAGTGGCACCCTGGTATAATCCACCTTATAGTGACGCCCTGGTATAATCCAGCCTACACTGACACCCTGATATAATCCACCCTACAGTGAGACCCTGGTATAATCCAGTGTTCAGTGACACCGTGGTATAGCCCACCCTACAGTGATACCGTGGAATAATCCTGCCTACATTGAGACTTTGGTATAGGCCAATTTACAATCACACTGTGGTACAGCCCAGCCTACAGTGACACCCTGGTATGATCCAGCCTACAGTGACACCATGGTAAAGCCCACCCTACAGTGACACCCTCGGATAATCCACCCTACAGTGATACCGTGGTATAGCCCACCCTACAATGACACCCTGGTATGATCCAGGCTACAGTGACACCATGGTATAGCCCACCCTACAATGACACCCTGGTATTATCCAGCCTACAGTGACACCATGGTATAGCCCACCCTACAGTGACACCCTCGTATAATCCAGCCTACAGTGACACCATGGTATAGCCCACCCTACAGTGATACCGTGGTACAACCCACCCTACAGTGATACCGTGGTATAGCACACGCTACAGTAACACCGTGGTATAATCCAGCCTACAGTAACACCGTGGTATAGCCCACCCCACAGTGACAACGTGGTACAGCCCACCCTACAGTGACACCGTGGTACAGCCCACGCTACAGTGACACCCTGGTATAATCCAGCCTACAGTGACACCCTGATACAATCCACCCTACAGTGACACCCTGGTATAATCCAGTCTTCAGTGACACCGTGGTATAGCCCACCCTACAGTGATACCGTGGTATAATCCAGGCTACAGTGACACCGTGGTATAGCAAACCCTACAGTAACACCGTGGTATAATCCAGGCTACAGTGAGACCGTGGTATAGCCCACCCTACAGTGACAACGTGGTACAGCCCACCCTACAGTGACAACGTGGTACAGCCCAGCCTACAGTGATGCCGTGGTATAGCCCACCCTACAGGGACACCATGGTACAACCCACCCTATAGTGAAACCGTGGTACAGCCCATGCTACAGTAACACCGTGGTATAATCCAGCCTACAATGACACCGTGGTATAGCCCACCCTACAGTGACAACGTGGTACAGCCCCGCCTACAGTGATGCTGTGGTATAGCCCACCCTACAGGGACACCATGGTATAATCCAGTCTACAGTGACACCCTGGTACAGCCCACGCTACAGTGACACCCTGGTATAATCCAGCCTACAGTGACACCCTGATATAATCCACCCTACAGTGACACCCTGGTATAATCCAGTCTTCAGTGACACCTCGGTATAGCCCACCCTACGGTGACACCATGGTATAATCCAGTCTACAATGATACCGTGGTATAGCCCACTCTACAGTGACACCCTGGTATAATCCAGCCTACAGTGACACCGTGGTATAAAGCACCTTACAGTGGCACCCTGGTATAATCCACCTTAAAGTGACACCCTGGTATAATCCAGCCTACAGTGACACCCAGATACAATCCACCCTACAGTGACACCCTGGTATAATCCAGTCTTCAGTGACACCGTGGTATAGCCCACCCTACAGTGATACCGTGGTATAATCCAGGCTACAGTGAGACCGTGGTATAGCCCACCCTACAGTAACACTGTGGTATAATCCAGCCTACAGTGACACCGTGGTATAGCCCACCCTACAGTGACAACGTGGTACAGCCCACCCTACAGTGACAACGTGGTACAGCCCAGCCTACAGTGATGCCGTGGTATAGCCCACCCTACAGGGACACCATGGTACAACCCACCCTACAGTGATACCGTGTTACAGCCCATGCTACAGTAACACCGTGGTATAATCCAGCCTACAATGACACCGTGGTATAGCCCACCCTACAGTGACAACGTGGTACAGCCCACCCTACAGTGACAACGTGGTATAATCCAGCCTACAGTGAGACTGTGGTATAGCCCACCCTACAGTCACACTGTGGTACAGACCACCCTACAGTGACACCCTTGTATAATCCAGCCTACAGTGACACCGTGGTATAGCCCAACGCACAGTGACACTGTGGTATAGCCCACCCTACAGTGATACCGTGGTACAGCCCACCGTACAGTGGCACCCTGGTATAATGCACCCTAAAGTGACACCCTGGTATAATCCAGCCTACACTGACACCTTGATATAATCCACCCTACAGTGAGACCCTGGTATAATCCAGTCTTCAGTGACACCGTGGTATAGCCCACCCTACAGTGATACCGTGGAATAATCCAGCCTACATTGAGACTGTGGTATAGCCCAATTTACAATCACACTGTGGTACAGCCCAGCCTACAGTGACACAGTGGTACAGCCCATCCTACAGTGATACCGTGGTAAAACCCACCCTACAGTGACACCCTGGTATAATCCACCCTCCAGTGATAACGTGGTATAGCCCACCCTACAATGACACCTTGGTATGATCCAGCCTGCAGTGACACCATGGTATAGCCCACCCTACAGTGACACCCTCGTATAATCCAGCCTACATTGAAAACCATGGTATAGCCCACCCTACAGTGATACCGTGGTATAGCCCACCCTAGAGTATTACCGTGGTACAACGCACCCTACAGTGATACCGTGGTATAATCCTGCCTACATTGAGACTGTGGTATAGCCCAATTTACAATCACACTGTGGTACAGCCCAGCTTACAGTGACACCGTGGTACAGCCCATCCTACAGTGATACCGTGGTACAACCCATCCTACAGTGACACCCTCGTATAATCCACCCTCCAGTGATACCGTGGTATAGCCCACCGAACAATGACACCCTGCTATGATCCAGCCTACAGTGACACCATGGTATAGCCCACCCTACAATGACACCCTGGTATTATCCAGCCTACAGTGACACCGTGGTATAGCCCACCCTACAATGACACACTGGTATTATCCACCCTACAGTGACACCCTCGTATAATCCACCCTACAGTGATACCGTGGTATAGCCCACCCTACAATGACACCCTGGTATGATCCAGTCTACAGTGACACCATGGTATAGCCCACCCTACAGGGACACCATGGTATAATCCAGTCTACAGTGACACCATGGTATAGCCCACCCTACAGTGACACCCTCGTATAATCCAGCCTACAGTGACACCATGGTATAGCCCACCCTACAGGGACACCATGGTATAATCCAGTCTACAGTGACACCCTGGTACAGCCCACGCTACAGTGACACCCTGGTATAATCCAGCCTACAGTGACACCCTGATATAATCCACCCTACAGTGACACCCTGGTATAATCCAGTCTTCAGTGACACCGTGGTATAGCCCACACTACAGTGATACCGTGGTATAATCCAGCCTACAGTGACACCCTGGTATAAAGCACCCTACGGTGACACCATGTTATAATCCAGCCTAAAATGATACCGTGGTATAGCCCACTCTACAGTGACACCCTGGTATAATCCAGCCTACAGTGACACCGTGGTATAAAGCACCCTACAGTGGCACCCTGGTATAATCCACCTTATAGTGACGCCCTGGTATAATCCAGCCTACACTGACACCCTGATATAATCCACCCTACAGTGAGACCCTGGTATAATCCAGTCTTCAGTGACACCGTGGTATAGCCCACCCTACAGTGATACCGTGGAATAATCCTGCCTACATTGAGACTTTGGTATAGGCCAATTTACAATCACACTGTGGTACAGCCCAGGCTACAGTGACACCCTGGTATGATCCAGCCTACAGTGACACCATGGTATAGCCCACCCTACAGTGACACCCTCGGATAATCCACCCTACAGTGATACCGTGGTATAGCCCACCCTACAATGACACCCTGGTATGATCCAGGCTACAGTGACACCATGGTATAGCCCACCCTACAATGACACCCTGGTATTATCCAGCCTACAGTGACACCATGGTATAGCCCACCCTACAGTGACACCCTCGTATAATCCAGCCTACAGTGACACCATGGTATAGCCCACCCTACAGTGATACCGTGGTATAGCCCACCCTACAGTATTACCGTGGTACAACCCACCCTACAGTGATACCGTGGTATAGCACACGCTACAGTAACACCGTGGTATAATCCAGCCTACAGTAACACCGTGGTATAGCCCACCCTACAGTGACAACGTGGTACAGCCCACCCTACAGTGACACCGTGGTACAGCCCACGCTACAGTGACACCCTGGTATAACCCAGCCTACAGTGACACCCTGATACAATCCACCCTACAGTGACACCCTGGTATAATCCAGTCTTCAGTGACACCGTGGTATAGCCCACCCTACAGTGATACCGTGGTATAATCCAGGCTACAGTGAGACCGTGGTATAGCCCACCCTACAGTAACACCGTGGTATAATCCAGCCTACAGTGACACCGTGGTATACCCCTCCCTACAGTGACAACGTGGTACAGCCCACCCTACAGTGAAAACGTGGTACAGCCCAGCCTACAGTGATGCCGTGGTATAGCCCACCCTACAGGGACACCATGGTACAACCCACCCTACAGTGAAACCGTGGTACAGCCCATGCTACAGTGACACCCTGGTATAATCCAGCCTACAGTGACAACCTGATATAATCCACCCTACAGTGACACCCTGGTATAATCCAGTCTTCAGTGACACCTCGGTATAGCCCACCCTACAGTGATACCTTGGTATAATCCAGCCTACAGTGACACCCTGGTATAAAGCACCCTACGGTGACACCATGGTATAATCCAGTCTACAATGATACCGTGGTATAGCCCACCCTACAGTGAAACCGTGGTACAGCCCATGCTACAGTGACACCCTGGTATAATCCAGCCTACAGTGACAACCTGATATAATCCACCCTACAGTGACACCCTGGTATAATCCAGTCTTCAGTGACACCTCGGTATAGCCCACCCTACAGTGACACCCTGGTATAATCCAGCCTACAGTGACACCCAGATACAATCCACCCTACAGTGACACCCTGGTATAATCCAGTCTTCAGTGACACCGTGGTGTAGCCCACCCTACAGTAACACTGTGGTATAATCCAGCCTACAGTGACACCGTGGTATAGCCCACCCTACAGTGACAACGTGGTACAGCCCACCCTACAGTGACAACGTGGTACAGCCCAGCCTACAGTGATGCCGTGGTATAGCCCACCCTACAGGGACACCATGGTACAACCCACCCTACAGTGATACCGTGGTACAGCCCATGCTACAGTAACACCGTGGTATAATCCAGCCTACAATGACACCGTGGTATAGCCCACCATACAGTGACAACGTGGTACAGCCCACCCTACAGTGACAACGTGGTATAATCCAGCCTACAGTGAGACTGTGGTATAGCCCACCCTACAGTCACACTGTGGTACAGACCACCCTACAGTGACACCCTTGTATAATCCAGCCTACAGTGACACCGTGGTATAGCCAAACGTACAGTGACACTGTGGTACAGCCCACCCTACAGTGATACCGTGGTACAGCCCACCGTACAGTGGCACCCTGGTATAATGCACCCTAAAGTGACACCCTGGTATAATCCAGCCTACACTGACACCTTGATATAATCCACCCTACAGTGAGACCCTGGTATAATCCAGTCTTCAGTGACACCGTGGTATAGCCCACCCTACAGTGATACCGTGGAATAATCCAGCCTACATTGAGACTGTGGTATAGCCCAATTTACAATCACACTCTGGTACAGCCCAGCCTACAGTGACACAGTGGTACAGCCCATCCTACAGTGATACCGTGGTACAACCCACCCTACAGTGACACCCTGGTATAATCCACCCTCCAGTGATAACGTGGTATAGCCCACCCTACAATGACACCTTGGTATGATCCAGCCTGCAGTGACACCATGGTATAGCCTACCCTACAGTGACACCCTCGTATAATCCACCCTACAGTGATACCGTGGTATAATCCAGGCTACAGTGAGACCGTGGTATAGCCCACCCTACAGTAACACTGTGGTATAATCCAGCCTACAGTGACACCGTGGTATAGCCCACCCTACAGTGACAACGTGGTACAGCCCACCCTACAGTGACAACGTGGTACAGACCAGCCTACAGTGATGCCGTGGTATAGCCCACCCTACAGGGACACCATGGTACAACCCACCCTACAGTGATACCGTGGTACAGCCCATGCTACAGTAACACCGTGGTAAAATCCAGCCTACAATGACACCGTGCTATAGCCCACCCTACAGTGACAACGTGGTACAGCCCACCCTACAGTGACAACGTGGTATAATCCAGCCTACAGTGAGACTGTGGTATAGCCCACCCTACAGTCACACTGTGGTACAGACCACCCTACAGTGACACCCTTGTATAATCCAGCCTACAGTGACACCGTGGTATAGCCCAACGTACAGTGACACTGTGGTACAGCCCACCCTACAGTGATACCGTGGTACAGCCCACCGTACAGTGGCACCCTGGTATAATGCACCCTAAAGTGACACCCTGGTATAATCCAGCCTACACTGACACCTTGATATAATCCACCCTACAGTGAGACCCTGGTATAATCCAGTCTTCAGTGACACCGTGGTATAGCCCACCCTACAGTGATACCGTGGAATAATCCAGCCTACATTGAGACTGTGGTATAGCCCAATTTACAATCACACTGTGGCACAGCCCAGCCTACAGTGACACAGTGGTACAGCCCATCCTACAGTGATACCGTGGTACAACCCACCCTACAGTGACACCCTGGTATAATCCAGCCTACAGTGATAACGTGGTATAGCCCACCCTACAATGACACCTTGGTATGATCCAGCCTGCAGTGACACCATGGTATAGCCTACCCTACAGTGACACCCTCGTATAATCCACCCTACAGTGATACCGTGGTATAATCCAGGCTACAGTGAGACCGTGGTATAGCCCACCCTACAGTAACACTGTGGTATAATCCAGCCTACAGTGACACCGTGGTATAGCCCACCCTACAGTGACAACGTGGTACAGCCCACCCTACAGTGACAACGTGGTACAGCCCAGCCTACAGTGATGCCGTTTTATAGCCCACCCTACAGGGACACCATGGTACAACCCACCCTACAGTGATACCGTGGTACAGCCCATGCTACAGTAACACCGTGGTATAATCCAGCCTACAATGACACCGTGGTATAGCCCAACCTACAGTGACAACATGGTACAGCCCACCCTACAGTGACAACGTGGTATAATCCAGCCTACAGTGAGACTGTGGTATAGCCCACCCTACAGTCACACTGTGGTACAGACCACCCTACAGTGACACCCTTGTATAATCCAGCCTACAGTGACACCGTGGTACAGCCCAGCCTACAGTGACACAGTGGTACAGCCCATCCTACAGTGATACCGTGGTAAAACCCACCCTACAGTGACACCCTGGCATAATCCACCCTCCATTGATAACGTGGTATAGCCCACCCTACAATGACACCTTGGTATGATCCAGCCTGCAGTGACACCATGGTATAGCCTACCCTACAGTGACAACGTGGTATAATCCAGCCTACAGTGAGACTGTGGTATAGCCCACCCTACAGTCACACTGTGGTACAGACCACCCTACAGTGACACCCTTGTATAATCCAGCCTACAGTGACACCGTGGTATAGCCCAACGTACAGTGACACTGTGGTACAGCCCACCCTACAGTGATACCGTGGTACAGCCCACCGTACAGTGGCACCCTGGTATAATGCACCCTAAAGTGACACCCTGGTATAATCCAGCCTACACTGACACCTTGATATAATCCACCCTACAGTGAGACCCTGGTATAATCCAGTCTTCAGTGACACCGTGGTATAGCCCACCCTACAGTGATACCGTGGAATAATCCAGCCTACATTGAGACTGTGGTATAGCCCAATTTACAATCACACTGTGGTACAGCCCAGCCTACAGTGACACAGTGGTACAGCCCATCCTACAGTGATACCGTGGTACAACCCACCCTACAGTGACACCCTGGTATAATCCAGCCTACAGTGATAACGTGGTATAGCCCACCCTACAATGACACCTTGGTATGATCCAGCCTGCAGTGACACCATGGTATAGCCTACCCTACAGTGACACCCTCGTATAATCCACCCTACAGTGATACCGTGGTATAATCCAGGCTACAGTGAGACCGTGGTATAGCCCACCCTACAGTAACACTGTGGTATAATCCAGCCTACAGTGACACCGTGGTATAGCCCACCCTACAGTGACAACGTGGTACAGCCCACCCTACAGTGACAACGTGGTACAGCCCAGCCTACAGTGATGCCGTTTTATAGCCCACCCTACAGGGACACCATGGTACAACCCACCCTACAGTGATACCGTGGTACAGCCCATGCTACAGTAACACCGTGGTATAATCCAGCCTACAATGACACCGTGGTATAGCCCAACCTACAGTGACAACGTGGTACAGCCCACCCTACAGTGACAACGTGGTATAATCCAGCCTACAGTGAGACTGTGGTATAGCCCACCCTACAGTCACACTGTGGTACAGACCACCCTACAGTGACACCCTTGTATAATCCAGCCTACAGTGACACCGTGGTACAGCCCAGCCTACAGTGACACAGTGGTACAGCCCATCCTACAGTGATACCGTGGTACAACCCACCCTACAGTGACACCCTGGCATAATCCACCCTCCATTGATAACGTGGTATAGCCCACCCTACAATGACACCTTGGTATGATCCAGCCTGCAGTGACACCATGGTATAGCCTACCCTACAGTGACACCCTCGTATAATCCACCCTACAGTGATACCGTGGTATAGCCCACCCTAAAATGACACCCTGGTATGATCCAGCCTACAGTGACACCATGGTATAGCCCACCCTACAATGACACCCTGGTATTATCCACCCTACAGTGACACCATGGTATAGCCCACCCTACAGTGACACCCTCGTATAATCCAGCCTACATTGAAAACCATGGTATAGCCCACCCTACAGTGATACCGTGGTATAGCCCACCCTAGAATATTACCGTGGTACAACGCACCCTACAGTGATACCGTGGTATAATCCTGCCTACATTGAGACTGTGGTATAGCCCAATTTACAATCACACTGTGGTACAGCCCAGCTTACAGTGACACCGTGGTACAGCCCATCCTACAGTGATACCGTGGTACAACCCATCCTACAGTGACACCCTCGTATAATCCACCCTCCAGTGATACCGTGGTATAGCCCACCGAACAATGACACCCTGGTATGATCCAGTCTACAGTGACACCATGGTATAGCCCACCCTACAATGACACCCTGGTATTATCCAGCCTACAGTGACACCATGGTATAGCCCACCCTACAGTGACACCCTCGTATAATCCAGCCTACAGTGACACCATGGTATAGCCCACCCTACAGTGATACCGTGGTATAGCCCACGCTACAGTAACACCGTGGTATAATCCAGTCTACACTGACACCGTGGTATAGCCCACCCTAGAGTGACAACGTGGTACAGCCCACCCTACAGTGACAACGTGGTACAGCCCAGCCTACAGTGATGCCGTGGTATAGCCCACCCTACAGGGACACCATGGTAAAATCCAGTCTACAGTTACACCGTGGTACAGCCCACGCTACAATGACACCCTGGTATAATCCAGCCTACAGTGACACCCTGATATAATCCACCCTACAGTGAGACCCTGGTATAATCCAGTCTTCAGTGACACCGTGGTATAGCCCACCCTACAGTGATACCGTGGAATAATCCAGCCTATATTGAGACTGTGGTACAGCCCATCCTACAGTGATACCGTGGTACAACCCACCCTACAGTGACACCCTGGTATAATCCACCCTCCAGTGATAACGTGGTATAGCCCACCCTACAATGACACCTTGGTATGATCCAGCCTGCAGTGACACCATGGTATAGCCTACCCTACAGTGACACCCTCGTATAATCCACCCTACAGTGATACCGTGGTATAATCCAGGCTACAGTGAGACCGTGGTATAGCCCACCCTACAGTGACAACGTGGTACAGCCCACCCTACAGTGACAACGTGGTACAGCCCAGCCTACAGTGATGCCGTGGTATAGCCCACCCTACAGGGACACCATGGTACAACCCACCCTACAGTGATACTGTGGTACAGCCCATGCTACAGTAACACCGTGGTATAATCCAGCCTACAATGACACCGTGGTATAGCCCAACCTACAGTGACAACGTGGTACAGCCCACCCTACAGTGACAACGTGGTATAATCCAGCCTACAGTGAGACTGTGGTATAGCCCACCCTACAGTCACACTGTGGTACAGACCACCCTACAGTGACACCCTTGTATAATCCAGCCTACAGTGACACCGTGGTACAGCCCAGCCTACAGTGACACAGTGGTACAGCCCATCCTACAGTGATACCGTGGTACAACCCACCCTACAGTGACACCCTGGTATAATCCACCCTCCATTGATAACGTGGTATAGCCCACCCTACAATGACACCTTGGTATGATCCAGCCTGCAGTGACACCATGGTATAGCCTACCCTACAGTGACACCCTCGTATAATCCACCCTACAGTGATACCGTGGTATAGCCCACCCTAAAATGACACCCTGGTATGATCCAGCCTACAGTGACACCATGGTATAGCCCACCCTACAATGACACCCTGGTATTATCCACCCTACAGTGACACCATGGTATAGCCCACCCTACAGTGACACCCTCGTATAATCCAGCCTACATTGAAAACCATGGTATAGCCCACCCTACAGTGATACCGTGGTATAGCCCACCCTAGAATATTACCGTGGTACAACGCACCCTACAGTGATACCGTGGTATAATCCTGCCTACATTGAGACTGTGGTATAGCCCAATTTACAATCACACTGTGGTACAGCCCAGCTTACAGTGACACCGTGGTACAGCCCATCCTACAGTGATACCGTGGTACAACCCATCCTACAGTGACACCCTCGTATAATCCACCCTCCAGTGATACCGTGGTATAGCCCACCGAACAATGACACCCTGGTATGATCCAGTCTACAGTGACACCATGGTATAGCCCAGCCTACAATGACACCCTGGTATTATCCAGCCTACAGTGACACCATGGTATAGCCCACCCTACAGTGACACCCTCGTATAATCCAGCCTACAGTGACACCATGGTATAGCCCACCCTACAGTGATACCGTGGTATAGCCCACGCTACAGTAACACCGTGGTATAATCCAGTCTACACTGACACCGTGGTATAGCCCACCCTAGAGTGACAACGTGGTACAGCCCACCCTACAGTGACAACGTGGTACAGCCCAGCCTACAGTGATGCCGTGGTATAGCCCACCCTACAGGGACACCATGGTATAATCCAGTCTACAGTTACACCGTGGTACAGCCCACGCTACAATGACACCCTGGTATAATCCAGCCTACAGTGACACCCTGATATAATCCACCCTACAGTGACACCCTGGTATAATCCAGTCTTCAGTGACACCGTGGTATAGCCCACCCTACAGTGATACCGTGGTATAAACCAGTCTACAGAGACACCCTGGTATAAAGCACCCTACGGTGACACCATGTTATAATCCAGCCTACAATGATACAATGGTATAGCCCACTCTACAGTGACACCCTGGTATAATCCAGCCTACAGTGACACCGTGGTATAAAGCACCCTGCACTGGCACCCTGGTATAATCCACCTTAAAGTGACACCCTTGTATAATCCAGCCTACAGTGACACCCTGATATAATCCACCCTACAGTGACACCCTGGTATAATCCAGTCTTCAGTGACACCGTGGTATAGCCCACCCTACAGTGATACCGTGGAATAATCCAGCCTACAGTGAGACTGTGGTATAGCCCAACCTACAGTCACACCGTGGTACAGACCACCCTACAGTGACACCCTTGTATAATCCAGCCTACAGTGACACCGTGGTATAATCCACCTAAAAAGTGACACCCTGGTATAATCCAGCCTACACTGACACCCTGATATAATCCACCCTACAGTGAGACCCTTTTATAATCCAGTCTTCAGTGACACCGTGGTATAGCCCACCACCCTACAGTGATACCGTGGTATAATCCAGGCTACAGTGAGACCGTGGTATAGCCCACCCTACAGTAACACTGTGGTATAATCCAGCCTACAGTGACACCGTGGTATAGCCCACCCTACAGTGACAACGTGGTACAGCCCACCCTACAGTGACAACGTGGTACAGCCCAGCCTACAGTGATGCCGTTTTATAGCCCACCCTACAGGGACACCATGGTACAACCCACCCTACAGTGATACCGTGGTACAGCCCATGCTACAGTAACACCGTGGTATAATCCAGCCTACAATGACACCGTGGTATAGCCCAACCTACAGTGACAACGTGGTACAGCCCACCCTACAGTGACAACGTGGTATAATCCAGCCTACAGTGAGACTGTGGTATAGCCCACCCTACAGTCACACTGTGGTACAGACCACCCTACAGTGACACCCTTGTATAATCCAGCCTACAGTGACACCGTGGTACAGCCCAGCCTACAGTGACACAGTGGTACAGCCCATCCTACAGTGATACCGTGGTACAACCCACCCTACAGTGACACCCTGGCATAATCCACCCTCCATTGATAACGTGGTATAGCCCACCCTACAATGACACCTTGGTATGATCCAGCCTGCAGTGACACCATGGTATAGCCTACCCTACAGTGACACCCTCGTATAATCCACCCTAGAGTGATACCGTGGTATAGCCCACCCTAAAATGACACCCTGGTATGATCCAGCCTACAGTGACACCATGGTATAGCCCACCCTACAATGACACCCTGGTATTATCCACCCTACAGTGACACCATGGTATAGCCCACCCTACAGTGACACCCTCGTATAATCCAGCCTACATTGAAAACCATGGTATAGCCCACCCTACAGTGATAGCGTGGTATAGCCCACCCTAGAATATTACCGTGGTACAACGCACCCTACAGTGATACCGTGGTATAATCCTGCCTACATTGAGACTGTGGTATAGCCCAATTTACAATCATACTGTGGTACAGCCCAGCTTACAGTGACACCGTGGTACAGCCCATCCTACAGTGATACCGTGGTACAACCCATCCTACAGTGACACCCTCGTATAATCCACCCTCCAGTGATACCGTGGTATAGCCCACCGAACAATGACACCCTGGTATGATCCAGTCTACAGTGACACCATGGTATAGCCCGCCCTACAATGACACCCTGGTATTATCCAGCCTACAGTGACACCATGGTATAGCCCACCCTACAGTGACACCCTCGTATAATCCAGCCTACAGTGACACCATGGTATAGCCCACCCTACAGTGATACCGTGGTATAGCCCACGCTACAGTAACACCGTGGTATAATCCAGTCTACACTGACACCGTGGTATAGCCCACCCTAGAGTGACAACGTGGTACAGCCCACCCTACAGTGACAACGTGGTACAGCCCAGCCTACAGTGATGCCGTGGTATAGCCCACCCTACAGGGACACCATGGTAAAATCCAGTCTACAGTTACACCGTGGTACAGCCCACGCTACAATGACACCCTGGTATAATCCAGCCTACAGTGACACCCTGATATAATCCACCCTACAGTGAGACCCTGGTATAATCCAGTCTTCAGTGACACCGTGGTATAGCCCACCCTACAGTGATACCGTGGAATAATCCAGCCTATATTGAGACTGTGGTATAGCCCAATTTACAATCACACTGTGGTACAGCCCATCCTACAGTGATACCGTGGTACAACCCACCCTACAGTGACACCCTGGTATAATCCACCCTCCAGTGATAACGTGGTATAGCCCACCCTACAATGACACCTTGGTATGATCCAGCCTGCAGTGACACCATGGTATAGCCTACCCTACAGTGACACCCTCGTATAATCCACCCTACAGTGATACCGTGGTATAATCCAGGCTACAGTGAGACCGTGGTATAGCCCACCCTACAGTGACAACGTGGTACAGCCCACCCTACAGTGACAACGTGGTACAGCCCAGCCTACAGTGATGCCGTGGTATAGCCCACCCTACAGGGACACCATGGTACAACCCACCCTACAGTGATACTGTGGTACAGCCCATGCTACAGTAACACCGTGGTATAATCCAGCCTACAATGACACCGTGGTATAGCCCAACCTACAGTGACAACGTGGTACAGCCCACCCTACAGTGACAACGTGGTATAATCCAGCCTACAGTGAGACTGTGGTATAGCCCACCCTACAGTCACACTGTGGTACAGACCACCCTACAGTGACACCCTTGTATAATCCAGCCTACAGTGACACCGTGGTACAGCCCAGCCTACAGTGACACAGTGGTACAGCCCATCCTACAGTGATACCGTGGTACAACCCACCCTACAGTGACACCCTGGTATAATCCACCCTCCATTGATAACGTGGTATAGCCCACCCTACAATGACACCTTGGTATGATCCAGCCTGCAGTGACACCATGGTATAGCCTACCCTACAGTGACACCCTCGTATAATCCACCCTACAGTGATACCGTGGTATAGCCCACCCTAAAATGACACCCTGGTATGATCCAGCCTACAGTGACACCATGGTATAGCCCACCCTACAATGACACCCTGGTATTATCCACCCTACAGTGACACCATGGTATAGCCCACCCTACAGTGACACCCTCGTATAATCCAGCCTACATTGAAAACCATGGTATAGCCCACCCTACAGTGATACCGTGGTATAGCCCACCCTAGAATATTACCGTGGTACAACGCACCCTACAGTGATACCGTGGTATAATCCTGCCTACATTGAGACTGTGGTATAGCCCAATTTACAATCACACTGTGGTACAGCCCAGCTTACAGTGACACCGTGGTACAGCCCATCCTACAGTGATACCGTGGTACAACCCATCCTACAGTGACACCCTCGTATAATCCACCCTCCAGTGATACCGTGGTATAGCCCACCGAACAATGACACCCTGGTATGATCCAGTCTACAGTGACACCATGGTATAGCCCAGCCTACAATGACACCCTGGTATTATCCAGCCTACAGTGACACCATGGTATAGCCCACCCTACAGTGACACCCTCGTATAATCCAGCCTACAGTGACACCATGGTATAGCCCACCCTACAGTGATACCGTGGTATAGCCCACGCTACAGTAACACCGTGGTATAATCCAGTCTACACTGACACCGTGGTATAGCCCACCCTAGAGTGACAACGTGGTACAGCCCACCCTACAGTGACAACGTGGTACAGCCCAGCCTACAGTGATGCCGTGGTATAGCCCACCCTACAGGGACACCATGGTATAATCCAGTCTACAGTTACACCGTGGTACAGCCCACGCTACAATGACACCCTGGTATAATCCAGCCTACAGTGACACCCTGATATAATCCACCCTACAGTGACACCCTGGTATAATCCAGTCTTCAGTGACACCGTGGTATAGCCCACCCTACAGTGATACCGTGGTATAAACCAGCCTACAGAGACACCCTGGTATAAAGCACCCTACGGTGACACCATGTTATAATCCAGCCTACAATGATACAATGGTATAGCCCACTCTACAGTGACACCCTGGTATAATCCAGCCTACAGTGACACCGTGGTATAAAGCACCCTGCACTGGCACCCTGGTATAATCCACCTTAAAGTGACACCCTTGTATAATCCAGCCTACAGTGACACCCTGATATAATCCACCCTACAGTGACACCCTGGTATAATCCAGTCTTCAGTGACACCGTGGTATAGCCCACCCTACAGTGATACCGTGGAATAATCCAGCCTACAGTGAGACTGTGGTATAGCCCAACCTACAGTCACACCGTGGTACAGACCACCCTACAGTGACACCCTTGTATAATCCAGCCTACAGTGACACCGTGGTATAATCCACCTAAAAAGTGACACCCTGGTATAATCCAGCCTACACTGACACCCTGATATAATCCACCCTACAGTGAGACCCTTTTATAATCCAGTCTTCAGTGACACCGTGGTATAGCCCACCACCCTGCAGTGATACCGTGGAATAATCCTGCCTACATTGAGACTGTGGTATAGCCCAATTTACAATCACACTGTGGTACAGCCCAGCTTACAGTGACACCATGGTATAGCCCACCCTACAGTGATACCGTGGTACAGCCCACCCTACAGTATTACCGTGGTACAACCCACCCTACAGTGATACCGTGGTATACCCCACGCTACAATAACACCGTGGTATAATCCAGCCTACAGGGACACCATGGTATAATCCAGTCTACAGTGATACCGTGGAACAACCCACCCTACAGTGACACCCTGGTATAATCCACCCTCCAGTGATAACGTGGTATAGCCCACCCTACAATGACACCCTGGTATGATCCAGCCTACAGTGACACCATGGTATAGCCCACCCTACAGTGACACCCTCGTATAATCCACCCAACAGTGATACCGTGGTATAGCCCACCCTACAATGACACCCTGGTATGATCCAGCCTACAGTGACACCATGGTATAGCCCACCCTACAATGACACCCTGGTATTATCCAGCCTACAGTGACACCATGGTATAGCCCACCCTACAGTGACACCCTCGTATAATCCAGCCTACAGTGAAAACCATGGTATAGCCCACCCTACAGTGATACCGTGGTATAGCCCACCCTAGAGTATTACCGTGGTACAACGCACCCTACAGTGATACCATGGTATAGCCCACCCTACAGGGATACCGTGGTATAGCCCACCCTAGAGTATTACCGTGGTATAGCCCACGCTACAGTAACACCGTGGTATAATCCAGCCTACAGTGACACCGTGGTATAGCCCACCATACAGTGACAACGTGGTACAGCCCACCCTACAGTGACAACGTGGTACAGCCCAGCCTACAGTGATGCCGTGGTATAGCCCACCCTACAGGAACACCATGGTATAATCCAGTCTACAGTGACACCGTGTTACAGCCCAAGCTACAGTGACACCCTGGTATAATCCAGCCTACAGTGCCACCCTGATATAATCCACCCTACAGTGAGACCCTGGTATAATCCAGTCTTCAGTGACACCGTGGTATAGCCCACCCTACAGTGATATCGTGGAATAACCCTGCCTACATTGAGACTGTGGTATAGCCCAATTTACAATCACACTGTGGTACAGCCCAGCTTACAGTGACACCGCTGTACAGCCCATCCTACAGTGATACCGTGGTACAACCCGCCCTACAGTGACACCCTCGTATAATCCAGCCTCCAGTGATACCGTGGTATAGCCCACCCTACAATGACACCCTGGTATGATCCAGCCTACAGTGACACCATGGTATAGCCCACCCTACAATGACACCCTGGTATTATCCAGCGTACAGTGACACCATGGTATAGCCCACCCTACAGTGACACCCTCGTATAATCCAGCCTACAGTGACACCATGGTATAGCCCACCCTACAGTGATACCGTGGTATAGCCCACCCTAAAGTATTACCGTGGTACAACCCACCCTACAGTGATACCGTGGTATAGCCCACGCTACAGTAACACCGTGGTATAATCCAGCCTACACTGACACCGTGGTATAGCCCACCCTAGAGTGACAACGTGGTACAGCCCACCCTACAGTGACAACGTGGTACAGTCCAGCCTACAGTGATGCCGTGGTATAGCCCACCCTACAGGGACACCATGGTATAATCCAGTCTACAGTTACACCGTGGTACAGCCCACGCTACAATGACACCCTGGTATAATCCAGCCTACAGTGACACCCTGATATAATCCACCCTACAGTGACACCCTGGTATAATCCAGTCTTCAGTGACACCGTGGTATAGCCCACCCTACAGTGATACCGTGGTATAAGCCAGCCTACAGAGACACCCTGGTATAAAGCACCCTACGGTGACACCATGTTATAATCCAGCCTACAATAATACCGTGGTATAGCCCACTCTACAGAGACACCCTGGTATAATCCAGCCTAAAGTGACACCGTGGTATAAAGCACCCTACAGTGGAACCCTGGTATAATCCACCTTAAAGTGACAACCTTGTATAATCCAGCCTACAGTGACACCCTGATATAATCCACGTTACAGTGACACCCTGGTATAATCCAGTCTTCAGTGACACCGTGGTATAGCCCACCACCCTACAGTGATACCGTGGTATAGCCCACGCTACAGTAACACCGTGGTATAATCCAGCCTACACTGACACCGTGGTATAGCCCACCCTAGAGTGACAACGTGGTACAGCCCACCCTACAGTGACAACGTGGTACAGTCCAGCCTACAGTGATGCCGTGGTATAGCCCACCCTACAGGGACACCATGGTATAATCCAGTCTACAGTTACACCGTGGTACAGCCCACGCTACAATGACACCCTGGTATAATCCAGCCTACAGTGACACCCTGATATAATCCACCCTACAGTGAGACCCTGGTATAATCCAGTCTTCAGTGACACCGTGGTATAGCCCACCCTACAGTGATACCGTGGAATAATCCAGCCTATATTGAGACTGTGGTATAGCCCAATTTACAATCACACTGTGGTACAGCCCATCCTACAGTGATACCGTGGTACAACCCACCCTACAGTGACACCCTGGTATAATCCACCCTCCAGTGATAACGTGGTATAGCCCACCCTACAATGACACCTTGGTATGATCCAGCCTGCAGTGACACCATGGTATAGCCTACCCTACAGTGACACCCTCGTATAATCCACCCTACAGTGATACCGTGGTATAATCCAGGCTACAGTGAGACCGTGGTATAGCCCACCCTACAGTGACAACGTGGTACAGCCCACCCTACAGTGACAACGTGGTACAGCCCAGCCTACAGTGATGCCGTGGTATAGCCCACCCTACAGGGACACCATGGTACAACCCACCCTACAGTGATACTGTGGTACAGCCCATGCTACAGTAACACCGTGGTATAATCCAGCCTACAATGACACCGTGGTATAGCCCAACCTACAGTGACAACGTGGTACAGCCCACCCTACAGTGACAACGTGGTATAATCCAGCCTACAGTGAGACTGTGGTATAGCCCACCCTACAGTCACACTGTGGTACAGACCACCCTACAGTGACACCCTTGTATAATCCAGCCTACAGTGACACCGTGGTACAGCCCAGCCTACAGTGACACAGTGGTACAGCCCATCCTACAGTGATACCGTGGTACAACCCACCCTACAGTGACACCCTGGTATAATCCACCCTCCATTGATAACGTGGTATAGCCCACCCTACAATGACACCTTGGTATGATCCAGCCTGCAGTGACACCATGGTATAGCCTACCCTACAGTGACACCCTCGTATAATCCACCCTACAGTGATACCGTGGTATAGCCCACCCTAAAATGACACCCTGGTATGATCCAGCCTACAGTGACACCATGGTATAGCCCACCCTACAATGACACCCTGGTATTATCCACCCTACAGTGACACCATGGTATAGCCCACCCTACAGTGACACCCTCGTATAATCCAGCCTACATTGAAAACCATGGTATAGCCCACCCTACAGTGATACCGTGGTATAGCCCACCCTAGAATATTACCGTGGTACAACGCACCCTACAGTGATACCGTGGTATAATCCTGCCTACATTGAGACTGTGGTATAGCCCAATTTACAATCACACTGTGGTACAGCCCAGCTTACAGTGACACCGTGGTACAGCCCATCCTACAGTGATACCGTGGTACAACCCATCCTACAGTGACACCCTCGTATAATCCACCCTCCAGTGATACCGTGGTATAGCCCACCGAACAATGACACCCTGGTATGATCCAGTCTACAGTGACACCATGGTATAGCCCAGCCTACAATGACACCCTGGTATTATCCAGCCTACAGTGACACCATGGTATAGCCCACCCTACAGTGACACCCTCGTATAATCCAGCCTACAGTGACACCATGGTATAGCCCACCCTACAGTGATACCGTGGTATAGCCCACGCTACAGTAACACCGTGGTATAATCCAGTCTACACTGACACCGTGGTATAGCCCACCCTAGAGTGACAACGTGGTACAGCCCACCCTACAGTGACAACGTGGTACAGCCCAGCCTACAGTGATGCCGTGGTATAGCCCACCCTACAGGGACACCATGGTATAATCCAGTCTACAGTTACACCGTGGTACAGCCCACGCTACAATGACACCCTGGTATAATCCAGCCTACAGTGACACCCTGATATAATCCACCCTACAGTGACACCCTGGTATAATCCAGTCTTCAGTGACACCGTGGTATAGCCCACCCTACAGTGATACCGTGGTATAAACCAGCCTACAGAGACACCCTGGTATAAAGCACCCTACGGTGACACCATGTTATAATCCAGCCTACAATGATACAATGGTATAGCCCACTCTACAGTGACACCCTGGTATAATCCAGCCTACAGTGACACCGTGGTATAAAGCACCCTGCACTGGCACCCTGGTATAATCCACCTTAAAGTGACACCCTTGTATAATCCAGCCTACAGTGACACCCTGATATAATCCACCCTACAGTGACACCCTGGTATAATCCAGTCTTCAGTGACACCGTGGTATAGCCCACCCTACAGTGATACCGTGGAATAATCCAGCCTACAGTGAGACTGTGGTATAGCCCAACCTACAGTCACACCGTGGTACAGACCACCCTACAGTGACACCCTTGTATAATCCAGCCTACAGTGACACCGTGGTATAATCCACCTAAAAAGTGACACCCTGGTATAATCCAGCCTACACTGACACCCTGATATAATCCACCCTACAGTGAGACCCTTTTATAATCCAGTCTTCAGTGACACCGTGGTATAGCCCACCACCCTGCAGTGATACCGTGGAATAATCCTGCCTACATTGAGACTGTGGTATAGCCCAATTTACAATCACACTGTGGTACAGCCCAGCTTACAGTGACACCATGGTATAGCCCACCCTACAGTGATACCGTGGTACAGCCCACCCTACAGTATTACCGTGGTACAACCCACCCTACAGTGATACCGTGGTATACCCCACGCTACAATAACACCGTGGTATAATCCAGCCTACAGGGACACCATGGTATAATCCAGTCTACAGTGATACCGTGGAACAACCCACCCTACAGTGACACCCTGGTATAATCCACCCTCCAGTGATAACGTGGTATAGCCCACCCTACAATGACACCCTGGTATGATCCAGCCTACAGTGACACCATGGTATAGCCCACCCTACAGTGACACCCTCGTATAATCCACCCAACAGTGATACCGTGGTATAGCCCACCCTACAATGACACCCTGGTATGATCCAGCCTACAGTGACACCATGGTATAGCCCACCCTACAATGACACCCTGGTATTATCCAGCCTACAGTGACACCATGGTATAGCCCACCCTACAGTGACACCCTCGTATAATCCAGCCTACAGTGAAAACCATGGTATAGCCCACCCTACAGTGATACCGTGGTATAGCCCACCCTAGAGTATTACCGTGGTACAACGCACCCTACAGTGATACCATGGTATAGCCCACCCTACAGGGATACCGTGGTATAGCCCACCCTAGAGTATTACCGTGGTATAGCCCACGCTACAGTAACACCGTGGTATAATCCAGCCTACAGTGACACCGTGGTATAGCCCACCATACAGTGACAACGTGGTACAGCCCACCCTACAGTGACAACGTGGTACAGCCCAGCCTACAGTGATGCCGTGGTATAGCCCACCCTACAGGAACACCATGGTATAATCCAGTCTACAGTGACACCGTGTTACAGCCCAAGCTACAGTGACACCCTGGTATAATCCAGCCTACAGTGCCACCCTGATATAATCCACCCTACAGTGAGACCCTGGTATAATCCAGTCTTCAGTGACACCGTGGTATAGCCCACCCTACAGTGATATCGTGGAATAACCCTGCCTACATTGAGACTGTGGTATAGCCCAATTTACAATCACACTGTGGTACAGCCCAGCTTACAGTGACACCGCTGTACAGCCCATCCTACAGTGATACCGTGGTACAACCCGCCCTACAGTGACACCCTCGTATAATCCAGCCTCCAGTGATACCGTGGTATAGCCCACCCTACAATGACACCCTGGTATGATCCAGCCTACAGTGACACCATGGTATAGCCCACCCTACAATGACACCCTGGTATTATCCAGCGTACAGTGACACCATGGTATAGCCCACCCTACAGTGACACCCTCGTATAATCCAGCCTACAGTGACACCATGGTATAGCCCACCCTACAGTGATACCGTGGTATAGCCCACCCTAAAGTATTACCGTGGTACAACCCACCCTACAGTGATACCGTGGTATAGCCCACGCTACAGTAACACCGTGGTATAATCCAGCCTACACTGACACCGTGGTATAGCCCACCCTAGAGTGACAACGTGGTACAGCCCACCCTACAGTGACAACGTGGTACAGTCCAGCCTACAGTGATGCCGTGGTATAGCCCACCCTACAGGGACACCATGGTATAATCCAGTCTACAGTTACACCGTGGTACAGCCCACGCTACAATGACACCCTGGTATAATCCAGCCTACAGTGACACCCTGATATAATCCACCCTACAGTGACACCCTGGTATAATCCAGTCTTCAGTGACACCGTGGTATAGCCCACCCTACAGTGATACCGTGGTATAAGCCAGCCTACAGAGACACCCTGGTATAAAGCACCCTACGGTGACACCATGTTATAATCCAGCCTACAATAATACCGTGGTATAGCCCACTCTACAGAGACACCCTGGTATAATCCAGCCTAAAGTGACACCGTGGTATAAAGCACCCTACAGTGGAACCCTGGTATAATCCACCTTAAAGTGACAACCTTGTATAATCCAGCCTACAGTGACACCCTGATATAATCCACGTTACAGTGACACCCTGGTATAATCCAGTCTTCAGTGACACCGTGGTATAGCCCACCACCCTACAGTGATACCGTGGAATAATCCTGCCTACAGTGACACCATGGTATAGCCCACCCTACAGTGACACCCTCGTATAATCCACCCTACAGTGATACCGTGGTATAGCCCACCCTGCAGTGACACCCTCGTATAATCCAGCCTACAGTGACACCATGGTATAGCCCACCCTACAGTGATACCGTGGAATAGCCCACCCTACAGTATTACCGTGGTACAACCCACCCTACAGTGATACCGTGGTATAGCCCACGCTACAGTAACACCGTGGTATAATCCAGGCTAGAGTGACACCGTGGTAGAGCCCACCCTACAGTGACAACGTGGTACAACCCAGCCTACATTGATGCCGTGGTATAGCCCACCCTACAGGGACACCATGGTATAATCCAGTCTACAGTGACACCGTGGTGCAGCCCACGCTACAGTGACACCCTGGTATAATCCAGCCTACAGTGACACCCTGATATAATCCACCCTACAGTGACACCCTGGTATAATCCAGTCTTCAGTGACACCGTGGTATAGCCCACCCTACAGTGATACCATGGAATAATCCTGCCTACATTGAGACTGTGGTATAGCCGCATTTACAATCACACTGTGTTACAGCCCAGTTTACAGTGACACCGTGGTAAGGCCCATCCTACAGTGATACCGTGGTACAAACCACCCTACAGTGACACCCTGGTATAATCCACCCTCCAGTGACACCGTGGTATAGCCCACCCTACAGTGATACCGTGGTATAATCCAGCCTACAGTGAGACTGTGGTATAGCCCACCCTACAGTCACACTGTGGTACAGACCACCCTACAGTGACACCCATGTATAATCCAGCCTACAGTGACACCGTGGTATAATCCACCTAAAAAGTGACACCCTGGTATAATCCAGCCTACACTGACACCCTGATATAATCCACCCTACAGTGAGACCCTGGTATAATCCAGTCTTCAGTGACACCGTGGTATAGCCCACCCTACAGTGACACCCTCGTATAATCCACCCTACAGTGATACCGTGGTATAGCCCACCCTACAATGACACCCTAGTATGATCCAGCCTACAGTGACACCATGGTATAGCCCACCCTACAGTGATACCGTGGTATAAGCCAGCCTACAGAGACACCCTGGTATAAAGCACCCTACGGTGACACCATGTTATAATCCAGCCTACAATGATACCGTGGTATAGCCCACTCTACAGAGACACCCTGGTATAATCCAGCCTACAGTGACACCGTGGTATAAAGCACCCTACAGTGGAACCCTGGTATAATCCACCTTAAAGTGACAACCTTGTATAATCCAGCCTACAGTGACACCCTGATATAATCCACGTTACAGTGACACCCTGGTATAATCCAGTCTTCAGTGACACCGTGGTATAGCCCACCCTACAGTGATACCGTGGTATAATCCAGCCTACAGTGAGACTGTGGTATAGCCCACCCTACAGTCACACTGTGGTACAGACCACCCTACAGTGACACCCTTGTATAATCCAGCCTACAGTGACACCGTGGTATAATCCACCTAAAAAGTGACACCCTGGTATAATCCAGCCTACACTGACACCCTGATATAATCCACCCTACAGTGAGACCCTCGTATAATCCACCCTACAGTGATACCGTGGTATAGCCCACCCTACAGTGACACCCTCGTATAATCCAGCCTACAGTGACACCATGGTATAGCCCACCCTACAGTGATACCGTGGAATAGCCCACCCTGCAGTATTACCGTGGTACAACCCACCCTACAGTGATACCGTGGTATAGCCCACGCTACAGTAACACCGTGGTGTAATCCAGCCTAGAGTGACACCGTGGTATAGCCCACCCTACAGTGACAACGTGGTACAGCCCACCCTACAGTGACAACGTGGTACAGCCCAGCTTACAGTGATGCCGTGGTATAGCCCACCCTACAGGGACACCATGGTATAATCCAGTCTACAGTGACACCGTGGTACAGCCCACGCTACAGTGACACCCTGGTATAATCCAGCCTACAGTGACACCCTGATATAATCCACCCTACAGTGACACCCTGGTATAATCCAGTCTTCAGTGACACCGTGGTATAGCCCACCCTACAGTGATACCGTGGAATAATCCTGCCTACATTGAGACTGTGGTATAGCCCAATTTACAATCACACTGTGGTACAGCCCAGCTTACAGTGACACCGTGGTAAGGCCCATCCTACAGTGATACCGTGGTACAAACCACCCTACAGTGACACCCTGGTATAATCCACCCTCCAGTGACACCGTGGTATACCCCACCCTACAGTGATACCGTGGTATAATCCAGCGTACAGTGAGACTGTGGTATAGCCCACCCTACAGTCACACTGTGGTACAGACCACCCTACAATGACACCCTTGTATAATCCAGCCTACAGTGACACCGTGGTATAATCCACCTAAAAAGTGACACCCTGGTATAATCCAGCCTACACTGACACCCTGATATAATCCACCCTACAGTGAGACCCTGGTATAATCCAGTCTTCAGTGACACCGTGGTATAGCCCACCACCCTACAGTGACACCCTCGTATAATCCACCCTACAGTGATACCGTGGTATAGCCCACCCTACAATGACACCCTGGTATGATCCAGCCTACAGTGACACCATGGTATAGCCCACCCTACAGTGATACCGTGGTTTAGCCCACCCTACAATGACACTCTGGTATGATCCAGCCTACAGTGACACCATGGTATATCCCACCATACAGTGATACCGTGGAATAGCCCACCCTACAGTATTACCGTGGTACAACCCACCCTACAGTGATACCGTGGTATAGCCCACGCTACAGTAACACCGTGGTATAATCCAGCCTAGAGTGACACCGTGGTATAGCCCACCCTACAGTGACAACGTGGTACAGCCCACCCTACAGTGACAACGTGGTACAGCCCAGCCTACAGTGATGCCGTGGTATAGCCCACCCTACAGGGACACCATGGTATAATCCAGTCTACAGTGACACCGTGGTACAGCCCACGCTACAGTGACACCCTGGTATAATCCAACCTACAGTGACACCCTGATATAATCCACCCTACAGTGACACCCTGGTATAATCCAGTCTTCAGTGACACCGTGGTATAGCCCACCCTACAGTGATACCGTGGCATAATCCTGCCTACATTGAGACTGTGGTATAGCCCAATTTACAATCACACTGTGGTACAGCCCAGCTTACAGTGACACCGTGGTAAGGCCCATCCTACAGTGATACCGTGGTACAAACCACCCTACAGTGACACCCTGGTATAATCCACCCTCCAGTGATACCGTGGTATAGCCCACCCTACAATGACACCCTGGTATGATCCAGGCTACAGTGACACCATGGTATAGCCCACCCTACAGTGACACCCTCGTATAATCCACCCTACAGTGATACCATGGTATAGCCCACCCTACAATGACACCCTGGAATGATACAGCCTACAGTGACACCATGGTATAGCCCACACTACAATGACACCCTGGTATTATCCAGCCTACAGTGACACCATGGTATAGCCCACCCTACAGTGACACCGTCGTATAATCCAGCCTACAGTGACAACATGGTATAGCCCACCCTACAGTGATACCGTGGTAAAACCCACCCTACAGTATTACCGTGGTACAACCCACCCTACATTGATACCGTGGTATACCCCACGCTACAGTAACACCGTGGTATAATCCAGCCTACAGTGACACCGTGGTATAGCCCACCCTACAGTGACAACGTGGTACAGCCCACCCTACAGTGACAACATGGTACAGCTCAGCCTACAGTGATGCCGTGGTATAGCCCACCCTACAGGGACACCATGGTATAATCCAGTCTACAGTGACACCTTGGAACAGCCCACGCTACAGTTACACCCTGGTATAATCCAGCCTACAGTGACACACTGATATAATCCACCCTACAATGACACCCTGGTATAATCCAATCTTCAGTGACACCGTGGTATAGCCCACCCTACAGTGATACCGTGGTATAATCCAGCCTACAGTGAGACTGTGGTATAGCCCAACATACAATCACACTGTGGTACAGCCCACCCTACACTGACACCGTGGTATAGCCCACCCTACAGTGACACCCTGGTATAATCCACCGTACAGTGACACCCTGGTATAAAGCACCCTACGGTGACACCATGTTATAATCCAGCCTACAATGATACCGTGGTATAGCCCACTCTACAGTGACACCCTGGTATAATCCAGCCTACAGTGACACCGTGCTATAAAGCACCCTACAGTGGCACCCTGGTATAATCCACCTTAAAGTGACACCCTGGTGTAATCCATTCTACACTGACACCCTGATATAATCCACCCTACAGTGAGACCCTGGTATAATCCAGTCTTCAGTGACACCGTGGTATAGCCCACCCTACAATGACACCCTGGTATAATCCAGCCTACAGTGACAGCCTGATATAATCCACCCTACAGTGAGACCCTGGTATAATCCAGTCTTCAATGACACCGTGGTATAGCCCACGCTACAGTGATACCGTGGAATAATCCTGCCTACATTGAGACTGTGGTTTAGCCCAATTTACAATCACACTGTGGTACAGCCGCACCTACAGTGACACCGTGGTACAGCCCATCCTACAGTGATATCGTGGTACAACCCACCCTACAGTGACACCCTGGTATAATCCACCCTCCAGTGATACCGCGGTAGAGCCCATCCTACAATGACACCCTGGTATGATCCAGCCTACAGTGACACCATGGTATAGCCCACTCTACAGTGACACCCTCGTATTATCCAGCCTACAGTGACACCATGGTATAGCCCACCCTACAGTGATACCGTGGTATAGCCCACCCTACAGTATTACCGTGGTACAACGCACCCTACAGTGATACCGTGGTATAGCCCACACTACAGTAACACCGTGGTATAATCCAGCCTATAGTGACACCGTGGTATAGCCCAGCCTACAGTGACAACGTGGTACAGCCCACCCTACAGTGACAACGTGATACAGCCCAGCCCACAGTTATGCCGTGGTATAGCCCACCCTACAGGGACACCATGGTATAATCCAGTCTACAGTGACACCCTGGTACAGCCCACGCTACAGTGACACCCTGGTATAATCCAGCCTACAGTGTCACCCTGATATAATCCACCCTACAGTGACACCCTGGTATAATCCAGTCTACAGTGACACCGTGGTATAGCCCACCCTACAGTGATACCATGGTATAATCCAGCCTACAGTGAGACTGTGGTATAGCCCACCCTACAGTCACACTGTGATACAGCCCACCCTACAGAGACACCCTGGTATAATCCAGCCTACAGTGACACCCTGATATAATCCACCCTACAGTGAGACCCTGGTATAATCCAGTCTTCAATGACACCGTGGTATAGCCCACGCTACAGTGATACCGTGGTACAATCTAGCCTACATTGAGACTGTGGTATAGCCCAACCTACGATCACACTGTGGTACAACCCATCCTACAGTGACACCGTGGTATAGCCCACCCTACAGTGACACCCTGGTATAATCCACCGTACAGTGACACCCTGGTATAAAGCACCCTACGGTGACACCATGTTATAATCCAGCCTAAAATGATACCGTGGTACAAACCACCCTACAGTGACACCCTGGTATAATCCACCCTCCAGTGATACCGTGGTAGAGCCCACCCTACAATGACACCCTGGTATGATCCAGCCTAAAGTGACACCATGGTATAGCCCACCCTACAATGACACCCTGGTATTATCCAGCCTACAGTGACACCATGGTATAGCCCACCCTACAGTGACACCCTCGTATTATCCAGCCTACAGTGACACCATGGTATAGCCCACGCTACAGTGATACCGTGGTATAGCCCACCCTACAGTATTACCGTGGTACAACGCACCCTACAGTGACACCGTGGTAAGGCCCATCCTAGAGTGATACCGTGGTACAAACCACCCTACAGTGACACCCTGGTATAACCCACCCTCCAGTGACACCGTGGTATAGCCCACCCTACAGTGATACCGTGGTATAATCCAGCCTACAGTGAGACTGTGGTATAGCCCACCCTACAGTCACACTGTGGTACAGACCACCCTACAGTGACACCCATGTATAATCCAGCCTACAGTGACACCGTGGTATAATCCACCTAAAAAGTGACACCCTGGTATAATCCAGCCTACACTGACACCCTGATATAATCCACCCTACAGTGAGACCCTGGTATAATCCAGTCTTCAGTGACACCGTGGTATAGCCCACCCTACAGTGACACCCTCGTATAATCCACCCTACAGTGATACCGTGGTATAGCCCACCCTACAATGACACCCTAGTATGATCCAGCCTACAGTGACACCATGGTATAGCCCACCCTACAGTGATACCGTGGTATAAGCCAGCCTACAGAGACACCCTGGTATAAAGCACCCTACGGTGACACCATGTTATAATCCAGCCTACAATGATACCGTGGTATAGCCCACTCTACAGAGACACCCTGGTATAATCCAGCCTACAGTGACACCGTGGTATAAAGCACCCTACAGTGGAACCCTGGTATAATCCACCTTAAAGTGACAACCTTGTATAATCCAGCCTACAGTGACACCCTGATATAATCCACGTTACAGTGACACCCTGGTATAATCCAGTCTTCAGTGACACCGTGGTATAGCCCACCCTACAGTGATACCGTGGTATAATCCAGCCTACAGTGAGACTGTGGTATAGCCCACCCTACAGTCACACTGTGGTACAGACCACCCTACAGTGACACCCTTGTATAATCCAGCCTACAGTGACACCGTGGTATAATCCACCTAAAAAGTGACACCCTGGTATAATCCAGCCTACACTGACACCCTGATATAATCCACCCTACAGTGAGACCCTGGTATAATCCAGTCTTCAGTGACACCATGGTATAGCCCACCACCCTACAGTGATACCGTGGAATAATCCTGCATACAGTGACACCATGGTATAGCCCACCCTACAGTGACACCCTCGTATAATCCACCCTACAGTGATACCGTGGTATAGCCCACCCTACAGTGACACCCTCGTATAATCCAGCCTACAGTGACACCATGGTATAGCCCACCCTACAGTGATACCGTGGAATAGCCCACCCTACAGTATTACCGTGGTACAACCCACCCTACAGTGATACCGTGGTATAGCCCACGCTACAGTAACACCGTGGTGTAATCCAGCCTAGAGTGACACCGTGGTATAGCCCACCCTACAGTGACAACGTGGTACAGCCCACCCTACAGTGACAACGTGGTACAGCCCAGCTTACAGTGATGCCGTGGTATAGCCCACCCTACAGGGACACCATGGTATAATCCAGTCTACAGTGACACCGTGGTACAGCCCACGCTACAGTGACACCCTGGTATAATCCAGCCTACAGTGACACCCTGATATAATCCACCCTACAGTGACACCCTGGTATAATCCAGTCTTCAGTGACACCGTGGTATAGCCCACCCTACAGTGATACCGTGGAATAATCCTGCCTACATTGAGACTGTGGTATAGCCCAATTTACAATCACACTGTGGTAAAGCCCAGCTTACAGTGACACCGTGGTAAGGCCCATCCTACAGTGATACCGTGGTACAAACCACCCTACAGTGACACCCTGGTATAATCCACCCTCCAGTGACACCGTGGTATAGCCCACCCTACAGTGATACCGTGGTATAATCCAGCGTACAGTGAGACTGTGGTATAGCCCACCCTACAGTCACACTGTGGTACAGACCACCCTACAATGACACCCTTGTATAATCCAGCCTACAGTGACACCGTGGTATAATCCACCTAAAAAGTGACACCCTGGTATAATCCAGCCTACACTGACACCCTGATATAATCCACCCTACAGTGAGACCCTGGTATAATCCAGTCTTCAGTGACACCGTGGTATAGCCCACCACCCTACAGTGACACCCTCGTATAATCCACCCTACAGTGATACCGTGGTATAGCCCACCCTACAATGACACCCTGGTATGATCCAGCCTACAGTGACACCATGGTATAGCCCACCCTACAGTGATACCGTGGTTTAGCCCACCCTACAATGACACTCTGGTATGATCCAGCCTACAGTGACACCATGGTATATCCCACCATACAGTGATACCGTGGAATAGCCCACCCTACAGTATTACCGTGGTACAACCCACCCTACAGTGATACCGTGGTATAGCCCACGCTACAGTAACACCGTGGTATAATCCAGCCTAGAGTGACACCGTGGTATAGCCCACCCTACAGTGACAACGTGGTACAGCCCACCCTACAGTGACAACGTGGTACAGCCCAGCCTACAGTGATGCCGTGGTATAGCCCACCCTACAGGGACACCATGGTATAATCCAGTCTACAGTGACACCGTGGTACAGCCCACGCTACAGTGACACCCTGGTATAATCCAACCTACAGTGACACCCTGATATAATCCACCCTACAGTGACACCCTGGTATAATCCAGTCTTCAGTGACACCGTGGTATAGCCCACCCTACAGTGATACCGTGGAATAATCCTGCCTACATTGAGACTGTGGTATAGCCCAATTTACAATCACACTGTGGTACAGCCCAGCTTACAGTGACACCGTGGTAAGGCCCATCCTACAGTGATACCGTGGTACAAACCACCCTACAGTGACACCCTGGTATAATCCACCCTCCAGTGATACCGTGGTATAGCCCACCCTACAATGACACCCTGGTATGATCCAGGCTACAGTGACACCATGGTATAGCCCACCCTACAGTGACACCCTCGTATAATCCACCCTACAGTGATACCATGGTATAGCCCACCCTACAATGACACCCTGGAATGATACAGCCTACAGTGACACCATGGTATAGCCCACCCTACAATGACACCCTGGTATTATCCAGCCTACAGTGACACCATGGTATAGCCCACCCTACAGTGACACCGTCGTATAATCCAGCCTACAGTGACAACATGGTATAGCCCACCCTACAGTGATACCGTGGTAAAACCCACCCTACAGTATTACCGTGGTACAACCCACCCTACATTGATACCGTGGTATACCCCACGCTACAGTAACACCGTGGTATAATCCAGCCTACAGTGACACCGTGGTATAGCCCACCCTACAGTGACAACGTGGTACAGCCCACCCTACAGTGACAACATGGTACAGCTCAGCCTACAGTGATGCCGTGGTATAGCCCACCCTACAGGGACACCATGGTATAATCCAGTCTACAGTGACACCTTGGAACAGCCCACGCTACAGTTACACCCTGGTATAATCCAGCCTACAGTGACACACTGATATAATCCACCCTACAATGACACCCTGGTATAATCCAATCTTCAGTGACACCGTGGTATAGCCCACCCTACAGTGATACCGTGGTATAATCCAGCCTACAGTGAGACTGTGGTATAGCCCAACATACAATCACACTGTGGTACAGCCCACCCTACACTGACACCGTGGTATAGCCCACCCTACAGTGACACCCTGGTATAATCCACCGTACAGTGACACCCTGGTATAAAGCACCCTACGGTGACACCATGTTATAATCCAGCCTACAATGATACCGTGGTATAGCCCACTCTACAGTGACACCCTGGTATAATCCAGCCTACAGTGACACCGTGCTATAAAGCACCCTACAGTGGCACCCTGGTATAATCCACCTTAAAGTGACACCCTGGTGTAATCCATTCTACACTGACACCCTGATAAAATCCACCCTACAGTGAGACCCTGGTATAATCCAGTCTTCAGTGACACCGTGGTATAGCCCACCCTACAATGACACCCTGGTATAATCCAGCCTACAGTGACAGCCTGATATAATCCACCCTACAGTGAGACCCTGGTATAATCCAGTCTTCAATGACACCGTGGTATAGCCCACGCTACAGTGATACCGTGGAATAATCCTGCCTACATTGAGACTTGTGGTTTAGCCCAATTTACAATCACACTGTGGTACAGCCGCACCTACAGTGACACCGTGGTACAGCCCATCCTACAGTGATATCGTGGTACAACCCACCCTACAGTGACACCCTGGTATAATCCACCCTCCAGTGATACCGCGGTAGAGCCCATCCTACAATGACACCCTGGTATGATCCAGCCTAAAGTGACACCATGGTATAGCCCACCCTACAGTGACACCCTGGTATTATCCAGCCTACAGTGACACCATGGTATAGCCCACTCTACAGTGACACCCTCGTATTATCCAGCCTACAGTGACACCATGGTATAGCCCACCCTACAGTGATACCGTGGTATAGCCCACCCTACAGTATTACCGTGGTACAACGCACCCTACAGTGATACCGTGGTATAGCCCACACTACAGTAACACCGTGGTATAATCCAGCCTATAGTGACACCGTGGTATAGCCCAGCCTACAGTGACAACGTGGTACAGCCCACCCTACAGTGACAACGTGATACAGCCCAGCCCACAGTTATGCCGTGGTATAGCCCACCCTACAGGGACACCATGGTATAATCCAGTCTACAGTGACACCCTGGTACAGCCCACGCTACAGTGACACCCTGGTATAATCCAGCCTACAGTGTCACCCTGATATAATCCACCCTACAGTGACACCCTGGTATAATCCAGTCTACAGTGACACCGTGGTATAGCCCACCCTACAGTGATACCATGGTATAATCCAGCCTACAGTGAGACTGTGGTATAGCCCACCCTACAGTCACACTGTGATACAGCCCACCCTACAGAGACACCCTGGTATAATCCAGCCTACAGTGACACCCTGATATAATCCACCCTACAGTGAGACCCTGGTATAATCCAGTCTTCAATGACACCGTGGTATAGCCCACGCTACAGTGATACCGTGGTACAATCTAGCCTACATTGAGACTGTGGTATAGCCCAACCTACGATCACACTGTGGTACAACCCATCCTACAGTGACACCGTGGTATAGCCCACCCTACAGTGACACCCTGGTATAATCCACCGTACAGTGACACCCTGGTATAAAGCACCCTACGGTGACACCATGTTATAATCCAGCCTAAAATGATACCGTGGTACAAACCACCCTACAGTGACACCCTGGTATAATCCACCCTCCAGTGATACCGTGGTAGAGCCCACCCTACAATGACACCCTGGTATGATCCAGCCTAAAGTGACACCATGGTATAGCCCACCCTACAATGACACCCTGGTATTATCCAGCCTACAGTGACACCATGGTATAGCCCACCCTACAGTGACACCCTCGTATTATCCAGCCTACAGTGACACCATGGTATAGCCCACGCTACAGTGATACCGTGGTATAGCCCACCCTACAGTATTACCGTGGTACAACGCACCCTACAGTGATACCGTGGTATAGCCCACACTACAGTAACACCGTGGTATAATCCAGCCTATAGTGACACCGTGGTATAGCCCACCCTACAGTGACAACGTGGTACAGCCCACCCTACAGTGACAACGTGATACAGCCCAGCCTACAGTTATGCCGTGATATAGCCCACCCTACAGGGACACCATGGTATAATCCAGTCTACAGTGACACCCTGGTACAGCCCACGCTACAGTGACACCGTGGTATAATCCAGCCTACAGTGTCACCCTGATATAATCCACCCTACAGTGACACCCTGGTATAATCCAGCCTACAGTGAGACTGTGGTATAGCCCACCCTACAGTCACACTTTGATACAGCCCACCCTACAGAGACACCCTGGTATAATCCAGCCTACAGTGACACCCTGATATAATCCACCCTACAGTGAGACCCTGGTATAATCCAGTCTTCAATGACACCATGGTATAGCCCACGCTACAGTGATACCGTGGTACAATCTAGCCTACATTGAGACTGTGGTATAGCCCAACCTACGATCACACTGTGGTACAACCCACCCTACAGTGACACCCTGGTATAATCCAGCCTACAGTGACACCGTGGCATAAAGCACCCTACAGTGGAAACCTGGTATAATCCACCTTAAAGTGACAACCGTGGTATAATCCAGCCTACAGTGACACCCTGATATAATCCACGTTACAGTGACACCCTGGTATAATCCAGTCTTCAGTGACACCGTGGTATAGCCCACCCTACAGTGATACCGTGGTATAATCCAGCCTACAGTGAGACTGTGGTATAGCCCACCCTACAGTTACACTGTGGTACAGACCACCCTACAGTGAGACCCTTGTATAATCCAGCCTACAGTGACACCGTGGTATAATCCACCTAAAAAGTGACACCCTGGTATAATCCAGCCTACACTGACACCCTGATATAATCCACCCTACAGTGAGACCCTGGTATAATCCAGTCTTCAGTGACACCATGGTATAGCCCACCCTACAGTGATACCGTGGTATAGCCCACTCTACAATGACACTCTGGTATGATCCAGCCTACAGTGACACCATGGTATATCCCACCCTATAATGACACCCTGGTATTATCCAGCCTACAGTGACACCGTGTTATAGCCCACCCTACAGTGACACCCTCGTATAATCCAGCCTACAGTGACACCATGGTATAGCCCACCCTACAGTGATACCGTGGAATAGCCCACCCTACAGTATTACCGTGGTACAACCCACCCTAGAGTGATACCGTGGTATAGCCCACGCTACAGTAACACCGTGGTATAATCCAGCCTAGAGTGACACCGTGGTACAGCCCACCCTACAGTGAAAACGTGGATCAGCCCACCCTACAGTGACAACGTGGTACAGCCCAGCCTACAGTGATGCCGTGGTATAGCCCACTCTACAGGGACACCATGGTATAATCCAGCCTACAGTGACACCCTGATATAATCCACCTTACAGTGACACCCTGGTATAATCCAGTCTTCAGTGACACCGTGGTATAGCCCACCCTACAGTGATACCGTGGAATAATCCTGTCTACATTGAGACTGTGGTATAGCCCAATTTACAATCACACTGTGGTACAGCCCTGCTTACAGTGACACCGTGGTAAGTCCCATCCTACAGTGATACCGTGGTACAAACCACCCTACAGTGACACCCTGGTATAATCCACCCTCCAGTGACATCGTGGTATAGCCCACCCTACAGTCATACCGTGGTATAATTCAGCCTACAGTGAGACTGTGGTATAGCCCAATTTACAATCACACTGTGGTACAGCCCTGCTTACAGTGACACCGTGGTAAGGCCCATCCTACAGTGATACCGTGGTACAAACCACCCTACAGTGACACCCTGGTATAATCCACCCTCCAGTGACACCGTGGTATAGCCCACCCTACAATGACACCCTGGTATAATCCAGCCTACAGTGACAGCCTGATATAATCCACCCTACAGTGAGACCCTGGTATAATCCAGTCTTCAATGACACCGTGGTATAGCCCACGCTACAGTGATACCGTGGAATAATCCTGCCTACATTGAGACTGTGGTTTAGCCCAATTTACAATCACACTGTGGTACAGCCGCACCTACAGTGACACCGTGGTACAGCCCATCCTACAGTGATATCGTGGTACAACCCACCCTACAGTGACACCCTGGTATAATCCACCCTCCAGTGATACCGCGGTAGAGCCCATCCTACAATGACACCCTGGTATGATCCAGCCTAAAGTGACACCATGGTATAGCCCACCCTACAGTGACACCCTGGTATTATCCAGCCTACAGTGACACCATGGTATAGCCCACTCTACAGTGACACCCTCGTATTATCCAGCCTACAGTGACACCATGGTATAGCCCACCCTACAGTGATACCGTGGTATAGCCCACCCTACAGTATTACCGTGGTACAACGCACCCTACAGTGATACCGTGGTATAGCCCACACTACAGTAACACCGTGGTATAATCCAGCCTATAGTGACACCGTGGTATAGCCCAGCCTACAGTGACAACGTGGTACAGCCCACCCTACAGTGACAACGTGATACAGCCCAGCCCACAGTTATGCCGTGGTATAGCCCACCCTACAGGGACACCATGGTATAATCCAGTCTACAGTGACACCCTGGTACAGCCCACGCTACAGTGACACCCTGGTATAATCCAGCCTACAGTGTCACCCTGATATAATCCACCCTACAGTGACACCCTGGTATAATCCAGTCTACAGTGACACCGTGGTATAGCCCACCCTACAGTGATACCATGGTATAATCCAGCCTACAGTGAGACTGTGGTATAGCCCACCCTACAGTCACACTGTGATACAGCCCACCCTACAGAGACACCCTGGTATAATCCAGCCTACAGTGACACCCTGATATAATCCACCCTACAGTGAGACCCTGGTATAATCCAGTCTTCAATGACACCGTGGTATAGCCCACGCTACAGTGATACCGTGGTACAATCTAGCCTACATTGAGACTGTGGTATAGCCCAACCTACGATCACACTGTGGTACAACCCATCCTACAGTGACACCGTGGTATAGCCCACCCTACAGTGACACCCTGGTATAATCCACCGTACAGTGACACCCTGGTATAAAGCACCCTACGGTGACACCATGTTATAATCCAGCCTAAAATGATACCGTGGTACAAACCACCCTACAGTGACACCCTGGTATAATCCACCCTCCAGTGATACCGTGGTAGAGCCCACCCTACAATGACACCCTGGTATGATCCAGCCTAAAGTGACACCATGGTATAGCCCACCCTACAATGACACCCTGGTATTATCCAGCCTACAGTGACACCATGGTATAGCCCACCCTACAGTGACACCCTCGTATTATCCAGCCTACAGTGACACCATGGTATAGCCCACGCTACAGTGATACCGTGGTATAGCCCACCCTACAGTATTACCGTGGTACAACGCACCCTACAGTGACACCGTGGTAAGGCCCATCCTAGAGTGATACCGTGGTACAAACCACCCTACAGTGACACCCTGGTATAATCCACCCTCCAGTGACACCGTGGTATAGCCCACCCTACAGTGATACCGTGGTATAATCCAGCCTACAGTGAGACTGTGGTATAGCCCACCCTACAGTCACACTGTGGTACAGACCACCCTACAGTGACACCCATGTATAATCCAGCCTACAGTGACACCGTGGTATAATCCACCTAAAAAGTGACACCCTGGTATAATCCAGCCTACACTGACACCCTGATATAATCCACCCTACAGTGAGACCCTGGTATAATCCAGTCTTCAGTGACACCGTGGTATAGCCCACCCTACAGTGACACCCTCGTATAATCCACCCTACAGTGATACCGTGGTATAGCCCACCCTACAATGACACCCTAGTATGATCCAGCCTACAGTGACACCATGGTATAGCCCACCCTACAGTGATACCGTGGTATAAGCCAGCCTACAGAGACACCCTGGTATAAAGCACCCTACGGTGACACCATGTTATAATCCAGCCTACAATGATACCGTGGTATAGCCCACTCTACAGAGACACCCTGGTATAATCCAGCCTACAGTGACACCGTGGTATAAAGCACCCTACAGTGGAACCCTGGTATAATCCACCTTAAAGTGACAACCTTGTATAATCCAGCCTACAGTGACACCCTGATATAATCCACGTTACAGTGACACCCTGGTATAATCCAGTCTTCAGTGACACCGTGGTATAGCCCACCCTACAGTGATACCGTGGTATAATCCAGCCTACAGTGAGACTGTGGTATAGCCCACCCTACAGTCACACTGTGGTACAGACCACCCTACAGTGACACCCTTGTATAATCCAGCCTACAGTGACACCGTGGTATAATCCACCTAAAAAGTGACACCCTGGTATAATCCAGCCTACACTGACACCCTGATATAATCCACCCTACAGTGAGACCCTGGTATAATCCAGTCTTCAGTGACACCATGGTATAGCCCACCACCCTACAGTGATACCGTGGAATAATCCTGCATACAGTGACACCATGGTATAGCCCACCCTACAGTGACACCCTCGTATAATCCACCCTACAGTGATACCGTGGTATAGCCCACCCTACAGTGACACCCTCGTATAATCCAGCCTACAGTGACACCATGGTATAGCCCACCCTACAGTGATACCGTGGAATAGCCCACCCTACAGTATTACCGTGGTACAACCCACCCTACAGTGATACCGTGGTATAGCCCACGCTACAGTAACACCGTGGTGTAATCCAGCCTAGAGTGACACCGTGGTATAGCCCACCCTACAGTGACAACGTGGTACAGCCCACCCTACAGTGACAACGTGGTACAGCCCAGCTTACAGTGATGCCGTGGTATAGCCCACCCTACAGGGACACCATGGTATAATCCAGTCTACAGTGACACCGTGGTACAGCCCACGCTACAGTGACACCCTGGTATAATCCAGCCTACAGTGACACCCTGATATAATCCACCCTACAGTGACACCCTGGTATAATCCAGTCTTCAGTGACACCGTGGTATAGCCCACCCTACAGTGATACCGTGGAATAATCCTGCCTACATTGAGACTGTGGTATAGCCCAATTTACAATCACACTGTGGTAAAGCCCAGCTTACAGTGACACCGTGGTAAGGCCCATCCTACAGTGATACCGTGGTACAAACCACCCTACAGTGACACCCTGGTATAATCCACCCTCCAGTGACACCGTGGTATAGCCCACCCTACAGTGATACCGTGGTATAATCCAGCGTACAGTGAGACTGTGGTATAGCCCACCCTACAGTCACACTGTGGTACAGACCACCCTACAATGACACCCTTGTATAATCCAGCCTACAGTGACACCGTGGTATAATCCACCTAAAAAGTGACACCCTGGTATAATCCAGCCTACACTGACACCCTGATATAATCCACCCTACAGTGAGACCCTGGTATAATCCAGTCTTCAGTGACACCGTGGTATAGCCCACCACCCTACAGTGACACCCTCGTATAATCCACCCTACAGTGATACCGTGGTATAGCCCACCCTACAATGACACCCTGGTATGATCCAGCCTACAGTGACACCATGGTATAGCCCACCCTACAGTGATACCGTGGTTTAGCCCACCCTACAATGACACTCTGGTATGATCCAGCCTACAGTGACACCATGGTATATCCCACCATACAGTGATACCGTGGAATAGCCCACCCTACAGTATTACCGTGGTACAACCCACCCTACAGTGATACCGTGGTATAGCCCACGCTACAGTAACACCGTGGTATAATCCAGCCTAGAGTGACACCGTGGTATAGCCCACCCTACAGTGACAACGTGGTACAGCCCACCCTACAGTGACAACGTGGTACAGCCCAGCCTACAGTGATGCCGTGGTATAGCCCACCCTACAGAGACACCATGGTATAATCCAGTCTACAGTGACACCGTGGTACAGCCCACGCTACAGTGACACCCTGGTATAATCCAACCTACAGTGACACCCTGATATAATCCACCCTACAGTGACACCCTGGTATAATCCAGTCTTCAGTGACACCGTGGTATAGCCCACCCTACAGTGATACCGTGGAATAATCCTGCCTACATTGAGACTGTGGTATAGCCCAATTTACAATCACACTGTGGTACAGCCCAGCTTACAGTGACACCGTGGTAAGGCCCATCCTACAGTGATACCGTGGTACAAACCACCCTACAGTGACACCCTGGTATAATCCACCCTCCAGTGATACCGTGGTATAGCCCACCCTACAATGACACCCTGGTATGATCCAGGCTACAGTGACACCATGGTATAGCCCACCCTACAGTGACACCCTCGTATAATCCACCCTACAGTGATACCATGGTATAGCCCACCCTACAATGACACCCTGGAATGATACAGCCTACAGTGACACCATGGTATAGCCCACCCTACAATGACACCCTGGTATTATCCAGCCTACAGTGACACCATGGTATAGCCCACCCTACAGTGACACCGTCGTATAATCCAGCCTACAGTGACAACATGGTATAGCCCACCCTACAGTGATACCGTGGTAAAACCCACCCTACAGTATTACCGTGGTACAACCCACCCTACATTGATACCGTGGTATACCCCACGCTACAGTAACACCGTGGTATAATCCAGCCTACAGTGACACCGTGGTATAGCCCACCCTACAGTGACAACGTGGTACAGCCCACCCTACAGTGACAACATGGTACAGCTCAGCCTACAGTGATGCCGTGGTATAGCCCACCCTACAGGGACACCATGGTATAATCCAGTCTACAGTGACACCTTGGAACAGCCCACGCTACAGTTACACCCTGGTATAATCCAGCCTACAGTGACACACTGATATAATCCACCCTACAATGACACCCTGGTATAATCCAATCTTCAGTGACACCGTGGTATAGCCCACCCTACAGTGATACCGTGGTATAATCCAGCCTACAGTGAGACTGTGGTATAGCCCAACATACAATCACACTGTGGTACAGCCCACCCTACACTGACACCGTGGTATAGCCCACCCTACAGTGACACCCTGGTATAATCCACCGTACAGTGACACCCTGGTATAAAGCACCCTACGGTGACACCATGTTATAATCCAGCCTACAATGATACCGTGGTATAGCCCACTCTACAGTGACACCCTGGTATAATCCAGCCTACAGTGACACCGTGCTATAAAGCACCCTACAGTGGCACCCTGGTATAATCCACCTTAAAGTGACACCCTGGTGTAATCCATTCTACACTGACACCCTGATAAAATCCACCCTACAGTGAGACCCTGGTATAATCCAGTCTTCAGTGACACCGTGGTATAGCCCACCCTACAATGACACCCTGGTATAATCCAGCCTACAGTGACAGCCTGATATAATCCACCCTACAGTGAGACCCTGGTATAATCCAGTCTTCAATGACACCGTGGTATAGCCCACGCTACAGTGATACCGTGGAATAATCCTGCCTACATTGAGACTTGTGGTTTAGCCCAATTTACAATCACACTGTGGTACAGCCGCACCTACAGTGACACCGTGGTACAGCCCATCCTACAGTGATATCGTGGTACAACCCACCCTACAGTGACACCCTGGTATAATCCACCCTCCAGTGATACCGCGGTAGAGCCCATCCTACAATGACACCCTGGTATGATCCAGCCTAAAGTGACACCATGGTATAGCCCACCCTACAGTGACACCCTGGTATTATCCAGCCTACAGTGACACCATGGTATAGCCCACTCTACAGTGACACCCTCGTATTATCCAGCCTACAGTGACACCATGGTATAGCCCACCCTACAGTGATACCGTGGTATAGCCCACCCTACAGTATTACCGTGGTACAACGCACCCTACAGTGATACCGTGGTATAGCCCACACTACAGTAACACCGTGGTATAATCCAGCCTATAGTGACACCGTGGTATAGCCCAGCCTACAGTGACAACGTGGTACAGCCCACCCTACAGTGACAACGTGATACAGCCCAGCCCACAGTTATGCCGTGGTATAGCCCACCCTACAGGGACACCATGGTATAATCCAGTCTACAGTGACACCCTGGTACAGCCCACGCTACAGTGACACCCTGGTATAATCCAGCCTACAGTGTCACCCTGATATAATCCACCCTACAGTGACACCCTGGTATAATCCAGTCTACAGTGACACCGTGGTATAGCCCACCCTACAGTGATACCATGGTATAATCCAGCCTACAGTGAGACTGTGGTATAGCCCACCCTACAGTCACACTGTGATACAGCCCACCCTACAGAGACACCCTGGTATAATCCAGCCTACAGTGACACCCTGATATAATCCACCCTACAGTGAGACCCTGGTATAATCCAGTCTTCAATGACACCGTGGTATAGCCCACGCTACAGTGATACCGTGGTACAATCTAGCCTACATTGAGACTGTGGTATAGCCCAACCTACGATCACACTGTGGTACATCCCATCCTACAGTGACACCGTGGTATAGCCCACCCTACAGTGACACCCTGGTATAATCCACCGTACAGTGACACCCTGGTATAAAGCACCCTACGGTGACACCATGTTATAATCCAGCCTAAAATGATACCGTGGTACAAACCACCCTACAGTGACACCCTGGTATAATCCACCCTCCAGTGATACCGTGGTAGAGCCCACCCTACAATGACACCCTGGTATGATCCAGCCTAAAGTGACACCATGGTATAGCCCACCCTACAATGACACCCTGGTATTATCCAGCCTACAGTGACACCATGGTATAGCCCACCCTACAGTGACACCCTCGTATTATCCAGCCTACAGTGACACCATGGTATAGCCCACGCTACAGTGATACCGTGGTATAGCCCACCCTACAGTATTACCGTGGTACAACGCACCCTACAGTGATACCGTGGTATAGCCCACACTACAGTAACACCGTGGTATAATCCAGCCTATAGTGACACCGTGGTATAGCCCACCCTACAGTGACAACGTGGTACAGCCCACCCTACAGTGACAACGTGATACAGCCCAGCCTACAGTTATGCCGTGATATAGCCCACCCTACAGGGACACCATGGTATAATCCAGTCTACAGTGACACCCTGGTACAGCCCACGCTACAGTGACACCGTGGTATAATCCAGCCTACAGTGTCACCCTGATATAATCCACCCTACAGTGACACCCTGGTATAATCCAGCCTACAGTGAGACTGTGGTATAGCCCACCCTACAGTCACACTTTGATACAGCCCACCCTACAGAGACACCCTGGTATAATCCAGCCTACAGTGACACCCTGATATAATCCACCCTACAGTGAGACCCTGGTATAATCCAGTCTTCAATGACACCATGGTATAGCCCACGCTACAGTGATACCGTGGTACAATCTAGCCTACATTGAGACTGTGGTATAGCCCAACCTACGATCACACTGTGGTACAACCCACCCTACAGTGACACCCTGGTATAATCCAGCCTACAGTGACACCGTGGCATAAAGCACCCTACAGTGGAAACCTGGTATAATCCACCTTAAAGTGACAACCGTGGTATAATCCAGCCTACAGTGACACCCTGATATAATCCACGTTACAGTGACACCCTGGTATAATCCAGTCTTCAGTGACACCGTGGTATAGCCCACCCTACAGTGATACCGTGGTATAATCCAGCCTACAGTGAGACTGTGGTATAGCCCACCCTACAGTTACACTGTGGTACAGACCACCCTACAGTGAGACCCTTGTATAATCCAGCCTACAGTGACACCGTGGTATAATCCACCTAAAAAGTGACACCCTGGTATAATCCAGCCTACACTGACACCCTGATATAATCCACCCTACAGTGAGACCCTGGTATAATCCAGTCTTCAGTGACACCATGGTATAGCCCACCCTACAGTGATACCGTGGTATAGCCCACTCTACAATGACACTCTGGTATGATCCAGCCTACAGTGACACCATGGTATATCCCACCCTATAATGACACCCTGGTATTATCCAGCCTACAGTGACACCGTGTTATAGCCCACCCTACAGTGACACCCTCGTATAATCCAGCCTACAGTGACACCATGGTATAGCCCACCCTACAGTGATACCGTGGAATAGCCCACCCTACAGTATTACCGTGGTACAACCCACCCTAGAGTGATACCGTGGTATAGCCCACGCTACAGTAACACCGTGGTATAATCCAGCCTAGAGTGACACCGTGGTACAGCCCACCCTACAGTGAAAACGTGGATCAGCCCACCCTACAGTGACAACGTGGTACAGCCCAGCCTACAGTGATGCCGTGGTATAGCCCACTCTACAGGGACACCATGGTATAATCCAGCCTACAGTGACACCCTGATATAATCCACCTTACAGTGACACCCTGGTATAATCCAGTCTTCAGTGACACCGTGGTATAGCCCACCCTACAGTGATACCGTGGAATAATCCTGTCTACATTGAGACTGTGGTATAGCCCAATTTACAATCACACTGTGGTACAGCCCTGCTTACAGTGACACCGTGGTAAGTCCCATCCTACAGTGATACCGTGGTACAAACCACCCTACAGTGACACCCTGGTATAATCCACCCTCCAGTGACATCGTGGTATAGCCCACCCTACAGTCATACCGTGGTATAATTCAGCCTACAGTGAGACTGTGGTATAGCCCAATTTACAATCACACTGTGGTACAGCCCTGCTTACAGTGACACCGTGGTAAGGCCCATCCTACAGTGATACCGTGGTACAAACCACCCTACAGTGACACCCTGGTATAATCCACCCTCCAGTGACACCGTGGTATAGCCCACCCTACAGTGATACCGTGGTATAATCCAGCCTATAGTGAGACTGTGGTATAGCCCACCCTACAGTCACACTGTGGTACAGACCACCCTACAGTGACACCCTTGTATAATCCAGCCTACAGTGACAACGTGGTACAATCCACCTAAAAAGTGACACCCTAGTATAATCCAGCCTACACTGACACCCTGATATAATCCACCCTACAGTGAGACCCTGGTATAATCCAGTCTTCAGTGACACCGTGGTATAGCCCACCACCCTACAGTGATACCATGGAATAATCCTGCCTACAGTGACACCATGGTATAGCCCACCCTACAGTGATACCCTCGTATAATCCACCCTACAGTGATACCGTGGTATAGCCCACCCTACAATGACACCCTGGTATGATCCAGCCTACAGTGACACCATGGTATAGCCCACCCTACAGTGATACCGTGGTATAGCCCACCCTACAATGACACTCTGGTATGATCCAGCCTACAGTGACACCATTGTATATCCCACCCTACAATGACACCCTGGTATTATCCAGCCTACAGTGACACCGTGGTATAGCCCACCTTACAGTGACACCCTCGTATAATCCAGCCTACAGTTACACCATGGTATAGCCCACCCTACAGTGATACCGTGGAATAGCCCTCCCTACAGTATTACCGTGGTACAACCCACCCTACAGTGATACCGTGGTATAGCCCACGCTATAGTAACACCGTGGTATAATCCAGCCTAGAGTGACACCGTGGTGTAGCCCACCCTACAGTGACAACGTGGTACAGCCCACCCTACAGTGACAACGTGGTACAGCCCAGCCTACAGTGATGCCGTGGTATAGCCCACCCTACAGGGACACCATGGTATAATCCAGTCTACAGTGACACCGTGGTACAGCCCACGCTACAGTGACACCCTGGTATAATCCAGCCTACAGTGACACCCTGATATAATCCACCCTACAGTGACACCCTGGTATAATCCAGTCTTCAGTGACACCGTGGTATAGCCCACCCTACAGTGATACCGTGGAATAATCCTGCCTACATTGAGACTGTGGTATAGCCCAATTTACAATCACACTGTGGTACAGCCCAGCTTACAGTGACACCGTGGTAAGTCCCATCCTACAGTGATACCGTGGTATAGCCCACCCTACAGGGACACCATGGTATAATCCAGTCTACAGTGACACCGTGGAACAGCCCACGCTACAGTGACACCCTGGTATAATCCAGCCTACAGTGACACACTGATATAATTCACCCTACAATGACACCCTGGTATAATCCAATCTTCAGTGACACCGTGTTATAGCCCACCCTACAGTGATACCGTGGTATAGCCCAACATACAATCACACTGTGGTACAGCCCACCCTACAGTGACACCGTGGTATAGCCCACCCTACAGTGACACCCTGGTATAATCCACCGTACAGTGACACCCTGGTATAAAGCACCCTACGGTGACACCATGTTATAATCCAGCCTACAATGATACCGTGGTATAGCCCACTCTACAGTGACACCCTGGTATAATCCAGCCTACAGTGACACCGTGTTATAAAGCACCCCACAGTGGCACCCTGGTATAATCCACCTTAAAGTGACACCCTGGTATCATCCAGCCTACACTGACACCCTGATATAATCCACCCTACAGTGAGACCCTGGTATAATCCAGTCTTCAGTGACACCGTGGTATAGCCCACCCTACAGTGATACCGTGGAATAATCCTGCCTACATTGAGACTGTGGTTTACCCCAATTTACAATCACACTGTGGTACAGCCCAGGCTACAGTGACACCGTGGTACAGCCCATTCTACAGTGATACCGTGGTACAACCCACCCTACAGTGACACCCTGGTATAATCCACCCTCCAGTTATACCGTGGTATAGCCCACCCTGCAATGACACCCTCGTATAATCCACCCTACAGTGATACCGTGATATAGCCCACCCTACAATGACACCCTGGTATTATCCAGCCTACAGTGACACCATGGTATAGCCCACCCTACAGTGACAACGTGGTACAGCCCACCCTACAGTGACAACGTGATACAGCCCAGCCTACAGTTATGCCGTGGTATAGCCCACCCTACAGGGACACCATGGTATAATCCAGTTTACAGTGACACCCTGGTACAGCCCACGCTACAGTGACACCCTGGTATAATCCAGCCTACAGTGTCACCCTGATATAATCCACCCTACAGTGACACCCTGGTATAATCCAATCTTCAGTGACACCGTGGTATAGCCCACCCTACAGTGATACCGTGGTATAATCCAGCCTACAGTGAGACTGTGGTATAGCCCACCCTACAGTCACACTGTGATACAGCCCACCCTACAGAGACACCCTGGTATAATCCAGCCTACAGTGACACCCTGATATAATCCACCCTACAGTGAGACCCTGGTATAATCCATTCTTCAATGACACCGTGGTATAGCCCACGCTACAGTGATACCGTGGTACAATCTAGCCTACATTGAGACTGTGGTATAGCCCAACCTACGATCACACTGTGGTACAGCCCACCCTACAGTGACACCGTGGTATAGCCCACCTTACAGTGAAACCCTGGTATAATCCACCGTACAGTGACACCCTGGTATAAAGCACCCTACGGTGACACCATGTTATAATCCAGCCTACAATGATACCGTGGTATAGCCCACTCTACAGTGACACCCTGGTATAATCCAGCCTACAGTGACACCGTGTTATAAAGCACCCCACAGTGGCACCCTGGTATAATCCACCTTAAAGTGACACCCTGGTATAATCCAGCCTACACTGACACCCTGATATAATCCACCCTACAGTGAGACCCTGGTATACTCCAGTCTTCAGTGACACCGTGGTATAGCCCACCCTACAGTGATACCGTGGAATAATCCTGCCTACATTGAGACTGTGGTTTACCCCAATTTACAATCACACTGTGGTACAGCCCAGGCTACAGTGACACCGTGGTACAGCCCATCCTACAGTGATACCGTGGTACAACCCACCCTACAGTGACACCCTGGTATAATCCACCCTCCAGTTATACCGTGGTATAGCCCACCCTACAATGACACCCTCGGATAATCCACCCTACAGTGATACAGTGATATAGCCCACCCTACAATGACACCCTGGTATGATCCAGCCTAAAGTGACACCATGGTATAGCCCACCCTACAATGACACCCTGGTATTATCCAGCCTACAGTGACACCATGGTATAGCCCACCCTACAGTGACAACGTGGTACAGCCCACCCTACAGTGACAACGTGATACAGCCCAGCCTACAGTTATGCCGTGGTATAGCCCACCCTACAGGGACACCATGGTATAATTCAGTCTACAGTGACACCCTGGTACAGCCCACGCTACAGTGACACCCTGGTATAATCCAGCCTACAGTGTCACCCTGATATAATCCACCCTACAGTGACACCCTGGTATAATCCAATCTTCAGTGGCACCGTGGTATAGCCCACCCTACAGTGATACCGTGGTATAATCCAGCCTACAGTGAGACTGTGGTATAGCCCACCCTACAGTCACACTGTGATACAGCCCACCCTACAGAGACACCCTGGTATAATCCAGCCTACAGTGACACCCTGATATAATCCACCCTACAGTGAGACCCTGGTATAATCCAGTCTTCAATGACACCGTGGTATAGCCCACGCTACAGTGATACCGTGGTACAATCTAGCCTATATTGAGACTGTGGTATAGCCCAACCTACGATCACACTGTGGTACAGCCCACCCTACAGTGATACCGTGGTATAATCCAGCCTACAGTGAGACTGTGGTATAGCCCACCCTACAGTTACACTGTGGTACAGACCACCCTACAGTGAGACCCTTGTATAATCCAGCCTACAGTGACACCGTGGTATAATCCACCTAAAAAGTGACACCCTGGTATAATCCAGCCTACACTGACACCCTGATATAATCCACCCTACAGTGAGACCCTGGTATAATCCAGTCTTCAGTGACACCATGGTATAGCCCACCCTACAGTGATACCGTGGTATAGCCCACTCTACAATGACACTCTGGTATGATCCAGCCTACAGTGACACCATGGTATATCCCACCCTATAATGACACCCTGGTATTATCCAGCCTACAGTGACACCGTGTTATAGCCCACCCTACAGTGACACCCTCGTATAATCCAGCCTACAGTGACACCATGGTATAGCCCACCCTACAGTGATACCGTGGAATAGCCCACCCTACAGTATTACCGTGGTACAACCCACCCTAGAGTGATACCGTGGTATAGCCCACGCTACAGTAACACCGTGGTATAATCCAGCCTAGAGTGACACCGTGGTACAGCCCACCCTACAGTGAAAACGTGGATCAGCCCACCCTACAGTGACAACGTGGTACAGCCCAGCCTACAGTGATGCCGTGGTATAGCCCACTCTACAGGGACACCATGGTATAATCCAGCCTACAGTGACACCCTGATATAATCCACCTTACAGTGACACCCTGGTATAATCCAGTCTTCAGTGACACCGTGGTATAGCCCACCCTACAGTGATACCGTGGAATAATCCTGTCTACATTGAGACTGTGGTATAGCCCAATTTACAATCACACTGTGGTACAGCCCTGCTTACAGTGACACCGTGGTAAGTCCCATCCTACAGTGATACCGTGGTACAAACCACCCTACAGTGACACCCTGGTATAATCCACCCTCCAGTGACATCGTGGTATAGCCCACCCTACAGTCATACCGTGGTATAATTCAGCCTACAGTGAGACTGTGGTATAGCCCAATTTACAATCACACTGTGGTACAGCCCTGCTTACAGTGACACCGTGGTAAGGCCCATCCTACAGTGATACCGTGGTACAAACCACCCTACAGTGACACCCTGGTATAATCCACCCTCCAGTGACACCGTGGTATAGCCCACCCTACAGTGATACCGTGGTATAATCCAGCCTACAGTGAGACTGTGGTATAGCCCACCCTACAGTCACACTGTGGTACAGACCACCCTACAGTGACACCCTTGTATAATCCAGCCTACAGTGACAACGTGGTACAATCCACCTAAAAAGTGACACCCTATTATAATCCAGCCTACACTGACACCCTGATATAATCCACCCTACAGTGAGACCCTGGTATAATCCAGTCTTCAGTGACACCGTGGTATAGCCCACCACCCTACAGTGATACCATGGAATAATCCTGCCTACAGTGACACCATGGTATAGCCCACCCTACAGTGATACCCTCGTATAATCCACCCTACAGTGATACCGTGGTATAGCCCACCCTACAATGACACCCTGGTATGATCCAGCCTACAGTGACACCATGGTATAGCCCACCCTACAGTGATACCGTGGTATAGCCCACCCTACAATGACACTCTGGTATGATCCAGCCTACAGTGACACCATTGTATATCCCACCCTACAATGACACCCTGGTATTATCCAGCCTACAGTGACACCGTGGTATAGCCCACCTTACAGTGACACCCTCGTATAATCCAGCCTACAGTTACACCATGGTATAGCCCACCCTACAGTGATACCGTGGAATAGCCCTCCCTACAGTATTACCGTGGTACAACCCACCCTACAGTGATACCGTGGTATAGCCCACGCTATAGTAACACCGTGGTATAATCCAGCCTAGAGTGACACCGTGGTGTAGCCCACCCTACAGTGACAACGTGGTACAGCCCACCCTACAGTGACAACGTGGTACAGCCCAGCCTACAGTGATGCCGTGGTATAGCCCACCCTACAGGGACACCATGGTATAATCCAGTCTACAGTGACACCGTGGTACAGCCCACGCTACAGTGACACCCTGGTATAATCCAGCCTACAGTGACACCCTGATATAATCCACCCTACAGTGACACCCTGGTATAATCCAGTCTTCAGTGACACCGTGGTATAGCCCACCCTACAGTGATACCGTGGAATAATCCTGCCTACATTGAGACTGTGGTATAGCCCAATTTACAATCACACTGTGGTACAGCCCAGCTTACAGTGACACCGTGGTAAGTCCCATCCTACAGTGATACCGTGGTATAGCCCACCCTACAGGGACACCATGGTATAATCCAGTCTAAAGTGACACCGTGGAACAGCCCACGCTACAGTGACACCCTGGTATAATCCAGCCTACAGTGACACACTGATATAATTCACCCTACAATGACACCCTGGTATAATCCAATCTTCAGTGACACCGTGTTATAGCCCACCCTACAGTGATACCGTGGTATAGCCCAACATACAATCACACTGTGGTACAGCCCACCCTACAGTGACACCGTGGTATAGCCCACCCTACAGTGACACCCTGGTATAATCCACCGTACAGTGACACCCTGGTATAAAGCACCCTACGGTGACACCATGTTATAATCCAGCCTACAATGATACCGTGGTATAGCCCACTCTACAGTGACACCCTGGTATAATCCAGCCTACAGTGACACCGTGTTATAAAGCAACCCACAGTGGCACCCTGGTATAATCCTCCTTAAAGTGACACCCTGGTATCATCCAGCCTACACTGACACCCTGATATAATCCACCCTACAGTGAGACCCTGGTATAATCCAGTCTTCAGTGACACCGTGGTATAGCCCACCCTACAGTGATACCGTGGAATAATCCTGCCTACATTGAGACTGTGGTTTACCCCAATTTACAATCACACTGTGGTACAGCCCAGGCTACAGTGACACCGTGGTACAGCCCATTCTACAGTGATACCGTGGTACAACCCACCCTACAGTGACACCCTGGTATAATCCACCCTCCAGTTATACCGTGGTATAGCCCACCCTGCAATGACACCCTCGTATAATCCACCCTACAGTGATACCGTGATATAGCCCACCCTACAATGACACCCTGGTATTATCCAGCCTACAGTGACACCATGGTATAGCCCACCCTACAGTGACAACGTGGTACAGCCCACCCTACAGTGACAACGTGATACAGCCCAGCCTACAGTTATGCCGTGGTATAGCCCACCCTACAGGGACACCATGGTATAATCCAGTTTACAGTGACACCCTGGTACAGCCCACGCTACAGTGACACCCTGGTATAATCCAGCCTACAGTGTCACCCTGATATAATCCACCCTACAGTGACACCCTGGTATAATCCAATCTTCAGTGACACCGTGGTATAGCCCACCCTACAGTGATACCGTGGTATAATCCAGCCTACAGTGAGACTGTGGTATAGCCCACCCTACAGTCACACTGTGATACAGCCCACCCTACAGAGACACCCTGGTATAATCCAGCCTACAGTGACACCCTGATATAATCCACCCTACAGTGAGACCCTGGTATAATCCATTCTTCAATGACACCGTGGTATAGCCCACGCTACAGTGATACCGTGGTACAATCTAGCCTACATTGAGACTGTGGTATAGCCCAACCTACGATCACACTGTGGTACAGCCCACCCTACAGTGACACCGTGGTATAGCCCACCTTACAGTGAAACCCTGGTATAATCCACCGTACAGTGACACCCTGGTATAAAGCACCGTACGGTGACACCATGTTATAATCCAGCCTACAATGATACCGTGGTATAGCCCACTCTACAGTGACACCCTGGTATAATCCAGCCTACAGTGACACCGTGTTATAAAGCACCCCACAGTGGCACCCTGGTATAATCCACCTTAAAGTGACACCCTGGTATAATCCAGCCTACACTGACACCCTGATATAATCCACCCTACAGTGAGACCCTGGTATACTCCAGTCTTCAGTGACACCGTGGTATAGCCCACCCTACAGTGATACCGTGGAATAATCCTGCCTACATTGAGACTGTGGTTTACCCCAATTTACAATCACACTGTGGTACAGCCCAGGCTACAGTGACACCGTGGTACAGCCCATCCTACAGTGATACCGTGGTACAACCCACCCTACAGTGACACCCTGGTATAATCCACCCTCCAGTTATACCGTGGTATAGCCCACCCTACAATGACACCCTCGGATAATCCACCCTACAGTGATACAGTGATATAGCCCAACCTACAATGACACCCTGGTATGATCCAGCCTAAAGTGACACCATGGTATAGCCCACCCTACAATGACACCCTGGTATTATCCAGCCTACAGTGACACCATGGTATAGCCCACCCTACAGTGACAACGTGGTACAGCCCACCCTACAGTGACAACGTGATACAGCCCAGCCTACAGTTATGCCGTGGTATAGCCCACCCTACAGGGACACCATGGTATAATTCAGTCTACAGTGACACCCTGGTACAGCCCACGCTACAGTGACACCCTGGTATAATCCAGCCTACAGTGTCACCCTGATATAATCCACCCTACAGTGACACCCTGGTATAATCCAATCTTCAGTGGCACCGTGGTATAGCCCACCCTACAGTGATACCGTGGTATAATCCAGCCTACAGTGAGACTGTGGTATAGCCCACCCTACAGTCACACTGTGATACAGCCCACCCTACAGAGACACCCTGGTATAATCCAGCCTACAGTGACACCCTGATATAATCCACCCTACAGTGAGACCCTGGTATAATCCAGTCTTCAATGACACCGTGGTATAGCCCACGCTACAGTGATACCGTGGTACAATCTAGCCTATATTGAGACTGTGGTATAGCCCAACCTACGATCACACTGTGGTACAGCCCACCCTACAGTGACACCGTGGTATAGCCCACCCTACAGTGACACCCTGGTATAATCCACCGTACAGTGACACCCTGGTATAAAGCACCCTACGGTGACACCATGTTATAATCCAGCCTAAAATGATACCGTGGTATAAAGCACCCTACAGTGGCACCCTGGTATAATCCACCTTAAAGTGACACCCTGGTATAATCCAGCCTACACTGACAACCTGATATAATCCACCCTAGAGTGAGAACCTTGTATAATCCAGTCTTCATTGACACCGTGGTATAGCCCACCCTACAGTGATACCGTGGAATAATCCTGCCTACATTGAGAATGTGGTATAGCCCAATTTACAATCACACTGTGGTACAGCCCAGCCTACAGTGACACCGTGGTACAGCCCATCCTACAGTGATACCGTGGTAAAAACCACCCTACAATGACACCCTGGTATGATCCAGTCTTCAGTGACACCATGGTATGGCCCACGCTACAGTGACACCCTCGTATAATCCACCCTACAGTGATACCGTGGTATAGCCCACCCTACAATGACACCCTGGTATGATCCAGCCTACAGTGACACCATGGTATAGCCCACCCTAAAATGACACCCTGGTATTATCTAGCCTACAGTGACACCGTGGTATAGCCCACCCTACAGTGACACCCTCGTATAATCCAGCCTACAGTGACACCATGGTATAGCCCACCCTACAGTGTTACCGTGGAATAGCCCACCCTACAGTATTACCGTGGTACAACCCACCCTACAGTTTTCCGTGGTAGAGCCCACGCTACAGTAACACCGTGGTATAATCCAGCCTACAGTGACACCGTGGTATAGCCCACCCTACAGTGACAACGTGGTACAGCCCACCCTACAGTGACAACGTGGTACAGCCCAGCCTACAGTGATGCCGTGGTATAGCCCACCCTACAGGGACACCATGGTATAATCCAGTCTACAGTGACACCGTGGTACAGCCCACGCTACAGTGACACCCTGGTATAATCCAGCCTACAGTGACACCCTGATATAATCCACCCTACAGTGAGACCCTGGTATAATCCAGCCTACAGTGACACCGTGTTATAAAGCACCCCACAGTGGCACCCTGGTATAATCCACCTTAAAGTGACACCCTGGTATCATCCAGCCTACACTGACACCCTGATATAATCCACCCTACAGTGAGACCCTGGTATAATCCAGTCTTCAGTGACACCGTGGTATAGCCCACCCTACAGTGATACCGTGGAATAATCCTGCCTACATTGAGACTGTGGTTTACCCCAATTTACAATCACACTGTGGTACAGCCCAGGCTACAGTGACACCGTGGTACAGCCCATTCTACAGTGATACCGTGGTACAACCCACCCTACAGTGACACCCTGGTATAATCCACCCTCCAGTTATACCGTGGTATAGCCCACCCTGCAATGACACCCTCGTATAATCCACCCTACAGTGATACCGTGATATAGCCCACCCTACAATGACACCCTGGTATTATCCAGCCTACAGTGACACCATGGTATAGCCCACCCTACAGTGACAACGTGGTACAGCCCACCCTACAGTGACAACGTGATACAGCCCAGCCTACAGTTATGCCGTGGTATAGCCCACCCTACAGGGACACCATGGTATAATCCAGTTTACAGTGACACCCTGGTACAGCCCACGCTACAGTGACACCCTGGTATAATCCAGCCTACAGTGTCACCCTGATATAATCCACCCTACAGTGACACCCTGGTATAATCCAATCTTCAGTGACACCGTGGTATAGCCCACCCTACAGTGATACCGTGGTATAATCCAGCCTACAGTGAGACTGTGGTATAGCCCACCCTACAGTCACACTGTGATACAGCCCACCCTACAGAGACACCCTGGTATAATCCAGCCTACAGTGACACCCTGATATAATCCACCCTACAGTGAGACCCTGGTATAATCCATTCTTCAATGACACCGTGGTATAGCCCACGCTACAGTGATACCGTGGTACAATCTAGCCTACATTGAGACTGTGGTATAGCCCAACCTACGATCACACTGTGGTACAGCCCACCCTACAGTGACACCGTGGTATAGCCCACCTTACAGTGAAACCCTGGTATAATCCACCGTACAGTGACACCCTGGTATAAAGCACCCTACGGTGACACCATGTTATAATCCAGCCTACAATGATACCGTGGTATAGCCCACTCTACAGTGACACCCTGGTATAATCCAGCCTACAGTGACACCGTGTTATAAAGCACCCCACAGTGGCACCCTGGTATAATCCACCTTAAAGTGACACCCTGGTATAATCCAGCCTACACTGACACCCTGATATAATCCACCCTACAGTGAGACCCTGGTATACTCCAGTCTTCAGTGACACCGTGGTATAGCCCACCCTACAGTGATACCGTGGAATAATCCTGCCTACATTGAGACTGTGGTTTACCCCAATTTACAATCACACTGTGGTACAGCCCAGGCTACAGTGACACCGTGGTACAGCCCATCCTACAGTGATACCGTGGTACAACCCACCCTACAGTGACACCCTGGTATAATCCACCCTCCAGTTATACCGTGGTATAGCCCACCCTACAATGACACCCTCGGATAATCCACCCTACAGTGATACAGTGATATAGCCCACCCTACAATGACACCCTGGTATGATCCAGCCTAAAGTGACACCATGGTATAGCCCACCCTACAATGACACCCTGGTATTATCCAGCCTACAGTGACACCATGGTATAGCCCACCCTACAGTGACAACGTGGTACAGCCCACCCTACAGTGACAACGTGATACAGCCCAGCCTACAGTTATGCCGTGGTATAGCCCACCCTACAGGGACACCATGGTATAATTCAGTCTACAGTGACACCCTGGTACAGCCCACGCTACAGTGACACCCTGGTATAATCCAGCCTACAGTGTCACCCTGATATAATCCACCCTACAGTGACACCCTGGTATAATCCAATCTTCAGTGGCACCGTGGTATAGCCCACCCTACAGTGATACCGTGGTATAATCCAGCCTACAGTGAGACTGTGGTATAGCCCACCCTACAGTCACACTGTGATACAGCCCACCCTACAGAGACACCCTGGTATAATCCAGCCTACAGTGACACCCTGATATAATCCACCCTACAGTGAGACCCTGGTATAATCCAGTCTTCAATGACACCGTGGTATAGCCCACGCTACAGTGATACCGTGGTACAATCTAGCCTATATTGAGACTGTGGTATAGCCCAACCTACGATCACACTGTGGTACAGCCCACCCTACAGTGACACCGTGGTATAGCCCACCCTACAGTGACACCCTGGTATAATCCACCATACAGTGACACCCTGGTATAAAGCACCCTACGGTGACACCATGTTATAATCCAGCCTAAAATGATACCGTGGTATAAAGCACCCTACAGTGGCACCCTGGTATAATCCACCTTAAAGTGACACCCTGGTATAATCCAGCCTACACTGACAACCTGATATAATCCACCCTAGAGTGAGAACCTTGTATAATCCAGTCTTCATTGACACCGTGGTATAGCCCACCCTACAGTGATACCGTGGAATAATCCTGCCTACATTGAGAATGTGGTATAGCCCAATTTACAATCACACTGTGGTACAGCCCAGCCTACAGTGACACCGTGGTACAGCCCATCCTACAGTGATACCGTGGTAAAAACCACCCTACAATGACACCCTGGTATGATCCAGTCTTCAGTGACACCATGGTATGGCCCACGCTACAGTGACACCCTCGTATAATCCACCCTACAGTGATACCGTGGTATAGCCCACCCTACAATGACACCCTGGTATGATCCAGCCTACAGTGACACCATGGTATAGCCCACCCTAAAATGACACCCTGGTATTATCTAGCCTACAGTGACACCGTGGTATAGCCCACCCTACAGTGACACCCTCGTATAATCCAGCCTACAGTGACACCATGGTATAGCCCACCCTACAGTGTTACCGTGGAATAGCCCACCCTACAGTATTACCGTGGTACAACCCACCCTACAGTTTTCCGTGGTAGAGCCCACGCTACAGTAACACCGTGGTATAATCCAGCCTACAGTGACACCGTGGTATAGCCCACCCTACAGTGACAACGTGGTACAGCCCACCCTACAGTGACAACGTGGTACAGCCCAGCCTACAGTGATGCCGTGGTATAGCCCACCCTACAGGGACACCATGGTATAATCCAGTCTACAGTGACACCGTGGTACAGCCCACGCTACAGTGACACCCTGGTATAATCCAGCCTACAGTGACACCCTGATATAATCCAGCCTACAGTGACACCCTGGTATAATCCAGTCTTCAGTGACACCGTGGTATAGCCCACCCTACAGTCACACTGTGATACAGCCCACCCTACACAGACACCCTGGTATAATCCAGCCTACAGTGACACCGTGGTATAGCCCACCCTACAGTGACACTGTGCTACAGGCCACCCTACAGTAATACCGTGGTACAGCCCACCGTACAGTGGCACCCTGGTATAATCCACCCTAAAGCGACACCCTGGTATAATCCAGCCTACAGTGACACCCTGATATAATCCATCCTACAGTGACACCATGGTACAGCCCACCCTACAGTGATACCGTTGTCCAGCCCACCCTACAGTGACACCCAGGTATACTCCAGCCTAAAGTGACACCTTGCTATAATCCACACCACAGTGACACCCTGGTATAATCCAGCCCACCGTACAGTGACAACGTTGTATATCCCACCCTACAGTGACACCTTGGTATGATCCATCCTACAGTGAAACCGTGGTATAGCCTACCCTACTGTGACACCCTGGTATAATCCAGCCTACAGTGACACCCTTATATAATCCACCCTACCGTGAGACTCTGGTATAATCCAGTCTTCAATGACACCGTGGTATAGCCCACGCTACATTGATACCGTGGTACAATCTAGCCTACATTGAGTCTGTGGTATAGCCCAACCTACGATCACACTGTGGTACAACCCACCCTACAGTGACACCGTTGTATAGCCCACCCTACAGTGACACCCTGGTATAATCCACCGTACAGTGACACCCAGGTATAAAGCACCCTACGGTGACACCATGTTATAATCCAGCCTAAAATGATACCGTGGTATAGCCCATTCTACAGTGACACCCTGGTATAATCCAGCCTACAGTGACACTGTGGTATAAAGCACCCTAGAGTGGCACCCTGGTATAATCCACCTTAAAGTGACACCCTGGTATAATCCAGCCTACACTGACAACCTGATATAATCCACCCTACAGTGAGAACCTTGTATAATCCAGTCTTCAGTGACACCGTGGTATAGCCCACCCTACAGTGATACCGTGGAATAATCCTGCCTACATTGAGAATGTGGTATAGCCCAATTTACAATCACACTTTGGTATAGCCCAGCCTACAGTGACACCGTGGTACAGCCCATCCTACAGTGATACCGTGGTAAAAACCACCCTACAATGACACCCTGGTATGATCCAGCCTACAGTGACACCAAGGTATAGCCCACCCTACAGTGACACCCTCGTATAATCCACCCTACAGTGATACCGTGGTATAGCCCACCCTACAATGACACCCTGGTATGATCCAGCCTACAGTGACACCCTGGTATAATCCACCCTCCAGTGATACCGTGGTATAGCCCACCCTACAATGACACCCTGGTATGATCCAGCCTACATTGACACCATGGTATAGCCCACCCTACAGTGACACCCTCATATAATCCACCCTACAGTGATACCGTGGTATAGCCCACCCTACAATGACACCCTGGTATAAATTACCCTACGGTGACACCATGTTATAATCCAGCCTACAATGATACCGTGGTATAGCCCACTCTACAGTGACACCCTGGTATAATCCAGCCTACAGTGACACCGTGGTATAAAGCACCCTACAGTGGAACCCTGGTATAATCCACCTTAAAGTGACAACCGTGGTATAATCCAGCCTACAGTGAAACCCTGATATAATCCACGTTACAGTGACACCCTGGTATAATCCAGTCTTCAGTGACACCGTGGTATAGCCCACTCTACAATGACACTCTGGTATGATCCAGCCTACAGTGACACCATGGTATATCCCACCCTACAATGACACCCTGGTATTATCCAGCCTACAGTGACACCGTGTTATAGCCCACCCTACAGTGACACCCTCGTATAATCCAGCCCACAGTGACACCATGGTATAGCCCACCCTACAGTGATACCGTGGAATAGCCCACTCTACAGTATTACCGTGGTACAACCCACCCTAGAGTGATACCGTGGTATAGCCCACGCTACAGTAACACCGTGGTATAATCCAGCCTAGAGTGACACCGTGGTACAGCCCACCCTACAGTGACAACGTGGTACAGCCCACCCTACAGTGACAACGTGGTACAGCCCAGCCTACAGTGATGCCGTGGTATAGCCCACCCTACAGGGACACCATGGTATAATCCAGCCTACAGTGACACCCTGATATAATCCACCCTACAGTGACACCCTGGTATAATCCAGTCTTCAGTGACACCGTGGTATAGCCCACCCTACAGTGATACCGTGGAATAATCCTGCCTACATTGAGACTGTGGTATAGCCCAATTTACAATCACACTGTGGTACAGCCCTGCTTACAGTTACACCGTGGTAAGGCCCATCCTACAGTGATACTGTGGTACAAACCACCCTACAGTGACACCCTGGTATAATCCACCCTCCAGTGACACCGTGGTATAGCCCACCCTACAGTGATACCGTGGTATAATCCAGCCTACAGTGAGACTGTGGTTTAGCCCAATTTACAATCACACTATGGTACAGCCCTGCCTACAGTGACACCGTGGTAAGGCCCATCTAACAGTGATACCGTGGTACAAACCACCCTACAGTGACACCCTGGTATAATCCACCCTCCAGTGACACCGTGGTATAGCCCACCCTACAGTGATACTGTGGTATAATCCACCCTCCAGTGAGACTGTGGTATAGCCCACCCTACAGTCACACTGTGGTACAGACCACCCTACAGTGACACCCTTGTATAATCCAGCCTACAGTGACAACGTGGTACAATCCACCTAAAAAGTGACACCCTAGTATAATCCAGCCTACACTGACACCCTGATATAATCCACCCTACAGTGAGACCCTGGTATAATCCAGTCTTCAGTGACACCGTGGTATAGCCCACCACCCTACAGTGATACCGTGGAATAATCCTGCCTACAGTGACACCATGGTATAGCCCACCCTACAGTGACACCCTCGTATAATCCACCCTACAGTGATACCGTGGTATAGCCCACCCTACAATGACACCCTGGTATGATCCAGCCTACAGTGACACCATGGTATAGCCCACCCTACAGTGATACCGTGGTATAGCCCACCCTACAATGACACTCTGGTATGATCCAGCCTACAGTGACACCATGGTATATCCCACCCTACAATGACACCCTGGTATTATCCAGCCTACAGTGACACCGTGGTATAGCCCACCCTACAGTGACACCCTCGTATAATCCAGCCTACAGTTACACCATGGTATAGCCCACCCTACAGTGAAACCGTGGAATAGCCCTCCCTACAGTATTACCGTGGTACAACCCACCCTACAGTGATACCGTGGTATAGCCCACGCTACAGTAATACCGTGGTATAATCCAGCCTAGAGTGACACCGTGGTATAGCCCACCCTACAGTGACAACGTGGTACAGCCCACCCTACAGTGACAACGTGGTACAGCCCATCCTACAGTGATACCGTGGTAAAAACCACCCTACAATGACACCCTGGTATGATCCAGCCTACAGTGACACCAAGGTATAGCCCACTCTACAGTGACACCCTCGTATAATCCACCTTACAGTGATACCGTGGTATAGCCCACCCTACAATGACACCCTGGTATGATCCAGCCTACAGTGACACCCTGGTATAATCCACCCTCCAGTGATACCGTGGTATAGCCCACCCTACAATGACACCCTGGTATAAATTACCCTACGGTGACACCATGTTATAATCCAGCCTGCAATGATTCCGTGGTATAGCCCACTCTACAGTGACACCCTGGTATAATCCAGCCTACAGTGACACCGTGGTATAAAGCACCCTACAGTGGAACCCTGGTATAATCCACCTTAAAGTGACAACCGTGGTATAATCCAGCCTACAGTGACACCCTGATATAATCCACGTTACAGTGACACCCTGGTATAATCCAGTCTTCAGTGATACCGTGGTATAGCCCACCCTACAGTGATACCGTGGTATAATCCAGCCTACAGTGAGACTATGGTATAGCCCACCCTACAGTCACACTGTGGTACAGACCACCCTACAGTGACACCCTTGTATAATCCAGCCTACAGTGACACCGTGGTATAATCCACCTAAAAATTGACACCCTGGTATAATCCAGCCTACACTGACACCCTGATATAATCCACCCTACAGTGAGACCCTGGTATAATCCAGTCTTCAGTGACACCGTGGTATAGCCCACCACCCTACAGTGATACCGTGGAATAATCCTGCCTACAGTGACACCATGGTATAGCCCACCCTACAGTGACACCCTCGTATAATCCACCCTAGAGTGATACCGTGGTATAGCCCACCCTACAATGACACCCTGGTTTGATCCAGCCTACAGTGACACCATGGTATAGCCCACCCTACAGTGATACCGTGGTATAGCCCACTCTACAATGACACCCTGGTATTATCCAGCCTACAGTGACACCATGGTATAGCCCACCCTACAGTGATACCGTGGAATAGCCCACCCTACAGTATTACTGTGGTACAACCCACCTTACAGTGATACCGTGGTATAGCCCACGCTACAGTAACACCGTGGTATAATCCAGCCTAGAGTGACACCGTGGTATAGCCCACCCTACAGTGACAACGTGGTACAGCCCACCCTACAGTGACAACGTGGTACAGCCCAGCCTACAGTGATGCCGTGGTATAGCCCACCCTACAGGGACACCATGGTATAATCCAGTCTACAGTGACACCGTGGTACAGCCCACGCTACAGTGACACCCTGGTATAATCCAGCCTACAATGACACCCTGATATAATCCAGTCTTCAGTGACACCGTGGTATAGCCCACCCTACAGTGATACCGTGGAATAATCCTGCCTACATTGAGACTGTGGTATAGCCCAATTTACAATCACACTGTGGTACAGCCCAGCTTACAGTGACACCGTGGTAAGGCCCATCCTACAGTGATACCGTGGTACAAACCACCCTACAGTGACACCCTGGTATAATCCACCCTCCAGTGACACCGTGGTATAGCCCACCCTACAGTGATACCGTGGTATAATCCAGCCTACAGTGAGACTTTGGTATAGCCCACCCTACAGTCACACTGTGGTACAGACCACCCTACAGTGACACCCTTGTATAATCCAGGCTACAGTGACACCGTGGTATAATCCACCTAAAAAGTGACACCCTGGTATAATCCAGCCTACACTGACACCCTGATATAATCCACCCTACAGTGAGACCCTGGTATAATCCAGTCTTCAGTGACACCGTGGTATAGCCCACCACCCTACAGTGATACCGTGGAATAATCCTGCCTACAGTGACACCATGGTATAGCCCACCCTACAGTGACACCCTCGTATAAACCAGCCTACAGTGTCACCCTGATATAATCCACCCTACAGTGACACCCTGGTATAATCCAATCTTCAGTGACACCGTGGTATAGCCCACCCTACAGTGATACCGTGGTATAATCCAGCCTACAGTGAGACTGTGGTATAGCCCACCCTACAGTCACACTGTGATACAGCCCACTCTACAGAGACACCCTGGTATAATCCAGCCTACAGTGACACCCTGATATAATCCACCCTACAGTGAGACCCTGGTATAATCCAGTCTTCAATGACACCGTGGTATAGCCCACGCTACAGTGATACCGTGGTACAATCTAGCCTACATTGAGACTGTGGTATAGCCCAACCTACGATCACACTGTGGTACAACCCACCCTACAGTGACACCGTGGTATAGCCCACCCTACAGTGACACCCTGGTATAATCCACCGTACAGTGACACCCTGGTATAAAGCACCCTACGGTGACACCATGTTATAATCCAGCCTAAAATGATACCGTGGTATAGCCCACTCTACAGTGACACCCTGGTATAATCCAGCCTACAGTGACACCGTGGTATAAAGCACCCTACAGTGGCACCCTGGTATAATCCACCTTAAAGTGACACCCTGGTATAATCCAGCCTACACTGACAACCTGATATAATCCACCCTACAGTGAGAACCTTGTATAATCCAGTCTTCAGTGACACCGTGGTATAGCCCACCCTACAGTGATACCGTGGAATAATCCTGCCTACATTGAGAATGTGGTATAGCCCAATTTACAATCACACTTTGGTATAGCCCAGCCTACAGTGACACCGTGGTACAGCCCATCCTACAGTGATACCGTGGTAAAAACCACCCTACAATGACACCCTGGTATGATCCAGCCTACAGTGACACCAAGGTATAGCCCACCCTACAGTGATACCGTGGTATGGCCCACCCTACAATGACACCCTGGTATGATCCAGCCTACATTGACACCATGGTATAGCCCACCCTACAGTGACACCCTCATATAATCCACCCTACAGTGATACCGTGGTATAGCCCACCCTACAATGACACCCTGGTATAAATTACCCTACGGTGACACCATGTTATAATCCAGCCTACAATGATACCGTGGTATAGCCCACTCTACAGTGACACCCTGGTATAATCCAGCCTACAGTGACACCGTGGTATAAAGCACCCTACAGTGGAACCCTGGTATAATCCACCTTAAAGTGACAACCGTGGTATAATCCAGCCTACAGTGAAACCCTGATATAATCCACGTTACAGTAACACCCTGGTATAATCCAGTCTTCAGTGACACCGTGGTATAGCCCACTCTACAATGACACTCTGGTATGATCCAGCCTACAGTGACACCATGGTATATCCCACCCTACAATGACACCCTGGTATTATCCAGCCTACAGTGACACCGTGTTATAGCCCACCCTACAGTGACACCCTCGTATAATCCAGCCCACAGTGACACCATGGTATAGCCCACCCTACAGTGATACCGTGGAATAGCCCACTCTACAGTATTACCGTGGTACAACCCACCCTAGAGTGATACCGTGGTATAGCCCACGCTACAGTAACACCGTGGTATAATCCAGCCTAGAGTGACACCGTGGTACAGCCCACCCTACAATGACAACGTGGTACAGCCCACCCTACAGTGACAACGTGGTACAGCCCAGCCTACAGTGATGCCGTGGTATAGCCCACCCTACAGGGACACCATGGTATAATCCAGCCTACAGTGACACCCTGATATAATCCACCCTACAGTGACACCCTGGTATAATCCAGTCTTCAGTGACACCGTGGTATAGCCCACCCTACAGTGATACCGTGGAATAATCCTGCCTATATTGAGACTGTGGTATAGCCCAATTTACAATCACACTGTGGTACAACCCTGCTTACAGTTACACCGTGGTAAGGCCCATCCTACAGTGATACTGTGGTACAAACCTCCCTACAGTGACACCCTGGTATAATCCACCCTCCAGTGACACCGTGGTATAGCCCACCCTACAGTGATACCGTGGTATAATCCAGCCTACAGTGAGACTGTGGTTTAGCCCAATTTACAATCACACTGTGGTACAGCCCTGCCTACAGTGACACCGTGGTAAGGCCCATCTAACAGTGATACCGTGGTACAAACCACCCTACAGTGACACCCTGGTATAATCCACCCTCCAGTGACACCGTGGTATAGCCCACCCTACAGTGATACTGTGGTATAATCCACCCTCCAGTGAGACTGTGGTATAGCCCACCCTACAGTCACACTGTGGTACAGACCACCCTACAGTGACACCCTTGTATAATCCAGCCTACAGTGACAACGTGGTACAATCCACCTAAAAAGTGACACCCTAGTATAATCCAGCCTACACTGACACCCTGATATAATCCACCCTACAGTGAGACCCTGGTATAATCCAGTCTTCAGTGACACCGTGGTATAGCCCACCACCCTACAGTGATACCGTGGAATAATCCTGCCTACAGTGACACCATGGTATAGCCCACCCTACAGTGACACCCTCGTATAATCCACCCTACAGTGATACCGTGGTATAGCCCACCCTACAATGACACCCTGGTATGATCCAGCCTACAGTGACACCATGGTATAGCCCACCCTACAGTGATACCGTGGTATAGCCCACCCTACAATGACACTCTGGTATGATCCAGCCTACAGTGACACCATGGTATATCCCACCCTACAATGACACCCTGGTATTATCCAGCCTACAGTGACACCGTGGTATAGCCCACCCTACAGTGACACCCTCGTATAATCCAGCCAACAGTTACACCATGGTATAGCCCACCCTACAGTGAAACCGTGGAATAGCCCTCCCTACAGTATTACCGTGGTACAACCCACCCTACAGTGATACCGTGGTATAGCCCACGCTACAGTAACACCGTGGTATAATCCAGCCTAGAGTGACACCGTGGTATAGCCCACCCTACAGTGACAACGTGGTACAGCCCACCCTACAGTGACAACGTGGTACAGCCCATCCTACAGTATAACCGTGGTAAAAACCACCCTACAATGACACCCTGGTATGATCCAGCCTACAGTGACACCAAGGTATAGCCCACTCTACAGTGACACCCTCGTATAATCCACCTTACAGTGATACCGTGGTATAGCCCACCCTACAATGACACCCTGGTATGATCCAGCCTACAGTGACACCCTGGTATAATCCACCCTCCAGTGATACCGTGGTATAGCCCACCCTACAATGACACCCTGGTATAAATTACCCTACGGTGACACCATGTTATAATCCAGCCTGCAATGATACCGTGGTATAGCCCACTCTACAGTGACACCCTGGTATAATCCAGCCTACAGTGACACCGTGGTATAAAGCACCCTACAGTGGAACCCTGGTATAATCCACCTTAAAGTGACAACCGTGGTATAATCCAGCCTACAGTGACACCCTGATATAATCCACGTTACAGTGACACCCTGGTATAATCCAGTCTTCAGTGACACCGTGGTATAGCCCACCCTACAGTGATACCGTGGTATAATCCAGCCTACAGTGAGACTGTGGTATAGCCCACCCTACAGTCACACTGTGGTACAGACCACCCTACAGTGAATCCCTTGTATAATCCAGCCTACAGTGACACCGTGGTATAATCCACCTAAAAATTGACACCCTGGTATAATCCAGCCTACAGTGAGACCCTGGTATAATCCAGTCTTCAGTGACACCGTGGTATAGCCCACCACCCTACAGTGATACCGTGGAATAATCCTGCCTACAGTGACACCATGGTATAGCCCACCCTACAGTGACACCCTCGTATAATCCACCCTAGAGTGATACCGTGGTATAGCCCACCCTACAATGACACCCTGGTTTGATCCAGCCTACAGTGACACCATGGTATAGCCCACCCTACAGTGATACCGTGGTATAGCCCACTCTACAATGACACCCTGGTATTATCCAGCCTACAGTGACACCATGGTATAGCCCACCCTACAGTGATACCGTGGAATAGCCCACCCTACAGTATTACTGTGGTACAACCCACCCTACAGTGATACCGTGGTATAGCCCACGCTACAGTAACACCGTGGTATAATCCAGCCTAGAGTGACACCGTGGTATAGCCCACCCTACAGGGACACCATGGTATAATCCAGTCTACAGTGACACCGTGGTACAGCCCACGCTACAGTGACACCCTGGTATAATCCAGCCTACAATGACACCCTGATATAATCCAGTCTTCAGTGACACCGTGGTATAGCCCACCCTACAGTGATACCGTGGAATAATCCTGCCTACATTGAGACTGTGGTATAGCCCAATTTACAATCACACTGTGGTACAGCCCAGCTTACAGTGACACCGTGGTAAGGCCCATCCTACAGTGATACCGTGGTACAAACCACCCTACAGTGACACCCTGGTATAATCCACCCTCCAGTGACACCGTGGTATAGCCCACCCTACAGTGATACCGTGGTATAATCCAGCCTACAGTGAGACTTTGGTATAGCCCACCCTACAGTCACACTGTGGTACAGACCACCCTACAGTGACACCCTTGTATAATCCACCCTCCAGTGATACCGTGGTATGGCCCACCCTACAATGACACCCTGGTATGATCCAGCCTACATTGACACCATGGTATAGCCCACCCTACAGTGACACCCTCATATAATCCACCCTACAGTGATACCGTGGTATAGCCCACCCTACAATGACACCCTGGTATAAATTACCCTACGGTGACACCATGTTATAATCCAGCCTACAATGATACCGTGGTATAGCCCACTCTACAGTGACACCCTGGTATAATCCAGCCTACAGTGACACCGTGGTATAAAGCACCCTACAGTGGAACCCTGGTATAATCCACCTTAAAGTGACAACCGTGGTATAATCCAGCCTACAGTGAAACCCTGATATAATCCACGTTACAGTGACACCCTGGTATAATCCAGTCTTCAGTGACACCGTGGTATAGCCCACTCTACAATGACACTCTGGTATGATCCAGCCTACAGTGACACCATGGTATATCCCACCCTACAATGACACCCTGGTATTATCCAGCCTACAGTGACACCGTGTTATAGCCCACCCTACAGTGACACCCTCGTATAATCCAGCCCACAGTGACACCATGGTATAGCCCACCCTACAGTGATACCGTGGAATAGCCCACTCTACAGTATTACCGTGGTACAACCCACCCTAGAGTGATACCGTGGTATAGCCCACGCTACAGTAACACCGTGGTATAATCCAGCCTAGAGTGACACCGTGGTACAGCCCACCCTACAATGACAACGTGGTACAGCCCACCCTACAGTGACAACGTGGTACAGCCCAGCCTACAGTGATGCCGTGGTATAGCCCACCCTACAGGGACACCATGGTATAATCCAGCCTACAGTGACACCCTGATATAATCCACCCTACAGTGACACCCTGGTATAATCCAGTCTTCAGTGACACCGTGGTATAGCCCACCCTACAGTGATACCGTGGAATAATCCTGCCTACATTGAGACTGTGGTATAGCCCAATTTACAATCACACTGTGGTACAACCCTGCTTACAGTTACACCGTGGTAAGGCCCATCCTACAGTGATACTGTGGTACAAACCACCCTACAGTGACACCCTGGTATAATCCACCCTCCAGTGACACCGTGGTATAGCCCACCCTACAGTGATACCGTGGTATAATCCAGCCTACAGTGAGACTGTGGTTTAGCCCAATTTACAATCACACTGTGGTACAGCCCTGCCTACAGTGACACCGTGGTAAGGCCCATCTAACAGTGATACCGTGGTACAAACCACCCTACAGTGACACCCTGGTATAATCCACCCTCCAGTGACACCGTGGTATAGCCCACCCTACAGTGATACTGTGGTATAATCCACCCTCCAGTGAGACTGTGGTATAGCCCACCCTACAGTCACACTGTGGTACAGACCACCCTACAGTGACACCCTTGTATAATCCAGCCTACAGTGACAACGTGGTACAATCCACCTAAAAAGTGACACCCTAGTATAATCCAGCCTACACTGACACCCTGATATAATCCACCCTACAGTGAGACCCTGGTATAATCCAGTCTTCAGTGACACCGTGGTATAGCCCACCACCCTACAGTGATACCGTGGAATAATCCTGCCTACAGTGACACCATGGTATAGCCCACCCTACAGTGACACCCTCGTATAATCCACCCTACAGTGATACCGTGGTATAGCCCACCCTACAATGACACCCTGGTATGATCCAGCCTACAGTGACACCATGGTATAGCCCACCCTACAGTGATACCGTGGTATAGCCCACCCTACAATGACACTCTGGTATGATCCAGCCTACAGTGACACCATGGTATATCCCACCCTACAATGACACCCTGGTATTATCCAGCCTACAGTGACACCGTGGTATAGCCCACCCTACAGTGACACCCTCGTATAATCCAGCCTACAGTTACACCATGGTATAGCCCACCCTACAGTGAAACCGTGGAATAGCCCTCCCTACAGTATTACCGTGGTACAACCCACCCTACAGTGATACCGTGGTATAGCCCACGCTACAGTAACACCGTGGTATAATCCAGCCTAGAGTGACACCGTGGTATAGCCCACCCTACAGTGACAACGTGGTACAGCCCACCCAACAGTGACAACGTGGTACAGCCCATCCTACAGTGATACCGTGGTAAAAACCACCCTACAATGACACCCTGGTATGATCCAGCCTACAGTGACACCAAGGTATAGCCCACTCTACAGTGACACCCTCGTATAATCCACCTTACAGTGATACCGTGGTATAGCCCACCCTACAATGACACCCTGGTATGATCCAGCCTACAGTGACACCCTGGTATAATCCACCCTCCAGTGATACCGTGGTATAGCCCACCCTACAATGACACCCTGGTATAAATTACCCTACGGTGACACCATGTTATAATCCAGCCTGCAATGATACCGTGGTATAGCCCACTCTACAGTGACACCCTGGTATAATCCAGCCTACAGTGACACCGTGGTATAAAGCACCCTACAGTGGAACCCTGGTATAATCCACCTTAAAGTGACAACCGTGGTATAATCCAGCCTACAGTGACACCCTGATATAATCCACGTTACAGTGACACCCTGGTATAATCCAGTCTTCAGTGACACCGTGGTATAGCCCACCCTACAGTGATACCGTGGTATAATCCAGCCTACAGTGAGACTGTGGTATAGCCCACCCTACAGTCACACTGTGGTACGGACCACCCTACAGTGACACCCTTGTATAATCCAGCCTACAGTGACACCGTGGTATAATCCACCTAAAAATTGACACCCTGGTATAATCCAGCCTACACTGACACCCTGATATAATCCACCCTACAGTGAGACCCTGGTATAATCCAGTCTTCAGTGACACCGTGGTATAGCCCACCACCCTACAGTGATACCGTGGAATAATCCTGCCTACAGTGACACCATGGTATAGCCCACCCTACAGTGACACCCTCGTATAATCCACCCTAGAGTGATACCGTGGTATAGCCCACCCTACAATGACACCCTGGTTTGATCCAGCCTACAGTGACACCATGGTATAGCCCACCCTACAGTGATACCGTGGTATAGCCCACTCTACAATGACACCCTGGTATTATCCAGCCTACAGTGACACCATGGTATAGCCCACCCTACAGTGACACCGTGGAATAGCCCACCCTACAGTATTACTGTGGTACAACCCACCCTACAGTGATACCGTGGTGTAGCCCACGCTACAGTAACACCGTGGTATAATCCAGCCTAGAGTGACACCGTGGTATAGCCCACCCTACAGTGACAACGTGGTACAGCCCACCCTACAGTGACAACGTGGTACAGCCCAGCCTACAGTGATGCCGTGGTATAGCCCACCCTACAGGGACACCATGGTATAATCCAGTCTACAGTGACACCGTGGTACAGCCCACGCTACAGTGACACCCTGGTATAATCCAGCCTACAATGACACCCTGATATAATCCAGTCTTCAGTGACACCGTGGTATAGCCCACCCTACAGTGATACCGTGGAATAATCCTGCCTACATTGAGACTGTGGTATAGCCCAATTTACAATCACACTGTGGTACAGCCCAGCTTACAGTGACACCGTGGTAAGGCCCATCCTACAGTGATACCGTGGTACAAACCACCCTACAGTGACACCCTGGTATAATCCACCCTCCAGTGACACCGTGGTATAGCCCACCCTACAGTGATACCGTGGTATAATCCAGCCTACAGTGAGACTTTGGTATAGCCCACCCTACAGTCACACTGTGGTACAGACCACCCTACAGTGACACCCTTGTATAATCCAGGCTACAGTGACACCGTGGTATAATCCACCTAAAAAGTGACACCCTGGTATAATCCAGCCTACACTGACACCCTGATATAATCCACCCTACAGTGAGACCCTGGTATAATCCAGTCTTCAGTGACACCGTGGTATAGCCCACCACCCTACAGTGATACCGTGGAATAATCCTGCCTACAGTGACACCATGGTATAGCCCACCCTACAGTGACACCCTCGTATAAACCAGCCTACAGTGTCACCCTGATATAATCCACCCTACAGTGACACCCTGGTATAATCCAATCTTCAGTGACACCGTGGTATAGCCCACCCTACAGTGATACCGTGGTATAATCCAGCCTACAGTGAGACTGTGGTATAGCCCACCCTACAGTCACACTGTGATACAGCCCACTCTACAGAGACACCCTGGTATAATCCAGCCTACAGTGACACCCTGATATAATCCACCCTACAGTGAGACCCTGGTATAATCCAGTCTTCAATGACACCGTGGTATAGCCCACGCTACAGTGATACCGTGGTACAATCTAGCCTACATTGAGACTGTGGTATAGCCCAACCTACGATCACACTGTGGTACAACCCACCCTACAGTGACACCGTGGTATAGCCCACCCTACAGTGACACCCTGGTATAATCCACCGTACAGTGACACCCTGGTATAAAGCACCCTACGGTGACACCATGTTATAATCCAGCCTAAAATGATACCGTGGTATAGCCCACTCTACAGTGACACCCTGGTATAATCCAGCCTACAGTGACCCCGTGGTATAAAGCACCCTACAGTGGCACCCTGGTATAATCCACCTTAAAGTGACACCCTGGTATAATCCAGCCTACATGACAACCTGATATAATCCACCCTACAGTGAGAACCTTGTATAATCCAGTCTTCAGTGACACCGTGGTATAGCCCAACCTACAGTGATACCGTGGAATAATCCTGCCTACATTGAGAATGTGGTATAGCCCAATTTACAATCACACTTTGGTACAGCCCAGCCTACAGTGACACCGTGGTACAGCCCATCCTACAGTGATACCGTGGTAAAAACCACCCTACAATGACACCCTGGTATGATCCAGCCTACAGTGACACCAAGGTGTAGCCCACCCTACAGTGACACCCTCGTATAATCCACCCTACATTGATACCGTGGTATAGCCCACCCTACAATGACACCCTGGTATGATCCAGCCTACAGTGACACCCTGGTATAATCCACCCTCCAGTGATACCGTGGTATAGCCCAACCTACAATGACACCCTGGTATGATCCAGCCTACAGTGACACCATGGTATAGCCCACCCTACAGTGACACCCTCGTATAATCCACCCTACAGAGATACCGTGGTATAGCCCGCCCTACAATGACACCCTGGTATAAATTACTCTACGGTGACACCATGTTATAATCCAGCCTACAATGATACCGTGGTATAGCCCACTCTACAGTGACACCCTGGTATAATCCAGCCTACAGTGACACCGTGGCATAAAGCACCCTACAGTGGAAACCTGGTATAATCCACCTTAAAGTGACAACCGTGGTATAATCCAGCCTACAGTGACACCCTGATATAATCCACGTTACAGTGACACCCTGGTATAATCCAGTCTTCAGTGACACCGTGGTATAGCCCACCCTACAGTGATACCGTGGTATAATCCAGCCTACAGTGAGACTGTGGTATAGCCCACCCTACAGTTACACTGTGGTACAGACCACCCTACAGTGAGACCCTTGTATAATCCAGCCTACAGTGACACCGTGGTATAATCCACCTAAAAAGTGACACCCTGGTATAATCCAGCCTACACTGACACCCTGATATAATCCACCCTACAGTGAGACCCTGGTATAATCCAGTCTTCAGTGACACCGTGGTATAGCCCACCACCCTACAGTGATACCGTGGAATAATCCTGCCTACAGTGACACCATGGTATAGCCCACCCTACAGTGACACCCTTGTATAATCCACCCTACAGTGATACCGTGGTATAGCCCACCCTACAATGACACCCTGGTATGATCCAGCCTACAGTGACACCATGGTATAGCCCACCCTACAGTGATACCGTGGTATAGCCCACTCTACAATGACACTCTGGTATGATCCAGCCTACAGTGACACCATGGTATATCCCACCCTATAATGACACCCTGGTATTATCCAGCCTACAGTGACACCGTGTTATAGCCCACCCTACAGTGACACCCTCGTATAATCCAGCCTACAGCGACACCATGGTATAGCCCACCCTACAGTGATACCGTGGAATAGCCCACCCTACAGTATTACCGTGGTACAACCCACCCTAGAGTGATACCGTGGTATAGCCCACGCTACAGTAACACCGTGGTATAATCCAGCCTAGAGTGACACCGTGGTACAGCCCACCCTACAGTGAAAACGTGGATCAGCCCACCCTACAGTGACAACGTGGTACAGCCCAGCCTACAGTGATGCCGTGGTATAGCCCACTCTACAGGGACACCATGGTATAATCCAGCCTACAGTGACACCCTGATATAATCCACCCTACAGTGACACCCTGGTATAATCCAGTCTTCAGTGACACCGTGGTATAGCCCACCCTACAGTGATACCGTGGAATAATCCTGTCTACATTGAGACTGTGGTATAGCCCAATTTACAATCACACTGTGGTACAGCCCTGCTTACAGTGACACCGTGGTAAGTCCCATCCTACAGTGATACCGTGGTACAAACCACCCTACAGTGACACCCTGGTATAATCCACCCTCCAGTGACATCGTGGTATAGCCCACCCTACAGTCATACCGTGGTATAATTCAGCCTACAGTGAGACTGTGGTATAGCCCAATTTACAATCACACTGTGGTACAGCCCTGCTTACAGTGACACCGTGGTAAGGCCCATCCTACAGTGATACCGTGGTACAAACCACCCTACAGTGACACCCTGGTATAATCCACCCTCCAGTGACACCGTGGTATAGCCCACCCTACAGTGATACCGTGGTATAATCCAGCCTACAGTGAGACTGTGGTATAGCCCACCCTACAGTCACACTGTGGTACAGACCACCCTACAGTGACACCCTTGTATAATCCAGCCTACAGTGACAACGTGGTACAATCCACCTAAAAAGTGACACCCTAGTATAATCCAGCCTACACTGACACCCTGATATAATCCACCCTACAGTGAGACCCTGGTATAATCCAGTCTTCAGTGACACCGTGGTATAGCCCACCACCCTACAGTGATACCATGGAATAATCCTGCCTACAGTGACACCATGGTATAGCCCACCCTACAGTGATACCCTCGTATAATCCACCCTACAGTGATACCGTGGTATAGCCCACCCTACAATGACACCCTGGTATGATCCAGCCTACAGTGACACCATGGTATAGCCCACCCTACAGTGATACCGTGGTATAGCCCACCCTACAATGACACTCTGGTATGATCCAGCCTACAGTGACACCATTGTATATCCCACCCTACAATGACACCCTGGTATTATCCAGCCTACAGTGACACCGTGGTATAGCCCACCCTACAGTGACACCCTCGTATAATCCAGCCTACAGTTACACCATGGTATAGCCCACCCTACAGTGATACCGTGGAATAGCCCTCCCTACAGTATTACCGTGGTACAACCCACCCTACAGTGATACCGTGGTATAGCCCACGCTACAGTAACACCGTGGTATAATCCAGCCTAGAGTGACACCGTGGTGTAGCCCACCCTACAGTGACAACGTGGTACAGCCTACCCTACAGTGACAACGTGGTACAGCCCAGCCTACAGTGATGCCGTGGTATAGCCCACCCTACAGGGACACCATGGTATAATCCAGTCTACAGTGACACCGTGGTACAGCCCACGCTACAGTGACACCCTGGTATAATCCAGCCTACAGTGACACCCTGATATAATCCACCCTACAGTGACACCCTGGTATAATCCAGTCTTCAGTGACACCGTGGTATAGCCCACCCTACAGTGATACCGTGGAATAATCCTGCCTACATTGAGACTGTGGTATAGCCCAATTTACAATCACACTGTGGTACAGCCCAGCTTACAGTGACACCGTGGTAAGTCCCATCCTACAGTGATACCGTGGTATAGCCCACCCTACAGGGACACCATGGTATAATCCAGTCTACAGTGACACCGTGGAACAGCCCACGCTACAGTGACACCCTGGTATAATCCAGCCTACAGTGACACACTGATATAATTCACCCTACAATGACACCCTGGTATAATCCAATCTTCAGTGACACCGTGGTATAGCCCACCCTACAGTGATACCGTGGTATAGCCCAACATACAATCACACTGTGGTACAGCCCACCCTACAGTGACACCGTGGTATAGCCCACCCTACAGTGACACCCTGGTATAATCCACCTTACAATGACACCCTGGTATAAAGCACCCTACGGTGACACCATGTTATAATCCAGCCTACAATGATACCGTGGTATAGCCCACTCTACAGTGACACCCTGGTATAATCCAGCCTACAGTGACACCGTGTTATAAAGCACCCCACAGTGGCACCCTGGTATAATCCACCTTAAAGTGACACCCTGGTATAATCCAGCCTACACTGACACCCTGATATAATCCACCCTACAGTGAGACCCTGGTATAATCCAGTCTTCAGTGACACCGTGGTATAGCCCACCCTACAGTGATACCGTGGAATAATCCTGCCTACATTGAGACTGTGGTTTACCCCAATTTACAATCACACTGTGGTACAGCCCAGGCTACAGTGACACCGTGGTACAGCCCATTCTACAGTGATACCGTGGTACAACCCACCCTACAGTGACACCCTGGTATTATCCAGCCTACAGTGACACCATGGTATAGCCCACCCTACAGTGACAACGTGGTACAGCCCACCCTACAGTGACAACGTGATACAGCCCAGCCTACAGTTATGCCGTGGTATAGCCCACCCTACAGGGACACCATGGTATAATCCAGCCTACAGTGTCACCCTGATATAATCCACCCTACAGTGACACCCTGGTATAATCCAATCTTCAGTGACACCGTGGTATAGCCCACCCTACAGTGATACCGTGGTATAATCCAGCCTACAGTGAGACTGTGGTATAGCCCACCCTACAGTCACACTGTGATACAGCCCACCCTACAGAGACACCCTGGTATAATCCAGCCTACAGTGACACCCTGATATAATCCACCCTACAGTGAGACCCTGGTATAATCCATTCTTCAATGACACCGTGGTATAGCCCACGCTACAGTGATACCCTGGTACAATCTAGCCTACATTGAGACTGTGGTATAGCCCAACCTACGATCACACTGTGGTACAGCCCACCCTACAGTGACACCGTGGTATAGCCCACCTTACAGTGACACCCTGGTATAATCCACCGTACAGTGACACCCTGGTATAAAGCACCCTACGGTGACACCATGTTATAATCCAGCCTACAATGATACCGTGGTATAGCCCACTCTACAGTGACACCCTGGTATAATCCAGCCTACAGTGACACCGTGTTATAAAGCACCCCACAGTGACAACCTGGTATAATCCACCTTAAAGTGACACCCTGGTATAATCCAGCCTACACTGACACCCTGATATAATCCACCCTACAGTGAGACCCTGGTATAATCCAGTCTTCAGTGACACCGTGGTATAGCCCACCCTACAGTGATACCGTGGAATAATCCTGCCTACATTGAGACTGTGGTTTACCCCAATTTACAATCACACTGTGGTACAGCCCAGGCTACAGTGACACCGTGGTACAGCCCATCCTACAGTGATACCGTGGTACAACCCACCCTACAGTGACACCCTGGTATAATCCACCCTCCAGTTATACCGTGGTATAGCCCACCCTACAATGACACCCTCGGATAATCCACCCTACAGTGATACAGTGATATAGCCCACCCTACAATGACACCCTGGTATGATCCAGCCTAAAGTGACACCATGGTATAGCCCACCCTACAATGACACCCTGGTATTATCCAGCCTACAGTGACACCATGGTATAGCCCACCCTACAGTGACAACGTGGTACAGCCCACCCTACAGTGACAACGTGATACAGCCCAGCCTACAGTTATGCCGTGGTATAGCCCACCCTACAGGGACACCATGGTATAATTCAGTCTACAGTGACACCCTGGTACAGCCCACGCTACAGTGACACCCTGGTATAATCCAGCCTACAGTGTCACCCTGATATAATCCACCCTACAGTGACACCCTGGTATAATCCAATCTTCAGTGGCACCGTGGTATAGCCCACCCTACAGTGATACCGTGGTATAATCCAGCCTACAGTGAGACTGTGGTATAGCCCACCCTACAGTCACACTGTGATACAGCCCACCCTACAGAGACACCCTGGTATAGCCCACCCTACAGTCACACTGTGGTACAGCCCACCCTACAGTGACACCGTGGTATAGCCCACCCTACAGTGACACCCTGGTATAATCCACCGTACAGTGACACCCTGGTATAAAGCACCCTACGGTGACACCATGTTATAATCCAGCCTAAAATGATACCGTGGTATAAAGCACCCTACAGTGGCACCCTGGTATAATCCACCTTAAAGTGACACCCTGGTATAATCCAGCCTACACTGACAACCTGATATAATCCACCCTAGAGTGAGAACCTTGTATAATCCAGTCTTCATTGACACCGTGGTATAGCCCACCCTACAGTGATACCGTGGAATAATCCTGCCTACATTGAGAATGTGGTATAGCCCAATTTACAATCACACTGTGGTACAGCCCAGCCTACATTGACACCGTGGTACAGCCCATCCTACAGTGATACCGTGGTAAAAACCACCCTACAATGACACCCTGGTATGATCCAGTCTTCAGTGACACCATGGTATAGCCCACCCTAAAATGACACCCTGGTATTATCTAGCCTACAGTGACACCGTGGTATAGCCCACCCTACAGTGACACCCTCGTATAATCCAGCCTACAGTGACACCATGGTATAGCCCACCCTACAGTGTTACCGTGGAATAGCCCACCCTACAGTATTACCGTGGTACAACCCACCCTACAGTGATACCGTGGTAGAGCCCACGCTACAGTAACACCGTGGTATAATCCAGCCTACAGTGACACCGTGGTATAGCCCACCCTACAGTGACAACGTGGTACAGCCCACCCTACAGTGACAACGTGGTACAGCCCAGCCTACAGTGATGCCGTGGTATAGCCCACCCTACAGGGACACCATGGTATAATCCAGTCTACAGTGACACCGTGGTACAGCCCACGCTACAGTGACACCCTGGTATAATCCAGCCTACAGTGACACCCTGATATAATCCAGCCTACAGTGACACCCTGGTATAATCCAGTCTTCAGTGACACCGTGGTATAGCCCACCCTACAGTCACACTGTGATACAGCCCACCCTACACAGACACCCTGGTATAATCCAGCCTACAGTGACACCGTGGTATAGCCCACCCTACAGTGACACTGTGCTACAGGCCACCCTACAGTGATACCGTGGTACAGCCCACCGTACAGTGGCACCCTGGTATAATCCACCCTAAAGCGACACCCTGGTATAATCCAGCCTACAGTGACACCCTGATATAATCCATCCTACAGTGACACCATGGTACAGCCCACCCTACAGTGATACCGTTGTCCAGCCCACCCTACAGTGACACCCAGGTATACTCCAGCCTAAAGTGACACCTTGCTATAATCCACACCACAGTGACACCCTGGTATAATCCAGCCCACCGTACAGTGACAACGTTGTATATCCCACCCTACAGTGACACCTTGGTATGATCCATCCTACAGTGAAACCGTGGTATAGCCTACCCTACTGTGACACCCTGGTATAATCCAGCCTACAGTGACACCCTTATATAATCCACCCTACAGTGAGACTCTGGTATAATCCAGTCTTCAATGACACCGTGGTATAGCCCACGCTACATTGATACCGTGGTACAATCTAGCCTACATTGAGTCTGTGGTATAGCCCAACCTACGATCACACTGTGGTACAACCCACCCTACAGTGACACCGTTGTATAGCCCACCCTACAGTGACACCCTGGTATAATCCACCGTACAGTGACACCCTGGTATAAAGCACCCTACGGTGACACCATGTTATAATCCAGCCTAAAATGATACCGTGGTATAGCCCATTCTACAGTGACACCCTGGTATAATCCAGCCTACAGTGACACCGTGGTATAAAGCACCCTAGAGTGGCACCCTGGTATAATCCACCTTAAAGTGACACCCTGGTATAATCCAGCCTACACTGACAACCTGATATAATCCACCCTACAGTGAGAACCTTGTATAATCCAGTCTTCAGTGACACCGTGGTATAGCCCACCCTACAGTGATACCGTGGAATAATCCTGCCTACATTGAGAATGTGGTATAGCCCAATTTACAATCACACTTTGGTATAGCCCAGCCTACAGTGACACCGTGGTACAGCCCATCCTACAGTGATACCGTGGTAAAAACCACCCTACAATGACACCCTGGTATGATCCAGCCTACAGTGACACCAAGGTATAGCCCACCCTACAGTGACACCCTCGTATAATCCACCCTACAGTGATACCGTGGTATAGCCCACCCTACAATGACACCCTGGTATGATCCAGCCTACAGTGACACCCTGGTATAATCCACCCTCCAGTGATACCGTGGTATAGCCCACCCTACAATGACACCCTGGTATGATCCAGCCTACATTGACACCATGGTATAGCCCACCCTACAGTGACACCCTCATATAATCCACCCTACAGTGATACCGTGGTATAACCCACCCTACAATGACACCCTGGTATAAATTACCCTACGGTGACACCATGTTATAATCCAGTCTACAGTGACACCGTGGAACAGCACACGCTACAGTGACACCCTGGTATAATCCAGCCTACAGTGACACACTGATATAATCCACCCTACAATGACACCCTGGTATAATCCAATCTTCAGTGACACCGTGGTATAGCCCACCCTACAGTGTTACCGTGGAATAGCCCACCCTACAGTATTACCGTGGTACAACCCACCCTACAGTGATACCGTGGTAGAGCCCACGCTACAGTAACACCGTGGTATAATCCAGCCTAGAGTGACACCGTGGTATAGCCCACCCTACAGTGACAACGTGGTACAGCCCACCCTACAGTGACAACGTGGTACAGCCCAGCCTACAGTGATGCCGTGGTATAGCCCACCCTACAGGGACACCATGGTATAATCCAGTCTACAGTGACACCGTGGTACAGCCCACGCTACAGTGACACCCTGGTATAATCCAGCCTACAGTGACACCCTGATATAATCCAGCCTACAGTGACACCCTGGTATAATCCAGTCTTCAGTGACACTGTGGTATAGCCCTCCCTACAGTCACACTGTGATACAGCCCACCCTACACAGACACCCTGGTATAATCCAGCCTACAGTGACACCGTGGTATAGCCCACCCTACAGTGACACTGTGCTACAGGCCACCCTACAGTGATACCGTGGTACAGCCCACCGTACAGTGGCACCCTGGTATAATCCACCCTAAAGCGACACCCTGGTATAATCCAGCCTACAGTGACACCCTGATATAATCCATCCTACAGTGACACCATGGTACAGCCCACCCTACAGTGATACCGTTGTCCAGCCCACCCTACAGTGACACCCAGGTATACTCCAGCCTAAAGTGACACCTTGCTATAATCCACACCACAGTGACACCCTGGTATAATCCAGCCCACCGTACAGTGACAACGTTGTATATCCCACCCTACAGTGACACCTTGGTATGATCCATCCTACAGTGAAACCGTGGTATAGCCTACCCTACTGTGACACCCTGGTATAATCCAGCCTACAGTGACACCCTTATATAATCCACCCTACAGTGAGACTCTGGTATAATCCAGTCTTCAATGACACCGTGGTATAGCCCACGCTACATTGATACCGTGGTACAATCTAGCCTACATTGAGTCTGTGGTATAGCCCAACCTACGATCACACTGTGGTACAACCCACCCTACAGTGACACCGTTGTATAGCCCACCCTACAGTGACACCCTGGTATAATCCACCGTACAGTGACACCCTGGTATAAAGCACCCTACGGTGACACCATGTTATAATCCAGCCTAAAATGATACCGTGGTATAGCCCATTCTACAGTGACACCCTGGTATAATCCAGCCTACAGTGACACCGTGGTATAAAGCACCCTAGAGTGGCACCCTGGTATAATCCACCTTAAAGTGACACCCTGGTATAATCCAGCCTACACTGACAACCTGATATAATCCACCCTACAGTGAGAACCTTGTATAATCCAGTCTTCAGTGACACCGTGGTATAGCCCACCCTACAGTGATACCGTGGAATAATCCTGCCTACATTGAGAATGTGGTATAGCCCAATTTACAATCACACTTTGGTATAGCCCAGCCTACAGTGACACCGTGGTACAGCCCATCCTACAGTGATACCGTGCTAAAAACCACCCTACAATGACACCCTGGTATGATCCAGCCTACAGTGACACCAAGGTATAGCCCACCCTACAGTGACACCCTCGTATAATCCACCCTACAGTGATACCGTGGTATAGCCCACCCTACAATGACACCCTGGTATGATCCAGCCTACAGTGACACCCTGGTATAATCCACCCTCCAGTGATACCGTGGTATAGCCCACCCTACAATGACACCCTGGTATGATCCAGCCTACATTGACACCATGGTATAGCCCACCCTACAGTGACACCCTCATATAATCCACCCTACAGTGATACCGTGGTATAGCCCACCCTACAATGACACCCTGGTATAAATTACCCTACGGTGACACCATGTTATAATCCAGTCTACAGTGACACCGTGGAACAGCACACGCTACAGTGACACCCTGGTATAATCCAGCCTACAGTGACACACTGATATAATCCACCCTACAATGACACCCTGGTATAATCCAATCTTCAGTGACACCGTGGTATAGCCCACCCTACAGTGATACCGTGGTATAGCCCAACATACAATCACACTGTGGTACAGCCCACCCTACAGTGACACCGTGGTATAGCCCACCCTACAGTGACACCCTGGTATAATCCACCGTACAGTGACACCCTGGTATAAAGCACCCTACGGTGACACCATGTTATAATCCAGCCTACAATGATACCGTGGTATAGCCCACTCTACAGTGACACCCTGGTATAATCCAGCCTACAGTGACACCGTGTTATAAAGCACCCCACAGTGGCACCCTGGTATAATCCACCTTAAAGTGACACCCTGGTATAATCCAGCCTACACTGACACCCTGATATAATCCACCCTACAGTGAGACCCTGGTATAATCCAGTCTTCAGTGACACCGTGGTATAGCCCACCCTACAGTGATACCGTGGAATAATCCTGCCTACATTGAGACTGTGGTTTACCCCAATTTACAATCACACTGTGGTACAGCCCAGGCTAGAGTGACACCGTGGTACAGCCCATCCTACAGTGATACCGTGGTACAACCCACCCTACAGTGACACCCTGGTATAATCCACCCTCCAGTTATACCGTGGTATAGCCCACCCTACAATGACACCCTCGTATAATCCACCCTACAGTGATACCGTGATATAGCCCACCCTACAATGACACCCTGGTATGATCCAGCCTAAAGTGACACCATGGTATAGCCCACCCTACAAAGACACCCTGGTATTATCCAGCCTACAGTGACACCATGGTATAGCCCACCCTACAGTGACAACGTGGTACAGCCCACCCTACAGTGACAACGTGATACAGCCCAGCCTACAGTTATGCCGTGGTATAGCCCACCCTACAGGGACACCATGTTATAATCCAGTCTACAGTGACACCCTGGTACAGCCCACGCTACAGTGACACCCTGGTATAATCCAGCCTACAGTGTCACCCTGATATAATCCACCCTACAGTGACACCCTGGTATAATCCAATCTTCAGTGACACCGTGGTATAGCCCACCCTACAGTGATACCGTGGTATAATCCAGCCTACAGTGAGACTGTGGTATAGCCCACCCTACAGTCACACTGTGATACAGCCCACCCTACAGAGACACCCTGGTATAATCCAGCCTACAGTGACACCCTGATATAATCCACCCTACAGTGAGACCCTGGTATAATCCAGTCTTCAATGACACCGTGGTATAGCCCACGCTACAGTGATACCGTGGTACAATCTAGCCTACATTGAGACTGTGGTATAGCCCAACCTACGATCACACTGTGGTACAGCCCACCCTACAGTGACACCGTGGTATAGCCCACCCTACAGTGACACCCTGGTATAATCCACCGTACAGTGACACCCTGGTATAAAGCACCCTACGGTGACACCGTGGTATAGCCCACCCTACAATGACACCCTGGTATAAATTACCCTACGGTGACACCATGTTATAATCCAGCCTACAATGATACCGTGGTATAGCCCACTCTACAGTGACACCCTGGTATAATCCAGCCTACAGTGACACCGTGGTACAAAGCACCCTACAGTGGAACCCTGGTATAATCCACTTTAAAGTGACAACCGTGGTATAATCCAGCCTACAGTGACACCCTGATATAATCCACGTTACAGTGACACCCTGGTATAATCCAGTCTTCAGTGACACCGTGGTATAGCCCACTCTACAATGACACTCTGGTATGATCCAGCCTACAGTGACACCATGGTATATCCCACCCTACAATGACACCCTGGTATTATCCAGCCTACAGTGACACCGTGTTATAGCCCACCCTACAGTGACACCCTCGTATAATCCAGCCTACAGTGACACCATGGTATAGCCCACCCTACAGTGATACCGTGGAATAGCCCACTCTACAGTATTACCGTGGTACAACCCACCCTAGAGTGATACCGTGGTACAGCCCACGCTACAGTAACACCGTGGTATAATCCAGCCTAGAGTGACACCGTGGTACAGCCCACCCTACAGTGACAACGTGGTACAGCCCACCCTACAGTGACAACGTGGTACAGCCCAGCCTACAGTGATGCCGTGGTATAGCCCACCCTACAGGGACACCATGGTATAATCCAGCCTACAGTGACACCCTGATATAATCCACCCTACAGTGACACCCTGGTATAATCCAGTCTTCAGTGACACCGTGGTATAGCCCACCCTACAGTGATACCGTGGAATAATCCTGCCTACATTGAGACTGTGGTATAGCCCAATTTACAATCACACTGTGGTACAGCCCTGCTTACAGTGACACCGTGGTAAGGCCCATCCTACAGTGATACTGTGGTACAAACCACCCTACAGTGACACCCTGGTATAATCCACCCTCCAGTGACACCGTGGTATAGCCCACCCTACAGTGATACCGTGGTATAATCCAGCCTACAGTGAGACTGTGGTATAGCCCAATTTACAATCACACTGTGGTACAGCCCTGCCTACAGTGACACCGTGGTAAGGCCCATCTAACAGTGATACCGTGGTACAAACCACCCTACAGTGACACCCTGGTATAATCCACCCTCCAGTGACACCGTGGTATAGCCCACCCTACAGTGATACTGTGGTATAATCCACCCTCCAGTGAGACTGTGGTATAGCCCACCCTACAGTCACACTGTGGTACAGACCACCCTACAGTGACATCCTTGTATAATCCAGCCTACAGTGACAATGTGGTACAATCCACCTAAAAAGTGACACCCTAGTATTATCCAGCCTACACTGACACCCTGATATAATCCACCCTACAGTGAGACCCTGGTATAATCCAGTCTTCAGTGACACCGTGGTATAGCCCACCACCCTACAGTGATACCGTGGAATAATCCTGCCTACAGTGACACCATGGTATAGCCCACCCTACAGTGACACCCTCGTATAATCCACCCTACAGTGATACCGTGGTATAGCCCACCCTACAATGACACCCTGGTATGATCCAGCCTACAGTGACACCATGGTATAGCCCACCCTACAGTGATACCGTGGTATAGCCCACCCTACAATGACACTCTGGTATGATCCAGCCTACAGTGACACCATGGTATATCCCACCCTACAATGACACCCTGGTATTATCCAGCCTACAGTGACACCGTGTTATAGCCCACCCTACAGTGACACCCTCGTATAATCCAGCCTACAGTTACACCATGGTATAGCCCACCCTACAGTGAAACCGTGGAATAGCCCTCCCTACAGTATTACCGTGGTACAACCCACCCTACAGTGATACCGTGGTATAGCCCACGCTACAGTAACACCGTGGTATAATCCAGCCTAGAGTGACACCGTGGTATAGCCCACCCTACAGTGACAACGTGGTACAGCCCACCCTACAGTGACAACGTGGTACAGCCCAGCCTACAGTGATGCCGTGGTATAGCCCACCCTACAGGGACACCATGGTATAATCCGGTCTACAGTGACACCGTGGTACAGCCCACGCTACAGTGACACCCTGGTATAATCCAGCCTACAGTGACACCCTGATATAATCCACCCTACAGTGACACCCTGGTATAATCCAGTCTTCAGTGACACCGTGGTATAGCCCACCCTACAGTGATACCGTGGAATAATCCTGCCTACATTGAGACTGTGGTATAGCCCAATTTACAATCACACTGTGGTACAGCCCAGCTTACAGTGACACCGTGGTAAGGCCCATCCTGCAGTGATACCGTGGTACAAACCACCCTACAGTGACACCCTGGTATAATCCAGCCTCCAGTGATACCGTGGTATAGCCCACCCTACAGTATTACCGTGGTCCAACCCACCCTACATTGATACCGTGGTATACCCCACGCTACAGTAACACCGTGGTATAATCCAGCCTACAGTGACACCGTGGTATAGCCCACCCTACATTGACAACGTGGTACAGCCCACCCTACAGTGACAACGTGGTACAGCCCAGCCTACAGTGATGCCGTGGTATAGCCCACCCTACAGGGACACCATGGTATAATCCAGTCTACAGTGACACCGTGGAACAGCCCACGCTACAGTGACACCCTGGTATAATCCAGCCTACAGTGACACACTGATATAATCCACCCTACAATGACACCCTGGTATAATCCAATCTTCAGTGACACCGTGGTATAGCCCACCCTACAGTGATACCGTGGTATAGCCCAACATACAATCACACTGTGGTACAGCCCACCCTACAGTGACACCGTGGTATAGCCCACCCTACAGTGACACCCTGGTATAATCCACCGTACAGTGACACCCTGGTATAAAGCACCCTACGGTGACACCATGTTATAATCCAGCCTACAATGATACCGTGGTATAGCCCACTCTACAGTGACACCCTGGTATAATCCAGCCTACAGTGACACCGTGTTATAAAGCACCCCACAGTGGCACCCTGGTATAATCCACCTTAAAGTGACACCCTGGTATAATCCAGCCTACACTGACACCCTGATATAATCCACCCTACAGTGAGACCCTGGTATAATCCAGTCTTCAGTGACACCGTGGTATAGCCCACCCTACAGTGATACCGTGGAATAATCCTGCCTACATTGAGACTGTGGTTTACCCCAATTTACAATCACACTGTGGTACAGCCCAGGCTAGAGTGACACCGTGGTACAGCCCATCCTACAGTGATACCGTGGTACAACCCACCCTACAGTGACACCCTGGTATAATCCACCCTCCAGTTATACCGTGGTATAGCCCACCCTACAATGACACCCTCGTATAATCCACCCTACAGTGATACCGTGATATAGCCCACCCTACAATGACACCCTGGTATGATCCAGCCTAAAGTGACACCATGGTATAGCCCACCCTACAATGACACCCTGGTATTATCCAGCCTACAGTGACACCATGGTATAGCCCACCCTACAGTGACAACGTGGTACAGCCCACCCTACAGTGACAACGTGATACAGCCCAGCCTACAGTTATGCCGTGGTATAGCCCACCCTACAGGGACACCATGTTATAATCCAGTCTACAGTGACACCCTGGTACAGCCCACGCTACAGTGACACCCTGGTATAATCCAGCCTACAGTGTCACCCTGATATAATCCACCCTACAGTGACACCCTGGTATAATCCAATCTTCAGTGGCACCGTGGTATAGCCCACCCTACAGTGATACCGTGGTATAATCCAGCCTACAGTGAGACTGTGGTATAGCCCACCCTACAGTCACACTGTGATACAGCCCACCCTACAGAGACACCCTGGTATAATCCAGCCTACAGTGACACCCTGATATAATCCACCCTACAGTGAGACCCTGGTATAATCCAGTCTTCAATGACACCGTGGTATAGCCCACGCTACAGTGATACCGTGGTACAATCTAGCCTACATTGAGACTGTGGTATAGCCCAACCTACGATCACACTGTGGTACAGCCCACCCTACAGTGACACCGTGGTATAGCCCACCCTACAGTGACACCCTGGTATAATCCACCGTACAGTGACACCCTGGTATAAAGCACCCTACGGTGACACCATGTTATAATCCAGCCTAAAATGATACCGTGGTATAGCCCACTCTACAGTGACACCCAGGTATAATCCAGCCTACAGTGACATCGTGGTATAAAGCACCCTACAGTGGCACCCTGGTATAATGCACCTTAAAGTGACACCCTGGTATAATCCAGCCTACACTGACAACCTGATATAATCCACCCTACAGTGAGAACCTTGTATAATCCAGTCTTCAGTGACACCGTGGTATAGCCCACCCTACAGTGATACCGTGGAATAATCCTGCCTACATTGAGAATGTGGTATAGCCCAATTTACAATCACACTGTGGTACAGCCCAGCCTACAGTGACACCGTGGTACAGCCCATCCTACAGTGATACTGTGGTAAAAACCACCCTACAATGACACCCTGGTATGATCCAGCCTACAGTGACACCAAGGTATAGCCCACCCTACAGTGACACCCTCGTATAATCCACCCTACAGTGATACCGTGGTATAGCCCACCCTACAATGACACCCTGGTATGATCCAGCCTACAGTGACACCCTGGTATAATCCACCCTCCAGTGATACCGTGGTATAGCCCACCCTACAATGACACACTGGTATGATCCAGCCTACAGTGACACCATGGTATAGCCCACCCTACAGTGATACCGTGGTATAGCCCACCCTACAATGACACCCTGGTATAATCCAGCCTACAGTGACACCCTGATATAATCCACGTTACAGTGACACCCTGGTATAATCCAGTCTTCAGTGACACCGTGGTATAGCCCACTCTACAATGACACTCTGGTATGAACCAGCCTACAGTGACACCATGGTATATCCCACCCTACAATGACACCCTGGTATTATCCAGCCTACAGTGACACCGTGTTATAGCCCACCCTACAGTGACACCCTCGTATAATCCAGCCTAAAGTGACACCATGGTATAGCCCACCCTACAGTGATACCGTGGAATAGCCCACCCTACAGTATTACCGTGGTACAACCCACCCTAGAGTGATACCGTGGTATAGCCCACGCTACAGTAACACCGTGGTATAATCCAGCCTAGAATGACACCGTGGTACAGCCCACCCTACAGTGACAACGTGGTACAGCCCACCCTACAGTGACAACGTGGTACAGCCCAGCCTACAGTGATGCCGTGGTATAGCCCACCCTACAGGGACACCATGGTATAATCCAGCCTACAGTGACACCCTGATATAATCCACCCTACAGTGACACCCTGGTATAATCCAGTCTTCAGTGACACCGTGGTATAGCCCACCCTACAGTGATACCGTGGAATAATCCTGCCTACATTGAGACTGTGGTATAGCCCAATTTACAATCACACTGTGGTACAGCCCTGCTTACAGTGACACCGTGGTAAGGCCCATCTAACAGTGATACTGTGGTACAAACCACCCTACAGTGACACCCTGGTATAATCCACCCTCCAGTGACACCGTGGTATAGCCCACCCTACAGTGATACCGTGGTATAATCCAGCCTACAGTGAGACTGTGGTATAGCCCAATTTACAATCACACTGTGGTACAGCCCTGCTTACAGTGACACCGTGGTAAGGCCCATCTAACAGTGATACCGTGGTACAAACCACCCTACAGTGACACCCTGGTATAATCCACCCTCCAGTGACACCGTGGTATAGCCCACCCTACAGTGATACTGTGGTATAATCCACCCTCCAGTGAGACTGTGTTATAGCCCACCCTACAGTCACACTGTGGTACAGACCACCCTACAGTGACACCCTTGTATAATCCAGCCTACAGTGACAACGTGGTACAATCCACCTAAAAAGTGACACCCTAGTATAATCCAGCCTACACTGACACCCTGATATAATCCACCCTACAGTGAGATCCTGGTATAATCCAGTCTTCAGTGACACCGTGGTATAGCCCACCACCCTACAGTGATACCGTGGAATAATCCTGCCTACAGTGACACCATGGTATAGCCCACCCTACAGTGACACCCTCATATAATCCACCCTACAGTGATACCGTGGTATAGCCCACCCTACAATGACACCCTGGTATGATCCAGCCTACAGTGACACCATGGTATAGCCCACCCTACAGTGATACCGTGGTATAGCCCACCCTACAATGACACTCTGGTATGATCCAGCCTACAGTGACACCATGGTATATCCCACCCTACAATGACACCCTGGTATTATCCAGCCTACAGTGACACCGTGGTATAGCCCACCCTACAGTGACACCCTCGTATAATCCAGCCTACAGTTACACCATGGTATTGCCCACCCTACAGTGATACCGTGGAATAGCCCTCCCTACAGTATTACCGTGGTACAACCCACCCTACAGTGATACCGTGGTATAGCCCACGCTACAGTAACACCGTGGTATAATCCAGCCTAGAGTGACACCGTGGTATAGCCCACCCTACAGTGACAACGTGGTACAGCCCACCCTACAGTGACAACGTGGTACAGCCCAGCCTACAGTGATGCCGTGGTATAGCCCACCCTACAGGGACACCATGGTATAATCCAGTCTACAGTGACACCGTGGTACAGCCCACGCTACAGTGACACCCTGGTATAATCCAGCCTACAGTGACACCCTGATATAATCCACCCTACAGTGACAACGTGGTACAGCCCAGCCTACAGTGATGCCGTGGTATAGCCCACCCTACAGGGACACCATGGTATAATCCAGTCTTCAGTGACACCGTGGTATAGCCCACCCCACAGTGATACCGTGGAATAATCCTGCCTACATTGAGACTGTGGTATAGCTCAATTTACAATCACACTGTGGTACAGCCCAGCTTACAGTGACACCGTGGTAAGGCCCATCCTGCAGTGATACCGTGGTAAAAACCACCCTACAGTGACACCCTGGTATAATCCAGCCTCCAGTGATACCGTGGTATAGCCCACCCTACAGTATTACCGTGGTCCAACCCACCCTACATTGATACCGTGGTATACCCCACGCTACAGTAACACCGTGGTATAATCCAGCCTACAGTGACACCGTGGTATAGCCCACCCTACAGTGACAACGTGGTACAGCCCACCCTACAGTGACAACGTGGTACAGCCCAGCCTACAGTGATGCCGTGGTATAGCCCACCCTACAGGGACACCATGGTATAATCCAGTCTACAGTGACACCGTGGAACAGCCCACGCTACAGTGACACCCTGGTTTAATCCAGCCTACAGTGACACACTGATATAATCCACCCTACAATGACACCCTGGTATAATCCAATCTTCAGTGACACCGTGGTATAGCCCACCCTACAGTGATACCGTGGTATAGCCCAACATACAATCACACTGTGGTACAGCCCACCCTACAGTGACACCGTGGTATAGCCCACCCTACAGTGACACCCTGGTATAATCCACCGTACAGTGACACCCTGGTATAAAGCACCCTATGGTGACACCATGTTATAATCCAGCCTACAATGATACCGTGGTATAGCCCACTCTACAGTGACACCCTGGTATAATCCAGCCTACAGTGACACCGTGTTATAAAGCACCCCACAGTGGCACCCTGGTATAATCCACCTTAAAGTGACACCCTGGTATAATCCAGCCTAAACTGACACCCTGATATAATCCACCCTACAGTGAGACCCTGGTATAATCCAGTCTTCAGTGACACCGTGGTATAGCCCACCCTACAGTGATACCGTAGAATAATCCTGCCTACATTGAGACTGTGGTTTACCCCAATTTACAATCACACTGTGGTACAGCCCAGGCTACAGTGACACCGTGGTACAGCCCATCCTACAGTGATACCGTGGTACAACCCACCCTACAGTGACACCCTGGTATAATCCACCCTCCAGTGATACCGTGATATAGCCCACCCTACAATGACACCCTGGTATGATCCAGCCTAAAGTGACACCATGGTATAGCCCACCCTACAATGACACCCTGGTATTATCCAGCCTACAGTGACACCATGGTATAGCCCACCCTACAGTGACAACGTGGTACAGCCCACCCTACAGTGACAACGTGATACAGCCCAGCCTACAGTTATGCCGTGGTATAGCCCACCCTACAGGGACACCATGTTATAATCCAGTCTACAGTGACACCCTGGTACAGCCCACGCTACAGTGACACCCTGGTATAATCCAGCCTACAGTGTCACCCTGATATAATCCACCCTACAGTGACACCCTGGTATAATCCAATCTTCAGTGACACCGTGGTATAGCCCACCCTACAGTGATACCGTGGTATAATCCAGCCTACAGTGAGACTGTGGTATAGCCCACCCTAGAGTCACACTGTGATACAGCCCACCCTACAGAGACACCCTGGTATAATCCAGCCTACAGTGACACCCTGATATAATCCACCCTACAGTGAGACCCTGGTATAATCCAGTCTTCAATGACACCGTGGTATAGCCCACGCTACAGTGATACCGTGGTACAATCTAGCCTACATTGAGACTGTGGTATAGCCCAACCTACGATCACACTGTGGTACAGCCCACCCTACAGTGACACCGTGGTATAGCCCACCCTACAGTGACACCCTGGTATAATCCACCGTACAGTGACACCCTGGTATAAAGCACCCTACGGTGACACCATGTTATAATCCACCCTCCAGTGATACCGTGGTATAGCCCACCCTACAATGACACCCTGGTATGATCCAGCCTAGAGTGACACCATGGTATAGCCCACCCTACAGTGACACCCTCGTATAATCCACCCTACAGTGATACCGTGGTATAGCCCACCCTACAATGACACCCTGGTATCATCCAGCCTACAGTGACACCATGGTATAGCCCACCCTAAAATGACACCCTGGTATTATCTAGCCTACAGTGACACCGTGGTATAGCCCACCCTACAGTGACACCCTCGTATAATCCAGCCTACAGTGACTCCATGGTATAGCCCACCCTACAGTGTTACCGTGGAATAGCCCACCCTACAGTATTACCGTGGTACAACCCACCCTACAGTGATACCGTGGTATAGCCCACGCTACAGTAACACCGTGTTATAATCCAGCCTACAGTGACACCGTGGTATAGCCCACCCTACAGTGACAACGTGGTACAGCCCACCCTACAGTGACAACGTGGTACAGCCCACCCTACAGTCACACTGTGATACAGCCCACCCTACAGAGACACCCTGGTATAATCCAGCCTACAGTGACACCCTGATATAATCCACCCTACAGTGAGACCCTGGTATAATCCAGTCTTCAATGACACCGTGGTATAGCCCACGCTACAGTGATACCGTGGTACAATCTAGCCTACATTGAGACTGTGGTATAGCCCAACCTACGATCACACTGTGGTACAGCCCACCCTACAGTGACACCGTGGTATAGCCCACCCTACAGTGACACCCTGGTATAATCCACCGTACAGTGACACCCTGGTATAAAGCACCCTACGGTGACACCATGTTATAATCCAGCCTAAAATGATACCGTGGTATAGCCCACTCTACAGTGACACCCAGGTATAATCCAGCCTACAGTGACATCGTGGTATAAAGCACCCTACAGTGGCACCCTGGTATAATGCACCTTAAAGTGACACCCTGGTATAATCCAGCCTACACTGACAACCTGATATAATCCACCCTACAGTGAGAACCTTGTATAATCCAGTCTTCAGTGACACCGTGGTATAGCCCACCCTACAGTGATACCGTGGAATAATCCTGCCTACATTGAGAATGTGGTATAGCCCAATTTACAATCACACTGTGGTACAGCCCAGCCTACAGTGACACCGTGGTACAGCCCATCCTACAGTGATACTGTGGTAAAAACCACCCTACAATGACACCCTGGTATGATCCAGCCTACAGTGACACCAAGGTATAGCCCACCCTACAGTGACACCCTCGTATAATCCACCCTACAGTGATACCGTGGTATAGCCCACCCTACAATGACACCCTGGTATGATCCAGCCTACAGTGACACCCTGGTATAATCCACCCTCCAGTGATACCGTGGTATAGCCCACCCTACAATGACACACTGGTATGATCCAGCCTACAGTGACACCATGGTATAGCCCACCCTACAGTGATACCGTGGTATAGCCCACCCTACAATGACACCCTGGTATAATCCAGCCTACAGTGACACCCTGATATAATCCACGTTACAGTGACACCCTGGTATAATCCAGTCTTCAGTGACACCGTGGTATAGCCCACTCTACAATGACACTCTGGTATGATCCAGCCTACAGTGACACCATGGTATATCCCACCCTACAATGACACCCTGGTATTATCCAGCCTACAGTGACACCGTGTTATAGCCCACCCTACAGTGACACCCTCGTATAATCCAGCCTAAAGTGACACCATGGTATAGCCCACCCTACAGTGATACCGTGGAATAGCCCACCCTACAGTATTACCGTGGTACAACCCACCCTAGAGTGATACCGTGGTATAGCCCACGCTACAGTAACACCGTGGTATAATCCAGCCTAGAATGACACCGTGGTACAGCCCACCCTACAGTGACAACGTGGTACAGCCCACCCTACAGTGACAACGTGGTACAGCCCAGCCTACAGTGATGCCGTGGTATAGCCCACCCTACAGGGACACCATGGTATAATCCAGCCTACAGTGACACCCTGATATAATCCACCCTACAGTGACACCCTGGTATAATCCAGTCTTCAGTGACACCGTGGTATAGCCCACCCTACAGTGATACCGTGGAATAATCCTGCCTACATTGAGACTGTGGTATAGCCCAATTTACAATCACACTGTGGTACAGCCCTGCTTACAGTGACACCGTGGTAAGGCCCATCTAACAGTGATACTGTGGTACAAACCACCCTACAGTGACACCCTGGTATAATCCACCCTCCAGTGACACCGTGGTATAGCCCACCCTACAGTGATACCGTGGTATAATCCAGCCTACAGTGAGACTGTGGTATAGCCCAATTTACAATCACACTGTGGTACAGCCCTGCTTACAGTGACACCGTGGTAAGGCCCATCTAACAGTGATACCGTGGTACAAACCACCCTACAGTGACACCCTGGTATAATCCACCCTCCAGTGACACCGTGGTATAGCCCACCCTACAGTGATACTGTGGTATAATCCACCCTCCAGTGAGACTGTGTTATAGCCCACCCTACAGTCACACTGTGGTACAGACCACCCTACAGTGACACCCTTGTATAATCCAGCCTACAGTGACAACGTGGTACAATCCACCTAAAAAGTGACACCCTAGTATAATCCAGCCTACACTGACACCCTGATATAATCCACCCTACAGTGAGATCCTGGTATAATCCAGTCTTCAGTGACACCGTGGTATAGCCCACCACCCTACAGTGATACCGTGGAATAATCCTGCCTACAGTGACACCATGGTATAGCCCACCCTACAGTGACACCCTCATATAATCCACCCTACAGTGATACCGTGGTATAGCCCACCCTACAATGACACCCTGGTATGATCCAGCCTACAGTGACACCATGGTATAGCCCACCCTACAGTGATACCGTGGTATAGCCCACCCTACAATGACACTCTGGTATGATCCAGCCTACAGTGACACCATGGTATATCCCACCCTACAATGACACCCTGGTATTATCCAGCCTACAGTGACACCGTGGTATAGCCCACCCTACAGTGACACCCTCGTATAATCCAGCCTACAGTTACACCATGGTATTGCCCACCCTACAGTGATACCGTGGAATAGCCCTCCCTACAGTATTACCGTGGTACAACCCACCCTACAGTGATACCGTGGTATAGCCCACGCTACAGTAACACCGTGGTATAATCCAGCCTAGAGTGACACCGTGGTATAGCCCACCCTACAGTGACAACGTGGTACAGCCCACCCTACAGTGACAACGTGGTACAGCCCAGCCTACAGTGATGCCGTGGTATAGCCCACCCTACAGGGACACCATGGTATAATCCAGTCTACAGTGACACCGTGGTACAGCCCACGCTACAGTGACACCCTGGTATAATCCAGCCTACAGTGACACCCTGATATAATCCACCCTACAGTGACAACGTGGTACAGCCCAGCCTACAGTGATGCCGTGGTATAGCCCACCCTACAGGGACACCATGGTATAATCCAGTCTTCAGTGACACCGTGGTATAGCCCACCCCACAGTGATACCGTGGAATAATCCTGCCTACATTGAGACTGTGGTATAGCTCAATTTACAATCACACTGTGGTACAGCCCAGCTTACAGTGACACCGTGGTAAGGCCCATCCTGCAGTGATACCGTGGTAAAAACCACCCTACAGTGACACCCTGGTATAATCCAGCCTCCAGTGATACCGTGGTATAGCCCACCCTACAGTATTACCGTGGTCCAACCCACCCTACATTGATACCGTGGTATACCCCACGCTACAGTAACACCGTGGTATAATCCAGCCTACAGTGACACCGTGGTATAGCCCACCCTACAGTGACAACGTGGTACAGCCCACCCTACAGTGACAACGTGGTACAGCCCAGCCTACAGTGATGCCGTGGTATAGCCCACCCTACAGGGACACCATGGTATAATCCAGTCTACAGTGACACCGTGGAACAGCCCACGCTACAGTGACACCCTGGTTTAATCCAGCCTACAGTGACACACTGATATAATCCACCCTACAATGACACCCTGGTATAATCCAATCTTCAGTGACACCGTGGTATAGCCCACCCTACAGTGATACCGTGGTATAGCCCAACATACAATCACACTGTGGTACAGCCCACCCTACAGTGACACCGTGGTATAGCCCACCCTACAGTGACACCCTGGTATAATCCACCGTACAGTGACACCCTGGTATAAAGCACCCTATGGTGACACCATGTTATAATCCAGCCTACAATGATACCGTGGTATAGCCCACTCTACAGTGACACCCTGGTATAATCCAGCCTACAGTGACACCGTGTTATAAAGCACCCCACAGTGGCACCCTGGTATAATCCACCTTAAAGTGACACCCTGGTATAATCCAGCCTAAACTGACACCCTGATATAATCCACCCTACAGTGAGACCCTGGTATAATCCAGTCTTCAGTGACACCGTGGTATAGCCCACCCTACAGTGATACCGTAGAATAATCCTGCCTACATTGAGACTGTGGTTTACCCCAATTTACAATCACACTGTGGTACAGCCCAGGCTACAGTGACACCGTGGTACAGCCCATCCTACAGTGATACCGTGGTACAACCCACCCTACAGTGACACCCTGGTATAATCCACCCTCCAGTGATACCGTGATATAGCCCACCCTACAATGACACCCTGGTATGATCCAGCCTAAAGTGACACCATGGTATAGCCCACCCTACAATGACACCCTGGTATTATCCAGCCTACAGTGACACCATGGTATAGCCCACCCTACAGTGACAACGTGGTACAGCCCACCCTACAGTGACAACGTGATACAGCCCAGCCTACAGTTATGCCGTGGTATAGCCCACCCTACAGGGACACCATGTTATAATCCAGTCTACAGTGACACCCTGGTACAGCCCACGCTACAGTGACACCCTGGTATAATCCAGCCTACAGTGTCACCCTGATATAATCCACCCTACAGTGACACCCTGGTATAATCCAATCTTCAGTGACACCGTGGTATAGCCCACCCTACAGTGATACCGTGGTATAATCCAGCCTACAGTGAGACTGTGGTATAGCCCACCCTAGAGTCACACTGTGATACAGCCCACCCTACAGAGACACCCTGGTATAATCCAGCCTACAGTGACACCCTGATATAATCCACCCTACAGTGAGACCCTGGTATAATCCAGTCTTCAATGACACCGTGGTATAGCCCACGCTACAGTGATACCGTGGTACAATCTAGCCTACATTGAGACTGTGGTATAGCCCAACCTACGATCACACTGTGGTACAGCCCACCCTACAGTGACACCGTGGTATAGCCCACCCTACAGTGACACCCTGGTATAATCCACCGTACAGTGACACCCTGGTATAAAGCACCCTACGGTGACACCATGTTATAATCCACCCTCCAGTGATACCGTGGTATAGCCCACCCTACAATGACACCCTGGTATGATCCAGCCTAGAGTGACACCATGGTATAGCCCACCCTACAGTGACACCCTCGTATAATCCACCCTACAGTGATACCGTGGTATAGCCCACCCTACAATGACACCCTGGTATCATCCAGCCTACAGTGACACCATGGTATAGCCCACCCTAAAATGACACCCTGGTATTATCTAGCCTACAGTGACACCGTGGTATAGCCCACCCTACAGTGACACCCTCGTATAATCCAGCCTACAGTGACTCCATGGTATAGCCCACCCTACAGTGTTACCGTGGAATAGCCCACCCTACAGTATTACCGTGGTACAACCCACCCTACAGTGATACCGTGGTATAGCCCACGCTACAGTAACACCGTGTTATAATCCAGCCTACAGTGACACCGTGGTATAGCCCACCCTACAGTGACAACGTGGTACAGCCCACCCTACAGTGACAACGTGGTACAGCCCAGCCTACAGTGATGCCGTGGTATAGCCCACCCTACAGGGACACCATGGTATAATCCAGTCTACAGTGACACCGTGGTACAGCCCACGCTACAGTGACACCCTGGTATAATCCAGCCTACAGTGACACCCTGATATAATCCAGCCTACAGTGACACTCTGGTATAATCCAGTCTTCAGTGACACCATGGAATAACCCACCCTACAGTGACAACGTGGTATAGCCCACGCTACAGTGACAATGTGGTACAGCTCACCCTACAGTGACAACGTGGTACAGCCCACCCTACAGTAATACCGTGGTATAGCCCACCCTACAGTGACACCCTCGTATAATCCAACCTACAGTGACACCACGGTATAGCCCACCCTACAGTGTTACCGTGGTATAGCCCACCCTACAGTATTACCGTGGTATAGCCCACGCTAAAGTAACACCGTGGTATAATCCAGCCTACAGTGACACCGTGGTATAGCCCACCCTACAGTGACAACGTGGTACAGCCCACCCTACAGTGACAACGTGGTACAGCCCAGCCTACAGTGATGCCGTGGTACAGCCCACCCTACAGGGACACCATGGTATAATCCAGTCTACTGTGACACCGTGGTACAGCCCACGCTACAGTGACACCCTGGTATAATCCAGCCTACAGTGACACCCTGATATAATCCAGCATACAGTGACACCCTGGTGTAATCCAGTCTTCAGTGACACCATGGTATAGCCCACCCTACAGTGATACCGTGGTATAATCCAGCCTACAGTGAGACTGTGGTATAGCCCACCCTACAGTCACATTGTGGTACAGCCCACCCTACAGTGACACCCTGGTATAATCCAGCATACAGTGACACCGTGGTATAGCCCACCCTAAAGTGATACCGTGGTACAGCCCACCGTACAGTGGCACCCTGGTATAATCCACCCTAAAGTGACACCCTGGTATAATCCAGCCTACAGTGAACCCCTGATATAATCCACCCTACAGTGAGACCCTGGTATAATCCAGTCTTCAGTGACACCGTGGTATAGCCCACCCTACAGTGATACCATGGTATAATCCAGCCTTCATTGAGACTGTGGTATAGCCCAACCTACAATCACACTGTGGTACAGCCCACCCTACAGATACACCGTGGTATAGCCCACCCTACAGTGACACCCTGGTATAATCTACCGTACAGTGACACCCTGGTATAAAGCACCCTACAGTGACACCATGGTATGATCCAGCCTACAATGATACCGTGGTATAGCCCACACTACAGTGACATCCTGTTATAATCCACCGTACAGTGACACCCTGGTATAAAGCACCCTACAGTGACACCATGGTATAATCCAGCCTACAATGATAAAGTGGTATAGCCCACCCTACAGTGACACCCTGGTATAATCCAGCCTACAGTGACACCGTGGTACAACCCACCCTACAGTGACACCGTGTTATAGCCCACCCTACAGTGACACCCTGGTAGAATCCAGCCTACAGTGACACCGTGGTACAGCCCACCCTACAGCGATACCGTGGTCCAGCCCACTCTACAGTGACACCCAGGTATAATCCAGCCTACAGTGACTCCCTGGTATAATCCACACCACAGTGACACCCTGGTATAATCCAGCCCACCCTACAGTGACAACGTTGTATATCCCACCCTACAGTGACACCCTGGTATAATCCAGCCCACCCTACAGTGACAACGTTGTATATCCCACCCTAAAGTGACACTATGGTATAATCCAGCCTACAGTGACACCCTGATATAATCCACCCTACAGTGAGACCCTGGTATAACCCAGTCTTCAGTGACACCGTGGTATAGCCCACCCTACAGTGATACCATGGTATAATCCAGTTTACATTGAGACTGTGGTATAGCCCAAACTACAGTCACACTGTGGTACAGCCCACCCTACAATGATACCGTGGTTTAGCCCACTCTACAGTGACACCCTGGTTTAATACAGCCTACAGTGTCACCGTGGTATAAAGCACCCTACAGTGACAACATGGTGTAATCCAGCCTACAGTGATACCGTGGTATAGCCCACCCTACAGTGACAATGTGGTACAGCCTACCCTACAGTGATACCGTGGTACAGCCCACCCTACAGTGACACCCTGGTATGTTCCAGCCTACAGTGACACCATGGTAAAGCCCACCCCACTGTGACACCCTGGTATAATCCAGCCTGCAGTGATACCGTGGTACAGCCCAGCCTACAGTGACACCGTGGTACAGCCCACCCTACAGTGACACCGTGGTACGGCCCATCGTACAGTGACACCCTGGTATAGCCCAGCCTACAGTGACACCGTGGTACAGCCCACCCTACAGTGATACCGTGGAACAACACACCCTACAGTGACACCCTGGTATATCCACCCTAGAGTGATACCGTGGTATAGCCCACCCTACAGTGACATCCTCGTATAATCCAGCATACAGTGACACCATGGTATAGCCCACCCTACAGTGACAACGTGGTATAGCCCACGCTACAGTAACACCGTTGTATAATCCAGCCTACAGTGACACCGTGGTATAGCCCACCCTACAGTGACAACGTGGTACAGCTCACCCTAGAGTGAAAACGTGGTACAGCCCACCCTACAGTGACACCCTGGTATAATCCAGCATACAGTGACACCGTGGTATAGCCCACCCTAAAGCGATACCGTGGTACAGCCCACCGTACAGTGGCACCCTGGTATAATCCACCCTAAAGTGACACCCTGGTATAATCCAGCCTACAGTGAACCCCTGATATAATCCACCCTACAGTGAGACCCTGGTATAATCCAGTCTTCAGTGACACCGTGGTATAGCCCACCCTACAGTGATACCATGGTATAATCCAGCCTACATTGAGACTGTGGTATAGCCCAACCTACAATCACACTGTGGTACAGCCCACCCTACAGATACACCGTGGTATAGCCCACCCTACAGTGACACCCTGGTATAATCCACCGTAAAGTGACACCCTGGTATAAAGCACCCTACAGTGACACCATGGTATAATCCAGCCTACAATGATACCGTGGTATAGCCGACACTACAGTGACATCCTGTTATAATCCACCGTACAGTGACACCCTGGTATAAAGCACCCTACAGTGACACCCTGGTATAATCCAGCCTACAGTGACACCGTGGTACAACCCACCCTACAGTGACACCGTGTTATAGCCCACCCTACAGTGACACCCTGGTAGAATCCACCGTACAGTGACACCCTGGTATAAAGCACCCTACGGTGACACCATGTTATAATCCAGCCTAAAATGATACCGTGGTATAGCCCACTCTAGAGTGACACCCTGGTATAATCCAGCCTACAGTGACACCGTGGTATAAAGCACCCAACAGTGGCACCCTGGTATAATCCACCTTAAAGTGACACCCTGGTATAATCCAGCCTACACTGACAACCTGATATAATCCACCCTACAGTGAGAACCTTGTATAATCCAGTCTTCAGTGACACCGTGGTATAGCCCACCCTACAGTGATACCGTGGAATAATCCTGCCTACATTGAGAATGTGGTATAACCCAATTTACAATCACACTGTGGTACAGCCCATCCTACAGTGATACCGTGGTAAAAACCACCCTACAATGACACCCTGGTATGATCCAGCCTACAGTGACACCAAGGTATAGCCCACCCTACAGTGACACCCTCGTATAATCCACCCTACAGTGATACCGTGGTATAGCCCACCCTACAATGACACCCTGGTATGATCCAGCCTACAGTGACACCGTGGTATAGCCCACCCTACAGTGACACTGTGGTACAGCCCACCCTACAGTGATACCGTGGTACAGCCCACCGTACAGTGGCACCCTGGTATAGTCCACCCTAAAGCGACACCCTGGTATAATCCAGCCTACAGTGACACCCTGATATAATCCAGCCTACAGTGACACCATGGTACAGCCCACCCTACAGTGATACCGTGGTCCAGCCCACCCTACAGTGACACCCAGGTATAATCCAGCCTAAAGTGACACCTTGCTCTAATCCACACCACAGTGACACCCTGGTATAATCCAGCCCACCGTACAGTGACAACGTTGTATATCCCACCCTACAGTGACACCTTGGTATGATCCAGCCTACAGTGAAACCGTGGTATAGCCTACCCTACTCTGACACCCTGGTATAATCCAGCCTACAGTGATACCATGGTAAAGCCCAGCCTACAGTGACACCGTGGTACAGCCCATCCTACAAATGATACCGTGGTACAACCCAACCTACAGGGACACCCTGGTATAAACCACCCTACAGTGATACCGTTGTATAGCCCAAGGTACAGTAACACCGTGGTATAAGCCAGCCTACATTGACACCGAGGTATAGCCCACCCTACAGTGACAACGTGGTACAGCCCACCCTACAGTGACAACGTGGTACAGCCCACCCTACAGTGATGCCTTGGTAGAGCCCACCCTACAGGGACACCATGGTATAATCCAGTCTACAGTGACACCATGGTATAGCCCACCCCACTGTGACGCCCTGGTATAATCCAGCCTACATTGAGACTGTGGTATAGCCCAAACTACAGTCACACTGTGGTACAGCCCACCCTACAATGATACCGTGGTATAGCCCACTCTACAGTGACACCCTGGTTTAATCCAGCCTACAGTGACACCGTGGTATAAAGCACCCTACAGTGACAACATGGTGTAATCCAGCCTACAGTGATACCGTGGTATAGCCCACCCTACAGTGACAACGTGGGATAGCCCACCCTACAGTGACAATGTGGTACAGCCTACCCTACAGTGATACCGTGGTACAGCCCACCCTACAGTGACACCCTGGTATGTTCCAGCCTACAGTGACACCATGGTAAAGCCCACCCCACTGTGACACCCTGGTATAATCCAGCCTGCATTGATACCGTGGTACAGCCCAGCCTACAGTGACACCGTGGTACAGCCCACCCTACAGTGACACCGTGGTACGGCCCATCGTACAGTGACACCGTGGCATAGCCCAGCCTACATTGACACCGTGGTACAGCCCACCCTACAGTGATACCGTGGAACAACACACCCTAGAGTGACACCCTGGTATAATACACCCTAGAGTGATACCGTGGTATAGCCCACCCTACAATGACACCCTGGTATGATCCAGCCTACAGTGACACCATGGAATAACCCACCCTACAGTGACAACGTGGTATAGCCCACGCTACAGTAACACCGTTGTATAATCCAGTCTACAGTGACACCGTGGTATAGCCCACCCTACAGTGACAATGTGGTACAGCTCACCCTACAGTGACAACGTGGTACAGCCCACCCTACAGTAATACCGTGGTATAGCCCACCCTACAGTGACACCCTCGTATAATCCAACCTACAGTGACACCATGGTATAGCCCACCCTACAGTGTTACCGTGGTATAGCCCACCCTACAGTATTACCGTGGTATAGCCCACGCTAAAGTAACACCGTGGTATAATCCAGCCTACAGTGACACCGTGGTATAGCCCACCCTACAGTGACAACGTGGTACAGCCCACCCTACAGTGACAACGTGGTACAGCCCACCCTACAGTGACAACGTGGTACAGCCCAGCCTACAGTGATGCCGTGGTATAGCCCACCCTACAGGGACACCATGGTATAATCCAGTCTACAGTGACACCGTGGTACAGCCCACGCTACAGTGACACCCTGGTATAATCCAGCCTACAGTGACACCCTGATATAATCCAGCCTACAGTGACACCCTGGTATAATCCAGTCTTCAGTGACACCGTGGTATAGCCCCCCCTACAGTCACACTGTGATACAGCCCACCCTACAGAGAAACCCTGGTATAATCCAGCCTACAGTGACACCGTGGTATAGCCCACCCTACAGTGACACTGTGGTACAGCCCACCCTACAGTGATACCGTGGTACAGCCCACCGTACAGTGGCACCCTGGTATAGTCCACCCTAAAGCGACACCCTGGTATAATCCAGCCTACAGTGACACCCTGATATAATCCAGCCTACAGTGACACCATGGTACAGCCCACCCTACAGTGATACCGTGGTCCAGCCCACCCTACAGTGACACCCAGGTATAATCCAGCCTAAAGTGACACCTTGCTCTAATCCACACCACAGTGACACCCTGGTATAATCCAGCCCACCGTACAGTGACAACGTTGTATATCCCACCCTACAGTGACACCTTGGTATGATCCAGCCTACAGTGAAACCGTGGTATAGCCTACCCTACTGTGACACCCTGGTATAATCCAGCCTACAGTGATACCATGGTAAAGCCCAGCCTACAGTGACACCGTGGTACAGCCCATCCTACAAATGATACCGTGGTACAACCCAACCTACAGGGACACCCTGGTATAAACCACCCTACAGTGATACCGTTGTATAGCCCAAGGTACAGTAACACCGTGGTATAAGCCAGCCTACATTGACACCGAGGTATAGCCCACCCTACAGTGACAACGTGGTACAGCCCACCCTACAGTGACAACGTGGTACAGCCCACCCTACAGTGATGCCTTGGTAGAGCCCACCCTACAGGGACACCATGGTATAATCCAGTCTACAGTGACACCATGGTATAGCCCACCCCACTGTGACGCCCTGGTATAATCCAGCCTACATTGAGACTGTGGTATAGCCCAAACTACAGTCACACTGTGGTACAGCCCACCCTACAATGATACCGTGGTATAGCCCACTCTACAGTGACACCCTGGTTTAATCCAGCCTACAGTGACACCGTGGTATAAAGCACCCTACAGTGACAACATGGTGTAATCCAGCCTACAGTGATACCGTGGTATAGCCCACCCTACAGTGACAACGTGGGATAGCCCACCCTACAGTGACAATGTGGTACAGCCTACCCTACAGTGATACCGTGGTACAGCCCACCCTACAGTGACACCCTGGTATGTTCCAGCCTACAGTGACACCATGGTAAAGCCCACCCCACTGTGACACCCTGGTATAATCCAGCCTGCATTGATACCGTGGTACAGCCCAGCCTACAGTGACACCGTGGTACAGCCCACCCTACAGTGACACCGTGGTACGGCCCATCGTACAGTGACACCGTGGCATAGCCCAGCCTACATTGACACCGTGGTACAGCCCACCCTACAGTGATACCGTGGAACAACACACCCTAGAGTGACACCCTGGTATAATACACCCTAGAGTGATACCGTGGTATAGCCCACCCTACAATGACACCCTGGTATGATCCAGCCTACAGTGACACCATGGAATAACCCACCCTACAGTGACAACGTGGTATAGCCCACGCTACAGTAACACCGTTGTATAATCCAGTCTACAGTGACACCGTGGTATAGCCCACCCTACAGTGACAATGTGGTACAGCTCACCCTACAGTGACAACGTGGTACAGCCCACCCTACAGTAATACCGTGGTATAGCCCACCCTACAGTGACACCCTCGTATAATCCAACCTACAGTGACACCATGGTATAGCCCACCCTACAGTGTTACCGTGGTATAGCCCACCCTACAGTATTACCGTGGTATAGCCCACGCTAAAGTAACACCGTGGTATAATCCAGCCTACAGTGACACCGTGGTATAGCCCACCCTACAGTGACAACGTGGTACAGCCCACCCTACAGTGACAACGTGGTACAGCCCAGCCTACAGTGATGCCGTGGTATAGCCCACCCTACAGGGACACCATGGTATAATCCAGTCTACTGTGACACCGTGGTACAGCCCACGCTACAGTGACACCCTGGTATAATCCAGCCTACAGTGACACCCTGGTATAATCCATCATACAGTGACACCGTGGTATAGCCCACCCTAAAGTGATACCGTGGTACAGCCCACCGTACAGTGGCACCCTGGTATAATCCACCCTAAAGTGACACCCTGGTATAATCCAGCCTACAGTGAACCCCTGATATAATCCACCCTACAGTGAGACCCTGGTATAATCCAGTCTTCAGTGACACCGTGGTATAGCCCACCCTACAGTGATACCATGGTATAATCCAGCCTTCATTGAGACTGTGGTATAGCCCAACCTACAATCACACTGTGGTACAGCCCACCCTACAGATACACCGTGGTATAGCCCACCCTACAGTGACACCCTGGTATAATCTACCGTACAGTGACACCCTGGTATAAAGCACCCTACAGTGACACCATGGTATGATCCAGTCTACAATGATACCGTGGTATAGCCCACACTACAGTGACATCCTGTTATAATCCACCGTACAGTGACACCCTGGTATAAAGCACCCTACAGTGACACCATGGTATAATCCAGCCTTCAATGATAAAGTGGTATAGCCCACTCTACAGTGACACCCTGGTATAATCCAGCCTACAGTGACACCGTGGTACAACCCACCCTAGAGTGACACCGTGTTATAGCCCACCCTACAGTGACACCCTGGTAGAATCCAGCCTACAGTGACACCGTGGTACAGCCCACCCTACAGCGATACCGTGGTCCAGCCCACTCTACAGTGACACCCTGGTTTAATACAGCCTACAGTGACACCGTGGTATAAAGCACCCTACAGTGACAACATGGTGTAATCCAGCCTACAGTGATACCGTGGTATAGCCCACCCTACAGTGACAATGTGGTACAGCCTACCCTATAGTGATACTGTGGTACAGCCCACCCTACAGTGACACCCTGGTATGTTCCAGCCTACAGTGACACCATGGTAAAGCCCACCCCACTGTGACACCCTGGTATAATCCAGCCTGCAGTGATACTGTGGTACAGCCCAGCCTACAGTGACACCGTGGTACAGCCCACCCTACAGTGACACCGTGGTACGGCCCATCGTACAGTGACACCCTGGTATAGCCCAGCCTACAGTGACACCGTGGTACAGCCCACCCTACAGTGATACCGTGGAACAACACACCCTAGAGTGACACCCTGGTATAATCCACCCTAGAGTGATACCGTGGTATAGCCCACCCTACAATAACACCCTGGTATGATCCAGCCTACAGTGACACCATGGAATAACCCACCCTACAGTGACATCCTCGTATAATCCAGCCTACAGTGACACCATGGTATAGCCCACCCTACAGTGACAACGTGGTATAGCCCACGCTACAGTAACACCGTTGTATAATCCAGCCTACAGTGACACCGTGGTATAGCCCACCCTACAGTGACAATGTGGTACAGCCTACCCTACAGTGATACCGTGGTACAGCCCACCCTACAGTGACACCCTGGTATGTTCCAGCCTACAGTGACACCATGGTAAAGCCCACCCCACTGTGAAACCCTGGTATAATCCAGCCTGCAGTGATACCGTGGTACAGCCCAGCCTACAGTGACACCGTGGTACAGCCCACCCTACAGTGACACCGTGGTACGGCCCATCGTACAGTGACACCCTGGTATAGCCCAGCCTACAGTGACACCGTGGTACAGCCCACCCTACAGTGATACCGTGGAACAACACACCCTACAGTGACACCCTGGTATAATCCACCCTAGAGTGATACCGTGGTATAGCCCACCCTACAATAACACCCTGGTATGATCCAGCCTACAGTGACACCATGGAATAACCCACCCTACAGTGACATCCTCGTATAATCCAGCCTACAGTGACACCATGGTATAGCCCACCCTACAGTGACAACGTGGTATAGCCCACGCTACAGTAACACCGTTGTATAATCCAGCCTACAGTGACACCGTGGTATAGCCCACCCTACAGTGACAACGTGGTACAGCTCACCCTACAGTGAAAACGTGGTACAGCCCACCCTACAGTGACACCCTGGTATAATCCAGCATACAGTGACACCGTGGTATAGCCCACCCTAAAGTGATACCGTGGTACAGCCCACCGTACAGTGGCACCCTGGTATAATCCACCCTAAAGTGACACCCTGGTATAATCCAGCCTACAGTGAACCCCTGATATAATCCACCCTACAGTGAGACCCTGGTATAATCCAGTCTTCAGTGACACCGTGGTATAGCCCACCCTACAGTGATACCATGGTATAATCCAGCCTACATTGAGACTGTGGTATAGCCCAACCTACAATCACACTGTGGTACAGCCCACCCTACAGATACACCGTGGTATAGCCCACCCTACAGTGACACCCTGGTATAATCCACCGTACAGTGACACCCTGGTATAAAGCACCCTACAGTGACACCATGGTATAATCCAGCCTACAATGATACCGTGGTATAGCCCACACTACAGTGACATCCTGTTATAATCCACCGTACAGTGACACCCTGGTATGATCCAGCCTACAGTGACACCATGGTATAATCCAGCCTACAATGATAACGTGGTATAGCCCACCCTACAGTGACACCCTGGTATAATCCAGCCTACAGTGACACCGTGGTACAACCCACCCTACAGTGACACCGTGTTATAGCCCACCCTACAGTGACACCCTGGTAGAATCCAGCCTACAGTGACACCGTGGTACAGCCCACCCTACAGCGATACCGTGGTCCAGCCCACTCTACAGTGACACCCAGGTATAATCCAGCCTACAGTGACTCCCTGGTATAATCCACACCACAGTGACACCCTGGTATAATCCATTCCACCCTACAGTGACAACGTTGTATATCCCACCCTACAGTGACACCCTGGTATAATCCAGCCCACCCTACAGTGACAACGTTGTATATCCCAACCTAAAGTGACACTATGGTATAATCCAGCCTACAGTGACACCCTGATATAATCCACCCTACAGTGAGACCCTGGTATAATCCAGTCTTCAGTGACACCGTGGTATAGCCCACCCTACAGTGATACCATGGTATAATCCAGCCTACATTGAGACTGTGGTATAGCCCAAACTACAGTCACACTGTGGTACAGCCCACCCTGCAATGATACCGTAGTAGAGCCCACTCTACAGTGACACCCTGGTTTAATCCAGCCTACAGTGACACCGTGGTATAAAGCACCCTAAAGTGACAACATGGTGTAATCTAGTCTACAGTGATACCATGGTATAGCCCACCCTACAGTGACAACGTGGGATAGCCCACCCTACAGTGACAATGTGGTACAGCCTACCCTACAGTGATACCGTGGTACAGCCCACCCTACAGTGACACCCTGGTATGTTCCAGCCTACAGTGACACCATGGTAAACCCCACCCCACTGTGACACCCTGGTATAATCCATCCTGCATTGATACCGTGGTACAGCCCAGCCTACAGTGACACCGTGGTACAGCCCACCCTACAGTGACACCGTGGTACGGCCCATCGTACAGTGACTCCGTGGCATAGCCCAGCCTACATTGACACCGTGGTACAGCCCACCCTACAGTGATACCGTGGAACAACACACCCTACAGTGACACCCTGGTATAATACACCCTAGAGTGATACCGTGGTATAGCCCACCCTACAGTCACATTGTGGTACAGCCCACCCTACAGTGACACCCTGGTATAATCCAGCATACAGTGACACCGTGGTATAGCCCACCCTAAAGTGATACCGTGGTACAGCCCACCGTACAGTGGCACCCTGGTATAATCCACCCTAAAGTGACACCCTGGTATAATCCAGCCTACAGTGAACCCCTGATATAATCCACCCTACAGTGAGACCCTGGTATAATCCAGTCTTCAGTGACACCGTGGTATAGCCCACCCTACAGTGATACCATGGTATAATCCAGCCTTCATTGAGACTGTGGTATAGCCCAACCTACAATCACACTGTGGTACAGCCCACCCTACAGATACACCGTGGTATAGCCCACCCTACAGTGACACCCTGGTATAATCTACCGTACAGTGACACCCTGGTATAAAGCACCCTACAGTGACACCATGGTATGATCCAGTCTACAATGATACCGTGGTATAGCCCACACTACAGTGACATCCTGTTATAATCCACCGTACAGTGACACCCTGGTATAAAGCACCCTACAGTGACACCATGGTATAATCCAGCCTACAATGATAAAGTGGTATAGCCCACCCTACAGTGACACCCTGGTATAATCCAGCCTACAGTGACACCGTGGTACAACCCACCCTACAGTGACACCGTGTTATAGCCCACCCTACAGTGACACCCTGGTAGAATCCAGCCTACAGTGACACCGTGGTACAGCCCACCCTACAGCGATACCGTGGTCCAGCCCACTCTACAGTGACACCCTGGTTTAATACAGCCTACAGTGACACCGTGGTATAAAGCACCCTACAGTGACAACATGGTGTAATCCAGCCTACAGTGATATCGTGGTATAGCCCACCCTACAGTGACAATGTGGTACAGCCTACCCTACAGTGATACCGTGGTACAGCCCACCCTACAGTGACACCCTGGTATGTTCCAGCCTACAGTGACACCATGGTAAAGCCCACCCCACTGTGACACCCTGGTATAATCCAGCCTGCAGTGATACCGTGGTACAGCCCAGCCTACAGTGACACCGTGGTACAGCCCACCCTACAGTGACACCGTGGTACGGCCCATCGTACAGTGACACCCTGGTATAGCCCAGCCTACAGTGACACCGTGGTACAGCCCACCCTACAGTGATACCGTGGAACAACACACCCTACAGTGACACCCTGGTATAATCCACCCTAGAGTGATACCGTGGTATAGCCCACCCTACAATAACACCCTGGTATGATCCAGCCTACAGTGACACCATGGAATAACCCACCCTACAGTGACATCCTCGTATAATCCAGCCTACAGTGACACCATGGTATAGCCCACCCTACAGTGACAACGTGGTATAGCCCACGCTACAGTAACACCGTTGTATAATCCAGCCTACAGTGACACCGTGGTATAGCCCACCCTACAGTGACAACGTGGTACAGCTCACCCTACAGTGAAAACGTGGTACAGCCCACCCTACAGTGACACCCTGGTATAATCCAGCATACAGTGACACCGTGGTATAGCCCACCCTAAAGTGATACCGTGGTACAGCCCACCGTACAGTGGCACCCTGGTATAATCCACCCTAAAGTGACACCCTGGTATAATCCAGCCTACAGTGAACCCCTGATATAATCCACCCTACAGTGAGACCCTGGTATAATCCAGTCTTCAGTGACACCGTGGTATAGCCCACCCTACAGTGATACCATGGTATAATCCAGCCTACATTGAGACTGTGGTATAGCCCAACCTACAATCACACTGTGGTACAGCCCACCCTACAGATACACCGTGGTATAGCCCACCCTACAGTGACACCCTGGTATAATCCACCGTACAGTGACACCCTGGTATAAAGCACCCTACAGTGACACCATGGTATAATCCAGCCTACAATGATACCGTGGTATAGCCCACACTACAGTGACATCCTGTTATAATCCACCGTACAGTGACACCCTGGTATAAAGCACCCTACAGTGACACCGTGGTACAACCCACCCTACAGTGACACCGTGTTATAGCCCACCCTACAGTGACACCCTGGTAGAATCCAGCCTACAGTGACACCGTGGTACAGCCCACCCTACAGCGATACCGTGGTCCAGCCCACTCTACAGTGACACCCAGGTATAATCCAGCCTACAGTGACTCCCTGGTATAATCCACACCACAGTGACACGCTGGTATAATCCAGCCCACCCTACAGTGACAACGTTGTATATCCCACCCTACAGTGACACCCTGGTATAATCCAGCCCACCCTACAGTGACAACGTTGTATATCCCAACCTAAAGTCACACTATGGTATAATCCAGCCTACAGTGACACCCTGATATAATCCACCCTACAGTGAGACCCTGGTATAATCCAGTCTTCAGTGACACCGTGGTATAGCCCACCCTACAGTGATACTATGGTATAATCCAGCCTACAGTGACAACGTGGTATAGCCCAAACTACAGTCACACTGTGGTACAGCCCACCCTACAATGATACCGTGGTATAGCCCACTCTACAGTGACACCCTGGTTTAATCCATCCTACAGTGACACCGTGGTATAAAGCACCCTACAGTGACAACATGGTGTAATCTAGCCTACAGTGATACCGTGGTATAGCCCACCCTACAGTGAAAACGTGGGATAGCCCACCCTACAGTGACAATGTGGTACAGCCTACCCTACAGTGATACCGTGGTACAGCCCACCCTACAGTGACACCCTGGTATGTTCCAGCCTACAGTGACACCATGGTAAAGCCCACCCCACTGTGACACCCTGGTATAATCCAGCCTGCAGTGATACCGTGGTACAGCCCAGCCTACAGTGACACCGTGGTACAGCCCACCCTACAGTGACACCGTGGTACGGCCCATCGTACAGTGACACCGTGGTATAGCCCAGCCTACAGTGACACCGTGGTACAGCCCACCCTATAGTGATACCGTGGAACAACACACCCTACAGGGACACCCTGGTATAATCCACCCTAGAGTGATACCGTGGTATAGCCCACCCTACAATGACACCCTGGTATGATCCAGCCTACAGTGACACCCTGGTATAATCCAGCCTACAGTGAACCCCTGATATAATCCACCCTACAGTGAGACCCTGGTATAATCCAGTCTTCAGTGACACCGTGGTATAGCCCACCCTACAGTGATACCATGGTATAATCCAGCCTTCATTGAGACTGTGGTATAGCCCAACCTACAATCACACTGTGGTACAGCCCACCCTACAGATACACCGTGGTATAGCCCACCCTACAGTGACACCCTGGTATAATCTACCGTACAGTGACACCCTGGTATAAAGCACCCTACAGTGACACCATGGTATGATCCAGCCTACAATGATACCGTGGTATAGCCCACACTACAGTGACATCCTGTTATAATCCACCGTACAGTGACACCCTGGTATAAAGCACCCTACAGTGACACCATGGTATAATCCAGCCTACAATGATAAAGTGGTATAGCCCACCCTACAGTGACACCCTGGTATAATCCAGCCTACAGTGACACCGTGGTAAAACCCACCCTACAGTGACACCGTGTTATAGCCCACCCTACAGTGACACCCTGGTAGAATCCAGCCTACAGTGACACCGTGGTACAGCCCACCCTACAGCGATACCGTGGTCCAGCCCACTCTACAGTGACACCCAGGTATAATCCAGCCTACAGTGACTCCCTGGTATAATCCACACCACAGTGACACCCTGGTATAATCCAGCCCACCCTACAGTGACAACGTTGTATATCCCACCCTACAGTGACACCCTGGTATAATCCAGCCCACCCTACAGTGACAACGTTGTATATCCCACCCTAAAGTGACACTATGGTATAATCCAGCCTACAGTGACACCCTGATATAATCCACCCTACAGTAAGACCCTGGTATAACCCAGTCTTCAGTGACACCGTGGTATAGCCCACCCTACAGTGATACCATGGTATAATCCAGTTTACATTGAGACTGTGGTATAGCCCAAACTACAGTCACACTGTGGTACAGCCCACCCTACAATGATACCGTGGTTTAGCCCACTCTACAGTGACACCCTGGTTTAATACAGCCTACAGTGACACCGTGGTATAAAGCACCGTACAGTGACAACATGGTGTAATCCAGCCTACAGTGATACCGTGGTATAGCCCACCCTACAGTGACAATGTGGTACAGCCTACCCTACAGTGATACCGTGGTACAGCCCACCCTACAGTGACACCCTGGTATGTTCCAGCCTACAGTGACACCATGGTAAAGCCCACCCCACTGTGACACCCTGGTATAATCCAGCCTGCAGTGATACCGTGGTACAGCCCAGCCTACAGTGACACCGTGGTACAGCCCACCCTACAGTGACACCGTGGTACGGCCCATCGTACAGTGACACCCTGGTATAGCCCAGCCTACAGTGACACCGTGGTACAGCCCACCCTACAGTGATACCGTGGAACAACACACCCTACAGTGACACCCTGGTATAATCCACCCTAGAGTGATACCGTGGTATAGCCCACCCTACAATAACACCCTGGTATGATCCAGCCTACAGTGACACCATGGAATAACCCACCCTACAGTGACATCCTCGTATAATCCAGCCTACAGTGACACCATGGTATAGCCCACCCTACAGTGACAACGTGGTATAGCCCACGCTACAGTAACACCGTTGTATAATCCAGCCTACAGTGACACCGTGGTATAGCCCACCCTACAGTGACAACGTGGTACAGCTCACCCTACAGTGAAAACGTGGTACAGCCCACCCTACAGTGACACCCTGGTATAATCCAGCATACAGTGACACCGTGGTATAGCCCACCCTAAAGTGATACCGTGGTACAGCCCACCGTACAGTGGCACCCTGGTATAATCCACCCTAAAGTGACACCCTGGTATAATCCAGCCTACAGTGAACCCCTGATATAATCCACCCTACAGTGAGACCCTGGTATAATCCAGTCTTCAGTGACACCGTGGTATAGCCCACCCTACAGTGATACCATGGTATAATCCAGCTTACATTGAGACTGTGGTATAGCCCAACCTACAATCACACTGTGGTACAGCCCACCCTACAGATACACCGTGGTATAGCCCACCCTACAGTGACACCCTGGTATAATCCACCGTACAGTGACACCCTGGTATAAAGCACCCTACAGTGACACCATGGTATAATCCAGCCTACAATGATACCGTGGTATAGCCCACACTACAGTGACATCCTGTTATAATCCACCGTACAGTGACACCCTGGTATAAAGCACCCTACAGTGACACCATGGTATAATCCAGCCTACAATGATAACGTGGTATAGCCCACCCTACAGTGACACCCTGGTATAATCCAGCCTACAGTGACACCGTGGTACAACCCACCCTACAGTGACACCGTGTTATAGCCCACCCTACATTGACACCCTGGTAGAATCCAGCCTACAGTGACACCGTGGTACAGCCCACCCTACAGCGATACCGTGGTCCAGCCCACTCTACAGTGACACCCAGGTATAATCCAGCCTACAGTGACTCCCTGGTATAATCCACACCACAGTGACACCCTGGTATAATCCAGCCCACCCTACAGTGACAACGTTGTATATCCCACCCTACAGTGACACCCTGGTATAATCCAACCCACCCTACAGTGACAACGTTGTATATCCCACCCTAAAGTGACACTATGGTATAATCCAGCCTACAGTGACACCCTGATATAATCCACCCTACAGTGAGACCCTGGTATAATCCAGTCTTCAGTGACACCGTGGTATAGCCCACCCTACAGTGATACCATGGTATAATCCAGCCTACATTGAGACTGTGGTATAGCCCAAACTACAGTCACACTGTGGTACAGCCCACCCTACAATGATACCGTGGTATAGCCCACTCTACAGTGACACCCTGGTTTAATCCAGCCTACAGTGACACCGTGGTATAAAGCACCCTACAGTGACAACATGGTGTAATCCAGCCTACAGTGATACCGTGGTATAGCCCACCTTACAGTGACAACGTGGGATAGCCCACCCTACAGTGACAATGTGGTACAGCCTACCCTACAGTGATACCGTGGTACAGCCCAACCTACAGTGACACCCTGGTATGTTCCAGCCTACAGTGACACCATGGTAAAGCCCACCCCACTGTGACACCCTGGTATAATCCAGCCTGCAGTGATACCGTGGTACAGCCCAGCCTACAGTGACACCGTGGTACAGCCCACCCTACAGTGACACCGTGGTACGGCCCATCGTACAGTGACACCGTGGTATAGCCCAGCCTACAGTGACACCGTGGTACAGCCCACCCTATAGTGATACCGTGGAACAACACACCCTACAGGGACACCCTGGTATAATCCACCCTAGAGTGATACCGTGGTATAGCCCACCCTACAATGACACCCTGGTATGATCCAGCCTACAGTGACACCATGGAATAACCCACTCTACAGTGACACCCTGGTATAATCCAGCCTACAGTGACACCGTGGTACAACCCACCCTACAGTGACACCGTGTTATAGCCCACCCTACAGTGACACCCTGGTAGAATCCACCGTACAGTGACACCCTGGTAGAATCCAGCCTACAGTGACACCGTGGTACAGCCCACCCTACAGCGATACCGTGGTCCAGCCCACTCTACAGTGACACCCAGGTATAATCCAGCCTACAGTGACTCCCTGGTATAATCCACACCACAGTGACACCCTGGTATAATCCAGCCCACCCTACAGTGACAACGTTGTATATCCCACCCTACAGTGACACCCTGGTATAATCCAGCCCACCCTACAGTGACAACGTTGTATATCCCACCCTAAAGTGACACTATGGTATAATCCAGCCTACAGTGACACCCTGATATAATCCACCCTACAGTGAGACCCTGGTATAATCCAGTCTTCAGTGACACCGTGGTATAGCCCACCCTACAGTGATACCATGGTATAATCCAGCCTACATTGAGACTGTGGTATAGCCCAAACTACAGTCACACTGTGGTACAGCCCACCCTACAATGATACCGTGGTATAGCCCACTCTACAGTGACACCCTGGTTTAATCCAGCCTACAGTGACACCGTGGTATAAAGCACCCTACAGTGACAACATGGTGTAATCCAGCCTACAGTGATACCGTGGTATAGCCCACCTTACAGTGACAACGTGGGATAGCCCACCCTACAGTGACAATGTGGTACAGCCTACCCTACAGTGATACCGTGGTACAGCCCAACCTACAGTGACACCCTGGTATGTTCCAGCCTACAGTGACACCATGGTAAAGCCCACCCCACTGTGACACCCTGGTATAATCCAGCCTGCAGTGATACCGTGGTACAGCCCAGCCTACAGTGACACCGTGGTACAGCCCACCCTACAGTGACACCGTGGTACGGCCCATCGTACAGTGACACCGTGGTATAGCCCAGCCTACAGTGACACCGTGGTACAGCCCACCCTATAGTGATACCGTGGAACAACACACCCTACAGGGACACCCTGGTATAATCCACCCTAGAGTGATACCGTGGTATAGCCCACCCTACAATGACACCCTGGTATGATCCAGCCTACAGTGACACCATGGAATAACCCACTCTACAGTGACACCCTGGTATAATCCAGCCTACAGTGACACCGTGGTACAACCCACCCTACAGTGACACCGTGTTATAGCCCACCCTACAGTGACACCCTGGTAGAATCCACCGTACAGTGACACCCTGGTATAAAGCACCCTACGGTGACACCATGTTATAATCCAGCCTAAAATGATACCGTGGTATAGCCCACTCTACAGTGACACCCTGGTATAATCCAGCCTACAGTGACACCGTGGTATAAAGCACCCAACAGTGGCACCCTGGTATAATCCACCTTAAAGTGACACCCTGGTATAATCCAGCCTACACTGACAACCTGATATAATCCACCCTACAGTGAGAACCTTGTATAATCCAGTCTTCAGTGACACCGTGGTATAGCCCACCCTACAGTGATACCGTGGAATAATCCTGCCTACATTGAGAATGTGGTATAGCCCAATTTACAATCACACTGTGGTACAGCCCAGCCTACAGTGACACCGTGGTACAGCCCATCCTACAGTGATACCGTGGTAAAAACCACCCTACAATGACATCTTGGTATGATCCAGCCTACAGTGACACCAAGGTATAGCCCACCCTACAGTGACACCCTCGTATAATCCACCCTACAGTGATACCGTGGTATAGCCCACCCTACAATGACACCCTGGTATGATCCAGCCTACAGTGACACCCTGGTATAATCCACCCTCCAGTGATACCGTGGTATAGCCCACCCTACAATGACACCCTGGTATGATCCAGCCTACAGTGACACCATGGTATAGCCCACCCTACAGTGACACCCTCGTATAATCCACCCTACAGTGATACCGTGGTATAGCCCACCCTACAATGACACCCTGGTATGATCCAGCCTACAGTGACACCATGGTATAGCCCACCCTAAAATGACACCCTGGTATTATCTAGTCTACAGTGACACCGTGGTATAGCCCACCCTACAGTGACACCCTCGTATAATCCAGCCTACAGTGACACCATGGTATAGCCCACCCTACAGTGTTACTGTGGAATAGCCCACCCTACAGTATTACCGTGGTACAACCCACCCTACAGTGATACCGTGGTATAGCCCACGCTACAGTAACACCGTGGTATAATCCAGCCTACAGTGACACCGTGGTATAGCCCACCCTACAGTGACAACGTGGTACAGCCCACCCTACAGTGACAACGTGGTACAGCCCAGCCTACAGTGATGCCGTGGTATAGCCCACCCTACAGGGACACCATGGTATAATCCAGTCTAAAGTGACACCGTGGTACAGCCCACGCTACAGTGACACCCTGGTATAATCCAGCCTACAGTGACACCCTGATATAATCCAGCCTACAGTGACACCCTGGTATAATCCAGTCTTCAGTGACACCGTGGTATAGCCCCCCCTACAGTCACACTGTGATACAGCCCACCCTACAGAGACACCCTGGTATAATCCAGCCTACAGTGACACCGTGGTATAGCCCACCCTACAGTGACACTGTGGTACAGCCCACCCTACAGTGATACCGTGGTACAGCCCACCGTACAGTGGCACCCTGGTATAGTCCACCCTAAAGCGACACCCTGGTATAATCCAGCCTACAGTGACACCCTGATATAATCCAGCCTACAGTGACACCATGGTACAGCCCACCCTACAGTGATACCGTGGTCCAGCCCACCCTACAGTGACACCCAGGTATAATCCAGCCTAAAGTGACACCTTGCTCTAATCCACACCACAGTGACACCCTGGTATAATCCAGCCCACCGTACAGTGACAACGTTGTATATCCCACCCTACAGTGACACCTTGGTATGATCCAGCCTACAGTGAAACCGTGGTATAGCCTACCCTACTGTGACACCCTGGTATAATCCAGCCTACAGTGATACCATGGTAAAGCCCAGCCTACAGTGACACCGTGGTACAGCCCATCCTACAAATGATACCGTGGTACAACCCAACCTACAGGGACACCCTGGTATAAACCACCCTACAGTGATACCGTTGTATAGCCCAAGGTACAGTAACACCGTGGTATAAGCCAGCCTACATTGACACCGAGGTATAGCCCACCCTACAGTGACAACGTGGTACAGCCCACCCTACAGTGACAACGTGGTACAGCCCACCCTACAGTGATGCCTTGGTAGAGCCCACCCTACAGGGACACCATGGTATAATCCAGTCTACAGTGACACCATGGTATAGCCCACCCCACTGTGACGCCCTGGTATAATCCAGCCTACATTGAGACTGTGGTATAGCCCAAACTACAGTCACACTGTGGTACAGCCCACCCTACAATGATACCGTGGTATAGCCCACTCTACAGTGACACCCTGGTTTAATCCAGCCTACAGTGACACCGTGGTATAAAGCACCCTACAGTGACAACATGGTGTAATCCAGCCTACAGTGATACCGTGGTATAGCCCACCCTACAGTGACAACGTGGGATAGCCCACCCTACAGTGACAATGTGGTACAGCCTACCCTACAGTGATACCGTGGTACAGCCCACCCTACAGTGACACCCTGGTATGTTCCAGCCTACAGTGACACCATGGTAAAGCCCACCCCACTGTGACACCCTGGTATAATCCAGCCTGCATTGATACCGTGGTACAGCCCAGCCTACAGTGACACCGTGGTACAGCCCACCCTACAGTGACACCGTGGTACGGCCCATCGTACAGTGACACCGTGGCATAGCCCAGCCTACATTGACACCGTGGTACAGCCCACCCTACAGTGATACCGTGGAACAACACACCCTAGAGTGACACCCTGGTATAATACACCCTAGAGTGATACCGTGGTATAGCCCACCCTACAATGACACCCTGGTATGATCCAGCCTACAGTGACACCATGGAATAACCCACCCTACAGTGACAACGTGGTATAGCCCACGCTACAGTAACACCGTTGTATAATCCAGTCTACAGTGACACCGTGGTATAGCCCACCCTACAGTGACAATGTGGTACAGCTCACCCTACAGTGACAACGTGGTACAGCCCACCCTACAGTAATACCGTGGTATAGCCCACCCTACAGTGACACCCTCGTATAATCCAACCTACAGTGACACCATGGTATAGCCCACCCTACAGTGTTACCGTGGTATAGCCCACCCTACAGTATTACCGTGGTATAGCCCACGCTAAAGTAACACCGTGGTATAATCCAGCCTACTGTGACACCGTGGTATAGCCCACCCTACAGTGACAACGTGGTACAGCCCACCCTACAGTGACAACGTGGTACAGCCCAGCCTACAGTGATGCCGTGGTATAGCCCACCCTACAGGGACACCATGGTATAATCCAGTCTACTGTGACACCGTGGTACAGCCCACGCTACAGTGACACCCTGGTATAATCCAGCCTACAGTGACACCCTGGTATAATCCAGCATACAGTGACACCGTGGTATAGCCCACCCTAAAGTGATACCGTGGTACAGCCCACCGTACAGTGGCACCCTGGTATAATCCACCCTAAAGTGACACCCTGGTATAATCCAGCCTACAGTGAACCCCTGATATAATCCACCCTACAGTGAGACCCTGGTATAATCCAGTCTTCAGTGACACCGTGGTATAGCCCACCCTACAGTGATACCATGGTATAATCCAGCCTTCATTGAGACTGTGGTATAGCCCAACCTACAATCACACTGTGGTACAGCCCACCCTACAGATACACCGTGGTATAGCCCACCCTACAGTGACACCCTGGTATAATCTACCGTACAGTGACACCCTGGTATAAAGCACCCTACAGTGACACCATGGTATGATCCAGTCTACAATGATACCGTGGTATAGCCCACACTACAGTGACATCCTGTTATAATCCACCGTACAGTGACACCCTGGTATAAAGCACCCTACAGTGACACCATGGTATAATCCAGCCTTCAATGATAAAGTGGTATAGCCCACCCTACAGTGACACCCTGGTATAATCCAGCCTACAGTGACACCGTGGTACAACCCACCCTAGAGTGACACCGTGTTATAGCCCACCCTACAGTGACACCCTGGTAGAATCCAGCCTACAGTGACACCGTGGTACAGCCCACCCTACAGCGATACCGTGGTCCAGCCCACTCTACAGTGACACCCTGGTTTAATACAGCCTACAGTGACACCGTGGTATAAAGCACCCTACAGTGACAACATGGTGTAATCCAGCCTACAGTGATACCGTGGTATAGCCCACCCTACAGTGACAATGTGGTACAGCCTACCCTACAGTGATACCGTGGTACAGCCCACCCTACAGTGACACCCTGGTATGTTCCAGCCTACAGTGACACCATGGTAAAGCCCACCCCACTGTGACACCCTGGTATAATCCAGCCTGCAGTGATACCGTGGTACAGCCCAGCCTACAGTGACACCGTGGTACAGCCCACCCTACAGTGACACCGTGGTACGGCCCATCGTACAGTGACACCCTGGTATAGCCCAGCCTACAGTGACACCGTGGTACAGCCCACCCTACAGTGATACCGTGGAACAACACACCCTACAGTGACACCCTGGTATAATCCACCCTAGAGTGATACCGTGGTATAGCCCACCCTACAATAACACCCTGGTATGATCCAGCCTACAGTGACACCATGGAATAACCCACCCTACAGTGACATCCTCGTATAATCCAGCCTACAGTGACACCATGGTATAGCCCACCCTACAGTGACAACGTGGTATAGCCCACGCTACAGTAACACCGTTGTATAATCCAGCCTACAGTGACACCGTGGTATAGCCCACCCTACAGTGACAACGTGGTACAGCTCACCCTACAGTGAAAACGTGGTACAGCCCACCCTACAGTGACACCCTGGTATAATCCAGCATACAGTGACACCGTGGTATAGCCCACCTAAAGTGATACCGTGGTACAGCCCACCGTACAGTGGCACCCTGGTATAATCCACCCTAAAGTGACACCCTGGTATAATCCAGCCTACAGTGAACCCCTGATATAATCCACCCTACAGTGAGACCCTGGTATAATCCAGCCTACATTGAGACTGTGGTATAGCCCAACCTACAATCACACTGTGGTACAGCCCACCCTACAGATACACCGTGGTATAGCCCACCCTACAGTGACACCCTGGTATAATCTACCGTACAGTGACACCCTGGTATAAAGCACCCTACATTGACACCATGGTATGATCCAGTCTACAATGATACCGTGGTATAGCCCACACTACAGTGACATCCTGTTATAATCCACCGTACAGTGACACCCTGGTATAAAGCACCCTACAGTGACACCATGGTATAATCCAGCCTTCAATGATAAAGTGGTATAGCCCACCCTACAGTGACACCCTGGTATAATCCAGCCTACAGTGACACCGTGGTACAACCCACCCTAGAGTGACACCGTGTTATAGCCCACCCTACAGTGACACCCTGGTAGAATCCAGCCTACAGTGACACCGTGGTACAGCCCACCCTACAGCGATACCGTGGTCCAGCCCACTCTACAGTGACACCCTGGTTTAATACAGCCTACAGTGACACCGTGGTATAAAGCACCCTACAGTGACAACATGGTGTAATCCAGCCTACAGTGATACCGTGGTATAGCCCACCCTACAGTGACAATGTGGTACAGCCTACCCTACAGTGATACCGTGGTACAGCCCACCCTACAGTGACACCCTGGTATGTTCCAGCCTACAGTGACACCATGGTAAAGCCCACCCCACTGTGACACCCTGGTATAATCCAGCCTGCAGTGATACCGTGGTACAGCCCAGCCTACAGTGACACCGTGGTACAGCCCACCCTACAGTGACACCGTGGTACGGCCCATCGTACAGTGACACCCTGGTATAGCCCAGCCTACAGTGACACCTTGGTACAGCCCACCCTACAGTGATACCGTGGAACAACACACCCTACAGTGACACCCTGGTATAATCCACCCTAGAGTGATACCGTGGTATAGCCCACCCTACAATAACACCCTGGTATGATCCAGCCTACAGTGACACCATGGAATAACCCACCCTACAGTGACATCCTCGTATAATCCAGCCTACAGTGACACCATGGTATAGCCCACCCTACAGTGACAACGTGGTATAGCCCACGCTACAGTAACACCGTTGTATAATCCAGCCTACAGTGACACCGTGGTATAGCCCACCCTACAGTGACAACGTGGTACAGCTCACCCTACAGTGAAAACGTGGTACAGCCCACCCTACAGTGACACCCTGGTATAATCCAGCATACAGTGACACCGTGGTATAGCCCACCCTAAAGTGATACCGTGGTACAGCCCACCGTACAGTGGCACCCTGGTATAATCCACCCTAAAGTGACACCCTGGTATAATCCAGCCTACAGTGAACCCCTGATATAATCCACCCTACAGTGAGACCCTGGTATAATCCAGCCTACATTGACACTGTGGTATAGCCCAACCTACAATCACACTGTGGTACAGCCCACCCTACAGATACACCGTGGTATAGCCCACCCTACAGTGACACCCTGGTATAATCCACCGTACAGTGACACCCTGGTATAAAGCACCCTACAGTGACACCATGGTATAATCCAGCCTACAATGATACCGTGGTATAGCCCACACTACAGTGACATCCTGTTATAATCCACCGTACAGTGACACCCTGGTATAAAGCACCCTACAGTGACACCATGGTATAATCCAGCCTACAATGATAACGTGGTATAGCCCACCCTACAGTGACACCCTGGTATAATCCAGCCTACAGTGACACCGTGGTACAACCCACCCTACAGTGACACCGTGTTATAGCCCACCCTACAGTGACACCCTGGTAGAATCCAGCCTACAGTGACACCGTGGTACAGCCCACCCTACAGCGATACCGTGGTCCAGCCCACTCTACAGTGACACCCAGGTATAATCCAGCCTACAGTGACTCCCTGGTATAATCCACACCACAGTGACACCCTGGTATAATCCAGCCCACCCTACAGTGACAACGTTGTATATCCCACCCTACAGTGACACCCTGGTATAATCCAGCCCACCCTACAGTGACAACGTTGTATATCCCAACCTAAAGTGACACTATGGTATAATCCAGCCTACAGTGACACCCTGATATAATCCACCCTACAGTGAGACCCTGGTATAATCCAGTCTTCAGTGACACCGTGGTATAGCCCACCCTACAGTGATACTATGGTATAATCCAGCCTACATTGAGACTGTGGTATAGCCCAAACTACAGTCACACTGTGGTACAGCCCACCCTACAATGATACCGTGGTATAGCCCACTCTACAGTGACACCCTGGTTTAATCCAGCCTACAGTGACACCGTGGTATAAAGCACCCTACAGTGACAACATGGTGTAATCTAGCCTACAGTGATACCGTGGTATAGCCCACCCTACAGTGACAACGTGGGATAGCCCACCCTACAGTGACAATGTGGTACAGCCTACCCTACAGTGATACCGTGGTACAGCCCACCCTACAGTGACACCCTGGTATGTTCCAGCCTACAGTGACACCATGGTAAAGCCCACCCCACTGTGACACCCTGGTATAATCCAGCCTGCAGTGATACCGTGGTACAGCCCAGCCTACAGTGACACCGTGGTACAGCCCACCCTACAGTGACACCGTGGTACGGCCCATCGTACAGTGACACCGTGGTATAGCCCAGCCTACAGTGACACCGTGGTACAGCCCACCCTATAGTGATACCGTGGAACAACACACCCTACAGGGACACCCTGGTATAATCCACCCTAGAGTGATACCGTGGTATAGCCCACCCTACAATGACACCCTGGTATGATCCAGCCTACAGTGACACCCTGGTATAATCCAGCCTACAGTGAACCCCTGATATAATCCACCCTACAGTGATACCATGGTATAATCCAGCCTTCATTGAGACTGTGGTATAGCCCAACCTACAATCACACTGTGGTACAGCCCACCCTACAGATACACCGTGGTATAGCCCACCCTACAGTGACACCCTGGTATAATCTACCGTACAGTGACACCCTGGTATAAAGCACCCTACAGTGACACCATGGTATGATCCAGCCTACAATGATACCGTGGTATAGCCCACACTACAGTGACATTCTGTTATAATCCACCGTACAGTGACACCCTGGTATAAAGCACCCTACAGTGACACCATGGTATAATCCAGCCTACAATGATAAATTGGTATAGCCCACCCTACAGTGACACCCTGGTATAATCCAGCCTACAGTGACACCGTGGTACAACCCACCCTACAGTGACACCTTGTTATAGCCCACCCTACAGTGACACCCTGGTAGAATCCAGCCTACAGTGACACCGTGGTATAGCCCACCCTACAGCGATACCGTGGTCCAGCCCACTCTACAGTGACACCCAGGTATAATCCAGCCTACAGTGACTCCCTGGTATAATCCACACCACAGTGACACCCTGGTATAATCCAGCCCACCCTACAGTGACAACGTTGTATATCCCACCCTACAGTGACACCCTGGTATAATCCAGCCCACCCTACAGTGACAACGTTGTATATCCCACCCTAAAGTGACACTATGGTATAATCCAGCCTACAGTGACACCCTGATATAATCCACCCTACAGTGAGACCCTGGTATAACCCAGTCTTCAGTGACACCGTGGTATAGCCCACCCTACAGTGATACCATGGTATAATCCAGTTTACATTGAGACTGTGGTATAGCCCAAACTACAGTCACACTGTGGTACAGCCCACCCTACAATGATACCGTGGTTTAGCCCACTCTACAGTGACACCCTGGTTTAATACAGCCTACAGTGACACCGTGGTATAAAGCACCCTACAGTGACAACATGGTGTAATCCAGCCTACAGTGATACCGTGGTATAGCCCACCCTACAGTGACAATGTGGTACAGCCTACCCTACAGTGATACCGTGGTACAGCCCACCCTACAGTGACACCCTGGTATGTTCCAGCCTACAGTGACACCATGGTAAAGCCCACCCCACTGTGACACCCTGGTATAATCCAGCCTGCAGTGATACCGTGGTACAGCCCACCCTACAGTGACACCGTGGTACAGCCCACCCTACAGTGACACCGTGGTACGGCCCATCGTACAGTGACACCCTGGTATAGCCCAGCCTACAGTGACACCGTGGTACAGCCCACCCTACAGTGATACCGTGGAACAACACACCCTACAGTGACACCCTGGTATAATCCACCCTAGAGTGATACCGTGGTATAGCCCACCCTACAATAACACCCTGGTATGATCCAGCCTACAGTGACACCATGGAATAACCCACCCTACAGTGACATCCTCGTATAATCCAGCCTACAGTGACACCATGGTATAGCCCACCCTACAGTGACAACGTGGTATAGCCCACGCTACAGTAACACCGTTGTATAATCCAGCCTACAGTGACACCGTGGTATAGCCCACCCTACAGTGACAACGTGGTACAGCTCACCCTACAGTGAAAACGTGGTACAGCCCACCCTACAGTGACACCCTGGTATAATCCAGCATACAGTGACACCGTGGTATAGCCCACCCTAAAGTGATACCGTGGTACAGCCCACCGTACAGTGGCACCCTGGTATAATCCACCCTAAAGTGACACCCTGGTATAATCCAGCCTACAGTGAACCCCTGATATAATCCACCCTACAGTGAGACCCTGGTATAATCCAGTCTTCAGTGACACCGTGGTATAGCCCACCCTACAGTGATACCATGGTATAATCCAGCCTACATTGAGACTGTGGTATAGCCCAACCTACAATCACACTGTGGTACAGCCCACCCTACAGATACACCGTGGTATAGCCCACCCTACAGTGACACCCTGGTATAATCCACCGTACAGTGACACCCTGGTATAAAGCACCTTACAGTGACACCATGGTATAATCCAGCCTACAATGATACCGTGGTATAGCCCACACTACAGTGACATCCTGTTATAATCCACCGTACAGTGACACCCTGGTATAAAGCACCCTACAGTGACACCATGGTATAATCCAGCCTACAATGATAACGTGGTATAGCCCACCCTAGAGTGACATCCTGGTATAATCCAGCCTACAGTGACACCGTGGTACAACCCACCCTACAGTGACACCGTGTTATAGCCCACCCTACAGTGACACCCTGGTAGAATCCAGCCTACAGTGACACCGTGGTACAGCCCACCCTACAGCGATACCGTGGTCCAGCCCACTCTACCGTGACACCCAGGTATAATCCAGCCTACAGTGACTCCCTGGTATAATCCACACCACAGTGACACCCTGGTATAATCCAGCCCACCCTACAGTGACAACGTTGTATATCCCACCCTACAGTGACACCCTGGTATAATCCAGCCCACCCTACAGTGACAACGTTGTATATCCCACCCTAAAGTGACACTATGGTATAATCCAGCCTACAGTGACACCCTGATATAATCCACCCTACAGTGAGACCCTGGTATAATCCAGTCTTCAATGACACCGTGGTATAGCCCACCCTACAGTGATACCATGGTATAATCCAGCCTACATTGAGACTGTGGTATAGCCCAAACTAAAGTCACACTGTGGTACAGCCCACCCTACAATGATACCGTGGTATAGCCCACTCTACAGTGACACCCTGGTTTAATCCAGCCTGCAGTGACACCGTGGTATAAAGCACCCTACAGTGACAACATGGTGTAATCCAGCCTACAGTGATACCGTGGTATAGCCCACCTTACAGTGACAACGTGGGATAGCCCACCCTACAGTGACAATGTGGTACAGCCTACCCTACAGTGATACCGTGGTACAGCCCACCCTACAGTGACACCCTGGTATGTTCCAGCCTACAGTGACACCATGGTAAAGCCCACCCCACTGTGACACCCTGGTATAATCCAGCCTGCAGTGATACCGTGGTACAGCCCAGCCTACAGTGACACCGTGGTACAGCCCACCCTACAGTGACACCGTGGTACGGCCCATCGTACAGTGACACCGTGGTATAGCCCAGCCTACAGTGACACCGTGGTACAGCCCACCCTATAGTGATACCGTGGAACAACACACCCTACAGGGACACCCTGGTATAATCCACCCTAGAGTGATACCGTGGTATAGCCCACCCTACAATGACACCCTGGTATGATCCAGCCTACAGTGACACCCTGGTATAATCCAGCCTACAGTGAACCCCTGATATAATCCACCCTACAGTGAGACCCTGGTATAATCCAGTCTTCAGTGACACCGTGGTATAGCCCACCCTACAGTGATACCATGGTATAATCCAGCCTTCATTGAGACTGTGGTATAGCCCAACCTACAATCACACTGTGGTACAGCCCACCCTACAGATACACCGTGGTATAGCCCACCCTACAGTGACACCCTGGTATAATCTACCGTACAGTGACACCCTGGTATAAAGCACCCTACAGTGACACCATGGTATAATCCAGCCTACAATGATAAAGTGGTATAGCCCACCCTACAGTGACACCCTGGTATAATCCAGCCTACAGTGACACCGTGGTACAACCCACCCTACAGTGACACCGTGTTATAGCCCACCCTACAGTGACACCCTGGTAGAATCCAGCCTACAGTGACACCGTGGTACAGCCCACCCTACAGCGATACCGTGGTCCAGCCCACTCTACAGTGACACCCAGGTATAATCCAGCCTACAGTGACTCCCTGGTATAATCCAAACCACAGTGACACCCTGGTATAATCCAGCCCACCCTACAGTGACAACGTTGTATATCCCACCCTACAGTGACACCCTGGTATAATCCAGCCCACCCTACAGTGACAACGTTGTATATCCCACCCTAAAGTGACACTATGGTATAATCCAGCCTACAGTGACACCCTGATATAATCCACCCTACAGTGAGACCCTGGTATAACCCAGTCTTCAGTGACACCGTGGTATAGCCCACCCTACAGTGATACCATGGTATAATCCAGTTTACATTGAGACTGTGGTATAGCCCAAACTACAGTCACACTGTGGTACAGCCCACCCTACAATGATACCGTGGTTTAGCCCACTCTACAGTGACACCCTGGTTTAATACAGCCTACAGTGACACCGTGGTATAAAGCACCCTACAGTGACAACATGGTGTAATCCAGCCTACAGTGATACCGTGGTATAGCCCACCCTACAGTGACAATGTGGTACAGCCTACCCTACAGTGATACCGTGGTACAGCCCACCCTACAGTGACACCCTGGTATGTTCCAGCCTACAGTGACACCATGGTAAAGCCCACCCCACTGTGACACCCTGGTATAATCCAGCCTGCAGTGATACCGTGGTACAGCCCAGCCTACAGTGACACCGTGGTACAGCCCACCCTACAGTGACACCGTGGTACGGCCCATCGTACAGTGACACCCTGGTATAGCCCAGCCTACAGTGACAACGTGGTACAGCCCACCCTACAGTGATACCGTGGAACAACACACCCTACAGTGACACCCTGGTATAATCCACCCTAGAGTGATACCGTGGTATAGCCCACCCTACAATAACACCCTGGTATGATCCAGCCTACAGTGACACCATGGAATAACCCACCCTACAGTGACATCCTCGTATAATCCAGCCTACAGTGACACCATGGTATAGCCCACCCTACAGTGACAACGTGGTATAGCCCACGCTACAGTAACACCGTTGTATAATCCAGCCTACAGTGACACCGTGGTATAGCCCACCCTACAGTGACAACGTGGTACAGCTCACCCTACAGTGAAAACGTGGTACAGCCCACCCTACAGTGACACCCTGGTATAATCCAGCATACAGTGACACCGTGGTATAGCCCACCCTAAAGTGATACCGTGGTACAGCCCACCGTACAGTGGCACCCTGGTATAATCCACCCTAAAGTGACACCCTGGTATAATCCAGCCTACAGTGAACCCCTGATATAATCCACCCTACAGTGAGACCCTGGTATAATCCAGTCTTCAGTGACACCGTGGTATAGCCCACCCTACAGTGATACCATGGTATAATCCAGCCTACATTGAGACTGTGGTATAGCCCAACCTACAATCACACTGTGGTACAGCCCACCCTACAGATACACCGTGGTATAGCCCACCCTACAGTGACACCCTGGTATAATCCACCGTACAGTGACACCCTGGTATAAAGCACCCTACAGTGACACCATGGTAAAATCCAGCCTACAATGATACCGTGGTATAGCCCACACTACAGTGACATCCTGTTATAATCCACCGTACAGTGACACCCTGGTATAAAGCACCCTACAGTGACACCATGGTATAATCCAGCCTACAATGATAACGTGGTATAGCCCACCCTACAGTGACACCCTGGTATAATCCAGCCTACAGTGACACCGTGGTACAACCCACCCTACAGTGACACCGTGTTATAGCCCACCCTACAGTGACACCCTGGTAGAATCCAGCCTACAGTGACACCGTGGTACAGCCCACCCTACAGCGATACCGTGGTCCAGCCCACTCTACAGTGACACCCAGGTATAATCCAGCCTACAGTGACTCCCTGGTATAATCCACACCACAGTGACACCCTGGTATAATCCAGCCCACCCTACAGTGACAACGTTGTATATCCCACCCTACAGTGACACCCTGGTATAATCCAGCCCACCCTACAGTGACAACGTTGTATATCCCACCCTAAAGTGACACTATGGTATAATCCAGCCTACAGTGACACCCTGATATAATCCACCCTACAGTGAGACCCTGGTATAATCCAGTCTTCAGTGACACCGTGGTATAGCCCACCCTACAGTGATACCATGGTATAATCCAGCCTACATTGAGACTGTGGTATAGCCCAAACTACAGTCACACTGTGGTACAGCCCACCCTACAATGATACCGTGGTATAGCCCACTCTACAGTGACACCCTGGTTTAATCCAGCCTACAGTGACACCGTGGTATAAAGCACCCTACAGTGACAACATGGTGTAATCCAGCCTACAGTGATACCGTGGTATAGCCCACCTTACAGTGACACCGTGGTATAGCCCACCCTACAGTGACAACGTGGTACAGCCCACCCTACAGTGACAACGTGGTACAGCCCAGCCTACAGTGACACCCTGATATAATCCAGCCTACAGTGACACCCTGGTATAATCCAGTCTTCAGTGACACCGTGGTATAGCCCCCCCTACAGTCACACTGTGATACAGCCCACCCTACAGAGACACCCTGGTATAATCCAGCCTACAGTGACACCGTGGTATAGCCCACCCTACAGTGACACTGTGGTACAGCCCACCCTACAGTGATACCGTGGTACAGCCCACCGTACAGTGGCACCCTGGTATAGTCCACCCTAAAGCGACACCCTGGTATAATCCAGCCTACAGTGACACCCTGATATAATCCAGCCTACAGTGACACCATGGTACAGCCCACCCTACAGTGATACCGTGGTCCAGCCCACCCTACAGTGACACCCAGGTATAATCCAGCCTAAAGTGACACCTTGCTCTAATCCACACCACAGTGACACCCTGGTATAATCCAGCCCACCGTACAGTGACAACGTTGTATATCCCACCCTACAGTGACACCTTGGTATGATCCAGCCTACAGTGAAACCGTGGTATAGCCTACCCTACTGTGACACCCTGGTATAATCCAGCCTACAGTGATACCATGGTAAAGCCCAGCCTACAGTGACACCGTGGTACAGCCCATCCTACAAATGATACCGTGGTACAACCCAACCTACAGGGACACCCTGGTATAAACCACCCTACAGTGATACCGTTGTATAGCCCAAGGTACAGTAACACCGTGGTATAAGCCAGCCTACATTGACACCGAGGTATAGCCCACCCTACAGTGACAACGTGGTACAGCCCACCCTACAGTGACAACGTGGTACAGCCCACCCTACAGTGATGCCTTGGTAGAGCCCACCCTACAGGGACACCATGGTATAATCCAGTCTACAGTGACACCATGGTATAGCCCACCCCACTGTGACGCCCTGGTATAATCCAGCCTACATTGAGACTGTGGTATAGCCCAAACTACAGTCACACTGTGGTACAGCCCACCCTACAATGATACCGTGGTATAGCCCACTCTACAGTGACACCCTGGTTTAATCCAGCCTACAGTGACACCGTGGTATAAAGCACCCTACAGTGACAACATGGTGTAATCCAGCCTACAGTGATACCGTGGTATAGCCCACCCTACAGTGACAACGTGAGATAGCCCATCCTACAGTGACAATGTGGTACAGCCTACCCTACAGTGATACCGTGGTACAGCCCACCCTACAGTGACACCCTGGTATGTTCCAGCCTACAGTGACACCATGGTAAAGCCCACCCCACTGTGACACCCTGGTATAATCCAGCCTGCATTGATACCGTGGTACAGCCCAGCCTACAGTGACACCGTGGTACAGCCCACCCTACAGTGACACCGTGGTACGGCCCATCGTACAGTGACACCGTGGCATAGCCCAGCCTACATTGACACCGTGGTACAGCCCACCCTACAGTGATACCGTGGAACAACACACCCTAGAGTGACACCCTGGTATAATACACCCTAGAGTGATACCGTGGTATAGCCCACCCTACAATGACACCCTGGTATGATCCAGCCTACAGTGACACCATGGAATAACCCACCCTACAGTGACAACGTGGTATAGCCCACGCTACAGTAACACCGTTGTATAATCCAGTCTACAGTGACACCGTGGTATAGCCCACCCTACAGTGACAATGTGGTACAGCTCACCCTACAGTGACAACGTGGTACAGCCCACCCTACAGTAATACCGTGGTATAGCCCACCCTACAGTGACACCCTCGTATAATCCAACCTACAGTGACACCATGGTATAGCCCACCCTACAGTGTTACCGTGGTATAGCCCACCCTACAGTATTACCGTGGTATAGCCCACGCTAAAGTAACACCGTGGTATAATCCAGCCTACAGTGACACCGTGGTATAGCCCACCCTACAGTGACAACGTGGTACAGCCCACCCTACAGTGACAACGTGGTACAGCCCAGCCTACAGTGATGCCGTGGTATAGCCCACCCTACAGGGACACCATGGTATAATCCAGTCTACTGTGACACCGTGGTACAGCCCACGCTACAGTGACACCCTGGTATAATCCAGCCTACAGTGACACCCTGGTATAATCCAGCATACAGTGACACCGTGGTATAGCCCACCCTAAAGTGATACCGTGGTACAGCCCACCGTACAGTGGCACCCTGGTATAATCCACCCTAAAGTGACACCCTGGTATAATCCAGCCTACAGTGAACCCCTGATATAATCCACCCTACAGTGAGACCCTGGTATAATCCAGTCTTCAGTGACACCGTGGTATAGCCCACCCTACAGTGATACCATGGTATAATCCAGCCTTCATTGAGACTGTGGTATAGCCCAACCTACAATCACACTGTGGTACAGCCCACCCTACAGATACACCGTGGTATAGCCCACCCTACAGTGACACCCTGGTATAATCTACCGTACAGTGACACCCTGGTATAAAGCACCCTACAGTGACACCATGGTATGATCCAGTCTACAATGATACCGTGGTATAGCCCACACTACAGTGACATCCTGTTATAATCCACCGTACAGTGACACCCTGGTATAAAGCACCCTACAGTGACACCATGGTATAATCCAGCCTTCAATGATAAAGTGGTATAGCCCACCCTACAGTGACACCCTGGTATAATCCAGCCTACAGTGACACCGTGGTACAACCCACCCTAGAGTGACACCGTGTTATAGCCCACCCTACAGTGACACCCTGGTAGAATCCAGCCTACAGTGACACCGTGGTACAGCCCACCCTACAGCGATACCGTGGTCCAGCCCACTCTACAGTGACACCCTGGTTTAATACAGCCTACAGTGACACCGTGGTATAAAGCACCCTACAGTGACAACATGGTGTAATCCAGCCTACAGTGATACCGTGGTATAGCCCACCCTACAGTGACAATGTGGTACAGCCTACCCTACAGTGATACCGTGGTACAGCCCACCCTACAGTGACACCCTGGTATGTTCCAGCCTACAGTGACACCATGGTAAAGCCCACCCCACTGTGACACCCTGGTATAATCCAGCCTGCAGTGATACCGTGGTACAGCCCAGCCTACAGTGACACCGTGGTACAGCCCACCCTACAGTGACACCGTGGTACGGCCCATCGTACAGTGACACCCTGGTATAGCCCAGCCTACAGTGACAACGTGGTACAGCCCACCCTACAGTGATACCGTGGAACAACACACCCTACAGTGACACCCTGGTATAATCCACCCTAGAGTGATACCGTGGTATAGCCCACCCTACAATAACACCCTGGTATGATCCAGCCTACAGTGACACCATGGAATAACCCACCCTACAGTGACATCCTCGTATAATCCAGCCTACAGTGACACCATGGTATAGCCCACCCTACAGTGACAACGTGGTATAGCCCACGCTACAGTAACACCGTTGTATAATCCAGCCTACAGTGACACCGTGGTATAGCCCACCCTACAGTGACAACGTGGTACAGCTCAACCTACAGTGAAAACGTGGTACAGCCCACCCTACAGTGACACCCTGGTATAATCCAGCATACAGTGACACCGTGGTATAGCCCACCCTAAAGTGATACCGTGGTACAGCCCACCGTACAGTGGCACCCTGGTATAATCCACCCTAAAGTGACACCCTGGTATAATCCAGCCTACAGTGAACCCCTGATATAATCCACCCTACAGTGAGACCCTGGTATAATCCAGCCTACATTGAGACTGTGGTATAGCCCAACCTACAATCACACTGTGGTACAGCCCACCCTACAGATACACCGTGGTATAGCCCACCCTACAGTGACACCCTGGTATAATCTACCGTACAGTGACACCCTGGTATAAAGCACCCTACAGTGACACCATGGTATGATCCAGTCTACAATGATACCGTGGTATAGCCCACACTACAGTGACATCCTGTTGTAATCCACCGTACAGTGACACCCTGGTATAAAGCACCCTACAGTGACACCATGGTATAATCCAGCCTTCAATGATAAAGTGGTATAGCCCACCCTACAGTGACACCCTGGTATAATCCAGCCTACAGTGACACCGTGGTACAACCCACCCTAGAGTGACACCGTGTTATAGCCCACCCTACAGTGACACCCTGGTAGAATCCAGCCTACAGTGACACCGTGGTACAGCCCACCCTACAGCGATACCGTGGTCCAGCCCACTCTACAGTGACACCCTGGTTTAATACAGCCTACAGTGACACCGTGGTATAAAGCACCCTACAGTGACAACATGGTGTAATCCAGCCTACAGTGATACCGTGGTATAGCCCACCCTACAGTGACAATGTGGTACAGCCTACCCTACAGTGATACCGTGGTACAGCCCACCCTACAGTGACACCCTGGTATGTTCCAGCCTACAGTGACACCATGGTAAAGCCCACCCCACTGTAACACCCTGGTATAATCCAGCCTGCAGTGATACCGTGGTACAGCCCAGCCTACAGTGACACCGTGGTACAGCCCACCCTACAGTGACACCGTGGTACGGCCCATCGTACAGTGACACCCTGGTATAGCCCAGCCTACAGTGACACCGTGGTACAGCCCACCCTACAGTGATACCGTGGAACAACACACCCTACAGTGACACCCTGGTATAATCCACCCTAGAGTGATACCGTGGTATAGCCCACCCTACAATAACACCCTGGTATGATCCAGCCTACAGTGACACCATGGAATAACCCACCCTACAGTGACATCCTCGTATAATCCAGCCTACAGTGACACCATGGTATAGCCCACCCTACAGTGACAACGTGGTATAGCCCACGCTACAGTAACACCGTTGTATAATCCAGCCTACAGTGACACCGTGGTATAGCCCACCCTACAGTGACAACGTGGTTCAGCTCACCCTACAGTGAAAACGTGGTACAGCCCACCCTACAGTGACACCCTGGTATAATCCAGCATACAGTGACACCGTGGTATAGCCCACCCTAAAGTGATACCGTGGTACAGCCCACCGTACAGTGGCACCCTGGTATAATCCACCCTAAAGTGACACCCTGGTATAATCCAGCCTACAGTGAACCCCTGATATAATCCACCCTACAGTGAGACCCTGGTATAATCCAGCCTACATTGACACTGTGGTATAGCCCAACCTACAATCACACTGTGGTACAGCCCACCCTACAGATACACCGTGGTATAGCCCACCCTACAGTGACACCCTGGTATAATCCACCGTACAGTGACACCCTGGTATAAAGCACCCTACAGTGACACCATGGTATAATCCAGCCTACAATGATACCGTGGTATAGCCCACACTACAGTGACATCCTGTTATAATCCACCGTACAGTGACACCCTGGTATAAAGCACCCTACAGTGACACCATGGTATAATCCAGCCTACAATGATAACGTGGTATAGCCCACCCTACAGTGACACCCTGGTATAATCCAGCCTACAGTGACACCGTGGTACAACCCACCCTACAGTGACACCGTGTTATAGCCCACCCTACAGTGACACCCTGGTAGAATCCAGCCTACAGTGACACCGTGGTACAGCCCACCCTACAGCGATACCGTGGTCCAGCCCACTCTACAGTGACACCCAGGTATAATCCAGCCTACAGTGACTCCCTGGTATAATCCACACCACAGTGACACCCTGGTATAATCCAGCCCACCCTACAGTGACAACGTTGTATATCCCACCCTACAGTGACACCCTGGTATAATCCAGCCCACCCTACAGTGACAACGTTGTATATCCCAACCTAAAGTGACACTATGGTATAATCCAGCCTACAGTGACACCCTGATATAATCCACCCTACAGTGAGACCCTGGTATAATCCAGTCTTCAGTGACACCGTGGTATAGCCCACCCTACAGTGATACTATGGTATAATCCAGCCTACATTGAGACTGTGGTATAGCCCAAACTACAGTCACACTGTGGTACAGCCCACCCTACAATGATACCGTGGTATAGCCCACTCTACAGTGACACCCTGGTTTAATCCAGCCTACAGTGACACCGTGGTATAAAGCACCCTACAGTGACAACATGGTGTAATCTAGCCTACAGTGATACCGTGGTATAGCCCACCCTACAGTGACAACGTGGGATAGCCCACCCTACAGTGACAATGTGGTACAGCCTACCCTACAGTGATACCGTGGTACAGCCCACCCTACAGTGACACCCTGGTATGTTCCAGCCTACAGTGACACCATGGTAAAGCCCACCCCACTGTGACACCCTGGTATAATCCAGCCTGCAGTGATACCGTGGTACAGCCCAGCCTACAGTGACACCGTGGTACAGCCCACCCTACAGTGACACCGTGGTACGGCCCATCGTACAGTGACACCGTGGTATAGCCCAGCCTACAGTGACACCGTGGTACAGCCCACCCTATAGTGATACCGTGGAACAACACACCCTACAGGGACACCCTGGTATAATCCACCCTAGAGTGATACCGTGGTATAGCCCACCCTACAATGACACCCTGGTATGATCCAGCCTACAGTGACACCCTGGTATAATCCAGCCTACAGTGAACCCCTGATATAATCCACCCTACAGTGAGACCCTGGTATAATCCAGTCTTCAGTGACACCGTGGTATAGCCCACCCTACAGTGATACCATGGTATAATCCAGCCTTCATTGAGACTGTGGTATAGCCAAACCTACAATCACACTGTGGTACAGCCCACCCTACAGATACACCGTGGTATAGCCCACCCTACAGTGACACCCTGGTTTAATCCAGCCTACAGTGACACCGTGGTATAAAGCACCCTACAGTGACAACATGGTGTAATCTAGCCTACAGTGATACCGTGGTATAGCCCACCCTACAGTGACAACGTGGGATAGCCCACCCTACAGTGACAATGTGGTACAGCCTACCCTACAGTGATACCGTGGTACAGCCCACCCTACAGTGACACCCTGGTATGTTCCAGCCTACAGTGACACCATGGTAAAGCCCACCCCACTGTGACACCCTGGTATAATCCAGCCTGCAGTGATACCGTGGTACAGCCCAGCCTACAGTGACACCGTGGTACAGCCCACCCTACAGTGACACCGTGGTACGGCCCATCGTACAGTGACACCGTGGTATAGCCCAGCCTACAGTGACACCGTGGTACAGCCCACCCTATAGTGATACCGTGGAACAACACACCCTACAGGGACACCCTGGTATAATCCACCCTAGAGTGATACCGTGGTATAGCCCACCCTACAATGACACCCTGGTATGATCCAGCCTACAGTGACACCCTGGTATAATCCAGCCTACAGTGAACCCCTGATATAATCCACCCTACAGTGAGACCCTGGTATAATCCAGTCTTCAGTGACACCGTGGTATAGCCCACCCTACAGTGATACCATGGTATAATCCAGCCTTCATTGAGACTGTGGTATAGCCAAACCTACAATCACACTGTGGTACAGCCCACCCTACAGATACACCGTGGTATAGCCCACCCTACAGTGACACCCTGGTATAATCTACCGTACAGTGACACCCTGGTATAAAGCACCCTACAGTGACACCATGGTATGATCCAGCCTACAATGATACCGTGGTATAGCCCACACTACAGTGACATCCTGTTATAATCCACCGTACAGTGACACCCTGGTATAAAGCACCCTACAGTGACACCATGGTATAATCCAGCCTACAATGATAAAGTGGTATAGCCCACCCTACAGTGACACCCTGGTATAATCCAGCCTACAGTGACACCGTGGTACAACCCACCCTACAGTGACACCTTGTTATAGCCCACCCTACAGTGACACCCTGGTAGAATCCAGCCTACAGTGACACCGTGGTACAGCCCACCCTACAGCGATACCGTGGTCCAGCCCACTCTACAGTGACACCCAGGTATAATCCAGCCTACAGTGACTCCCTGGTATAATCCACACCACAGTGACACCCTGGTATAATCCAGCCCACCCTACAGTGACAACGTTGTATATCCCACCCTACAGTGACACCCTGGTATAATCCAGCCCACCCTACAGTGACAACGTTGTATATCCCACCCTAAAGTGACACTATGGTATAATCCAGCCTACAGTGACACCCTGATATAATCCACCCTACAGTGAGACCCTGGTATAACCCAGTCTTCAGTGACACCGTGGTATAGCCCACCCTACAGTGATACCATGGTATAATCCAGTTTACATTGAGACTGTGGTATAGCCCAAACTACAGTCACACTGTGGTACAGCCCACCCTACAATGATACCGTGGTTTAGCCCACTCTACAGTGACACCCTGGTTTAATACAGCCTACAGTGACACCGTGGTATAAAGCACCCTACAGTGACAACATGGTGTAATCCAGCCTACAGTGATACCGTGGTATAGCCCACCCTACAGTGACAATGTGGTACAGCCTACCCTAGAGTGATACCGTGGTACAGCCCACCCTACAGTGACACCCTGGTATGTTCCAGCCTACAGTGACACCATGGTAAAGCCCACCCCACTGTGACACCCTGGTATAATCCAGCCTGCAGTGATACCGTGGTACAGCCCACCCTACAGTGACACCGTGGTACAGCCCACCCTACAGTGACACCGTGGTACGGCCCATCGTACAGTGACACCCTGGTATAGCCCAGCCTACAGTGACACCGTGGTACAGCCCACCCTACAGTGATACCGTGGAACAACACACCCTACAGTGACACCCTGGTATAATCCACCCTAGAGTGATACCGTGGTATAGCCCACCCTACAATAACACCCTGGTATGATCCAGCCTACAGTGACACCATGGAATAACCCACCCTACAGTGACATCCTCGTATAATCCAGCCTACAGTGACACCATGGTATAGCCCACCCTACAGTGACAACGTGGTATAGCCCACGCTACAGTAACACCGTTGTATAATCCAGCCTACAGTGACACCGTGGTATAGCCCACCCTACAGTGACAACGTGGTACAGCTCACCCTACAGTGAAAACGTGGTACAGCCCACCCTACAGTGACACCCTGGTATAATCCAGCATACAGTGACACCGTGGTATAGCCCACCCTAAAGTGATACCGTGGTACAGCCCACCGTACAGTGGCACCCTGGTATAATCCACCCTAAAGTGACACCCTGGTATAATCCAGCCTACAGTGAACCCCTGATATAATCCACCCTACAGTGAGACCCTGGTATAATCCAGTCTTCAGTGACACCGTGGTATAGCCCACCCTACAGTGATACCATGGTATAATCCAGCCTACATTGAGACTGTGGTATAGCCCAACCTACAATCACACTGTGGTACAGCCCACCCTACAGATACACCGTGGTATAGCCCACCCTACAGTGACACCCTGGTATAATCCACCGTACAGTGACACCCTGGTATAAAGCACCTTACAGTGACACCATGGTATAATCCAGCCTACAATGATACCGTTGTATAGCCCACACTACAGTGACATCCTGTTATAATCCACCGTACAGTGACATCCTGGTATAAAGCACCCTACAGTGACACCATGGTATAATCCAGCCTACAATGATAACGTGGTATAGCCCACCCTAGAGTGACATCCTGGTATAATCCAGCCTACAGTGACACCGTGGTACAACCCACCCTACAGTGACACCGTGTTATAGCCCACCCTACAGTGACACCCTGGTAGAATCCAGCCTACAGTGACACCGTGGTACAGCCCACCCTACAGCGATACCGTGGTCCAGCCCACTCTACCGTGACACCCAGGTATAATCCAGCCTACAGTGACTCCCTGGTATAATCCACACCACAGTGACACCCTGGTATAATCCAGCCCACCCTACAGTGACAACGTTGTATATCCCACCCTACAGTGACACCCTGGTATAATCCAGCCCACCCTACAGTGACAACGTTGTATATCCCACCCTAAAGTGACACTATGGTATAATCCAGCCTACAGTGACACCCTGATATAATCCACCCTACAGTGAGACCCTGGTATAATCCAGTCTTCAATGACACCGTGGTATAGCCCACCCTACAGTGATACCATGGTATAATCCAGCCTACATTGAGACTGTGGTATAGCCCAAACTAAAGTCACACTGTGGTACAGCCCACCCTACAATGATACCGTGGTATAGCCCACTCTACAGTGACACCCTGGTTTAATCCAGCCTGCAGTGACACCGTGGTATAAAGCACCCTACAGTGACAACATGGTGTAATCCAGCCTACAGTGATACCGTGGTATAGCCCACCTTACAGTGACAACGTGGGATAGCCCACCCTACAGTGACAATGTGGTACAGCCTACCCTACAGTGATACCGTGGTACAGCCCACCCTACAGTGACACCCTGGTATGTTCCAGCCTACAGTGACACCATGGTAAAGCCCACCCCACTGTGACACCCTGGTATAATCCAGCCTGCAGTGATACCGTGGTACAGCCCAGCCTACAGTGACACCGTGGTACAGCCCACCCTACAGTGACACCGTGGTACGGCCCATCGTACAGTGACACCGTGGTATAGCCCAGCCTACAGTGACACCGTGGTACAGCCCACCCTATAGTGATACCGTGGAACAACACACCCTACAGGGACACCCTGGTATAATCCACCCTAGAGTGATACCGTGGTATAGCCCACCCTACAATGACACCCTGGTATGATCCAGCCTACAGTGACACCCTCGTATAATCCAGCCTACAGTGAACCCCTGATATAATCCACCCTACAGTGAGACCCTGGTATAATCCAGCCTACATTGACACTGTGGTATAGCCCAACCTACAATCACACTGTGGTACAGCCCACCCCACAGATACACCGTGGTATAGCCCACCCTACAGTGACACCCTGGTATAATCCACCGTACAGTGACACCCTGGTATAAAGCACCCTACAGTGACACCATGGTATAATCCAGCCTACAATGATACCGTGGTATAGCCCACACTACAGTGACATCCTGTTATAATCCACCGTACAGTGACACCCTGGTATAAAGCACCCTACAGTGACACCATGGTATAATCCAGCCTACAATGATAACGTGGTATAGCCCACCCTACAGTGACACCCTGGTATAATCCAGCCTACAGTGACACCGTGGTACAACCCACCCTACAGTGACACCGTGTTATAGCCCACCCTACAGTGACACCCTGGTAGAATCCAGCCTACAGTGACACCGTGGTACAGCCCACCCTACAGCGATACCGTGGTCCAGCCCACTCTACAGTGACACCCAGGTATAATCCAGCCTACAGTGACTCCCTGGTATAATCCACACCACAGTGACACCCTGGTATAATCCAGCCCACCCTACAGTGACAACGTTGTATATCCCACCCTACAGTGACACCCTGGTATAATCCAGCCCACCCTACAGTGACAACGTTGTATATCCCAACCTAAAGTGACACTATGGTATAATCCAGCCTACAGTGACACCCTGATATAATCCACCCTACAGTGAGACCCTGGTATAATCCAGTCTTCAGTGACACCGTGGTATAGCCCACCCTACAGTGATACTATGGTATAATCCAGCCTACATTGAGACTGTGGTATAGCCCAAACTACAGTCACACTGTGGTACAGCCCACCCTACAATGATACCGTGGTATAGCCCACTCTACAGTGACACCCTGGTTTAATCCAGCCTACAGTGACACCGTGGTATAAAGCACCCTACAGTGACAACATGGTGTAATCTAGCCTACAGTGATACCGTGGTATAGCCCACCCTACAGTGACAACGTGGGATAGCCCACCCTACAGTGACAATGTGGTACAGCCTACCCTACAGTGATACCGTGGTACAGCCCACCCTACAGTGACACCCTGGTATGTTCCAGCCTACAGTGACACCATGGTAAAGCCCACCCCACTGTGACACCCTGGTATAATCCAGCCTGCAGTGATACCGTGGTACAGCCCAGCCTACAGTGACACCGTGGTACAGCCCACCCTACAGTGACACCGTGGTACGGCCCATCGTACAGTGACACCGTGGTATAGCCCAGCCTACAGTGACACCGTGGTACAGCCCACCCTATAGTGATACCGTGGAACAACACACCCTACAGGGACACCCTGGTATAATCCACCCTAGAGTGATACCGTGGTATAGCCCACCCTACAATGACACCCTGGTATGATCCAGCCTACAGTGACACCCTGGTATAATCCAGCCTACAGTGAACCCCTGATATAATCCACCCTACAGTGAGACCCTGGTATAATCCAGTCTTCAGTGACACCGTGGTATAGCCCACCCTACAGTGATACCATTGTATAATCCAGCCTTCATTGAGACTGTGGTATAGCCAAACCTACAATCACACTGTGGTACAGCCCACCCTACAGATACACCGTGGTATAGCCCACCCTACAGTGACACCCTGGTATAATCTACCGTACAGTGACACCCTGGTATAAAGCACCCTACAGTGACACCATGGTATGATCCAGCCTACAATGATACCGTGGTATAGCCCACACTACAGTGACATCCTGTTATAATCCACCGTACAGTGACACCCTGGTATAAAGCACCCTACAGTGACACCATGGTATAATCCAGCCTACAATGATAAAGTGGTATAGCCCACCCTACAGTGACACCCTGGTATAATCCAGCCTACAGTGACACCGTGGTACAACCCACCCTACAGTGACACCTTGTTATAGCCCACCCTACAGTGACACCCTGGTAGAATCCAGCCTACAGTGACACCGTGGTACAGCCCACCCTACAGCGATACCGTGGTCCAGCCCACTCTACAGTGACACCCAGGTATAATCCAGCCTACAGTGACTCCCTGGTATAATCCACACCACAGTGACACCCTGGTATAATCCAGCCCACCCTACAGTGACAACGTTGTATATCCCACCCTACAGTGACACCCTGGTATAATCCAGCCCACCCTACAGTGACAACGTTGTATATCCCACCCTAAAGTGACACTATGGTATAATCCAGCCTACAGTGACACCCTGATATAATCCACCCTACAGTGAGACCCTGGTATAACCCAGTCTTCAGTGACACCGTGGTATAGCCCACCCTACAGTGATACCATGGTATAATCCAGTTTACATTGAGACTGTGGTATAGCCCAAACTACAGTCACACTGTGGTACAGCCCACCCTACAATGATACCGTGGTTTAGCCCACTCTACAGTGACACCCTGGTTTAATACAGCCTACAGTGACACCGTGGTATAAAGCACCCTACAGTGACAACATGGTGTAATCCAGCCTACAGTGATACCGTGGTATAGCCCACCCTACAGTGACAATGTGGTACAGCCTACCCTACAGTGATACCGTGGTACAGCCCACCCTACAGTGACACCCTGGTATGTTCCAGCCTACAGTGACACCATGGTAAAGCCCACCCCACTGTGACACCCTGGTATAATCCAGCCTGCAGTGATACCGTGGTACAGCCCAGCCTACAGTGACACCGTGGTACAGCCCACCCTACAGTGACACCGTGGTACGGCCCATCGTACAGTGACACCCTGGTATAGCCCAGCCTACAGTGACACCGTGGTACAGCCCACCCTACAGTGATACCGTGGAACAACACACCCTACAGTGACACCCTGGTATAATCCACCCTAGAGTGATACCGTGGTATAGCCCACCCTACAATAACACCCTGGTATGATCCAGCCTACAGTGACACCATGGAATAACCCACCCTACAGTGACATCCTCGTATAATCCAGCCTACAGTGACACCATGGTATAGCCCACCCTACAGTGACAACGTGGTATAGCCCACGCTACAGTAACACCGTTGTATAATCCAGCCTACAGTGACACCGTGGTATAGCCCACCCTACAGTGACAACGTGGTACAGCTCACCCTACAGTGAAAACGTGGTACAGCCCACCCTACAGTGACACCCTGGTATAATCCAGCATACAGTGACACCGTGGTATAGCCCACCCTAAAGTGATACCGTGGTACAGCCCACCGTACAGTGGCACCCTGGTATAATCCACCCTAAAGTGACACCCTGGTATAATCCAGCCTACAATGAACCCCTGATATAATCCACCCTACAGTGAGACCCTGGTATAATCCAGTCTTCAGTGACACCGTGGTATAGCCCACCCTACAGTGATACCATGGTATAATCCAGCCTACATTGAGACTGTGGTATAGCCCAACCTACAATCACACTGTGGTACAGCCCACCCTACAGATACACCGTGGTATAGCCCACCCTACAGTGACACCCTGGTATAATCCACCGTACAGTGACACCCTGGTATAAAGCACCTTACAGTGACACCATGGTATAATCCAGCCTACAATGATACCGTGGTATAGCCCACACTACAGTGACATCCTGTTATAATCCACCGTACAGTGACACCCTGGTATAAAGCACCCTACAGTGACACCATGGTATAATCCAGCCTACAATGATAACGTGGTATAGCCCACCCTAGAGTGACATCCTGGTATAATCCAGCCTACAGTGACACCGTGGTACAACCCACCCTACAGTGACACCGTGTTATAGCCCACCCTACAGTGACACCCTGGTAGAATCCAGCCTACAGTGACACCGTGGTACAGCCCACCCTACAGCGATACCGTGGTCCAGCCCACTCTACCGTGACACCCAGGTATAATCCAGCCTACAGTGACTCCCTGGTATAATCCACACCACAGTGACACCCTGGTATAATCCAGCCCACCCTACAGTGACAACGTTGTATATCCCACCCTACAGTGACACCCTGGTATAATCCAGCCCACCCTACAGTGACAACGTTGTATATCCCACCCTAAAGTGACACTATGGTATAATCCAGCCTACAGTGACACCCTGATATAATCCACCCTACAGTGAGACCCTGGTATAACCCAGTCTTCAGTGACACCGTGGTATAGCCCACCCTACAGTGATACCATGGTATAATCCAGTTTACATTGAGACTGTGGTATAGCCCAAACTACAGTCACACTGTGGTACAGCCCACCCTACAATGATACCGTGGTTTAGCCCACTCTACAGTGACACCCTGGTTTAATACAGCCTACAGTGACACCGTGGTATAGCCCACCCTACAGTGACAATGTGGTACAGCCTACCCTACAGTGATACCGTGGTACAGCCCACCCTACAGTGACACCCTGGTATGTTCCAGCCTACAGTGACACCATGGTAAAGCCCACCCCACTGTGACACCCTGGTATAATCCAGCCTGCAGTGATACCGTGGTACAGCCCACCCTACAGTGACACCGTGGTACAGCCCACCCTACAGTGACACCGTGGTACGGCCCATCGTACAGTGACACCCTGGTATAGCCCAGCCTACAGTGACACCGTGGTACAGCCCACCCTACAGTGATACCGTGGAACAACACACCCTACAGTGACACCCTGGTATAATCCACCCTAGAGTGATACCGTGGTATAGCCCACCCTACAATAACACCCTGGTATGATCCAGCCTACAGTGACACCATGGAATAACCCACCCTACAGTGACATCCTCGTATAATCCAGCCTACAGTGACACCATGGTATAGCCCACCCTACAGTGACAACGTGGTATAGCCCACGCTACAGTAACACCGTTGTATAATCCAGCCTACAGTGACACCGTGGTATAGCCCACCCTACAGTGACAACGTGGTACAGCTCACCCTACAGTGAAAACGTGGTACAGCCCACCCTACAGTGACACCCTGGTATAATCCAGCATACAGTGACACCGTGGTATAGCCCACCCTAAAGTGATACCGTGGTACAGCCCACCGTACAGTGGCACCCTGGTATAATCCACCCTAAAGTGACACCCTGGTATAATCCAGCCTACAGTGAACCCCTGATATAATCCACCCTACAGTGAGACCCTGGTATAATCCAGTCTTCAGTGACACCGTGGTATAGCCCACCCTACAGTGATACCATGGTATAATCCAGCCTACATTGAGACTGTGGTATAGCCCAACCTACAATCACACTGTGGTACAGCCCACCCTACAGATACACCGTGGTATAGCCCACCCTACAGTGACACCCTGGTATAATCCACCGTACAGTGACACCCTGGTATAAAGCACCTTACAGTGACACCATGGTATAATCCAGCCTACAATGATACCGTGGTATAGCCCACACTACAGTGACATCCTGTTATAATCCACCGTACAGTGACACCCTGGTATAAAGCACCCTACAGTGACACCATGGTATAATCCAGCCTACAATGATAACGTGGTATAGCCCACCCTAGAGTGACATCCTGGTATAATCCAGCCTACAGTGACACCGTGGTACAACCCACCCTACAGTGACACCGTGTTATAGCCCACCCTACAGTGACACCCTGGTAGAATCCAGCCTACAGTGACACCGTGGTACAGCCCACCCTACAGCGATACCGTGGTCCAGCCCACTCTACCGTGACACCCAGGTATAATCCAGCCTACAGTGACTCCCTGGTATAATCCACACCACAGTGACACCCTGGTATAATCCAGCCCACCCTACAGTGACAACGTTGTATATCCCACCCTACAGTGACACCCTGGTATAATCCAGCCCACCCTACAGTGACAACGTTGTATATCCCACCCTAAAGTGACACTATGGTAAAATCCAGCCTACAGTGACACCCTGATATAATCCACCCTACAGTGAGACCCTGGTATAATCCAGTCTTCAATGACACCGTGGTATAGCCCACCCTACAGTGATACCATGGTATAATCCAGCCTACATTGAGACTGTGGTATAGCCCAAACTAAAGTCACACTGTGGTACAGCCCACCCTACAATGATACCGTGGTATAGCCCACTCTACAGTGACACCCTGGTTTAATCCAGCCTGCAGTGACACCGTGGTATAAAGCACCCTACAGTGACAACATGGTGTAATCCAGCCTACAGTGATACCGTGGTATAGCCCACCTTACAGTGACAACGTGGGATAGCCCACCCTACAGTGACAATGTGGTACAGCCTACCCTACAGTGATACCGTGGTACAGCCCACCCTACAGTGACACCCTGGTATGTTCCAGCCTACAGTGACACCATGGTAAAGCCCACCCCACTGTGACACCCTGGTATAATCCAGCCTGCAGTGATACCGTGGTACAGCCCAGCCTACAGTGACACCGTGGTACAGCCCACCCTACAGTGACACCGTGGTACGGCCCATCGTACAGTGACACCGTGGTATAGCCCAGCCTACAGTGACACCGTGGTACAGCCCACCCTATAGTGATACCGTGGAACAACACACCCTACAGGGACACCCTGGTATAATCCACCCTAGAGTGATACCGTGGTATAGCCCACCCTACAATGACACCCTGGTATGATCCAGCCTACAGTGACACCCTCGTATAATCCAGCCTACAGTGAACCCCTGATATAATCCACCCTACAGTGAGACCCTGGTATAATCCAGTCTTCAGTGACACCGTGGTATAGCCCACCCTACAGTGATACCATGGTATAATCCAGCCTTCATTGAGACTGTGGTATAGCCCAACCTACAATCACACTGTGGTACAGCCCACCCTACAGATACACCGTGGTATAGCCCACCCTACAGTGACACCCTGGTATAATCTACCGTACAGTGACACCCTGGTATAAAGCACCCTACAGTGACACCATGGTATAATCCAGCCTACAATGATAAAGTGGTATAGCCCACCCTACAGTGACACCCTGGTATAATCCAGCCTACAGTGACACCGTGGTACAACCCACCCTACAGTGACACCTTGTTATAGCCCACCCTACAGTGACACCCTGGTAGAATCCAGCCTACAGTGACACCGTGGTATAGCCCACCCTACAGCGATACCGTGGTCCAGCCCACTCTACAGTGACACCCAGGTATAATCCAGCCTACAGTGACTCCGTGGTATAATCCACACTACAGTGACACCCTGGTATAATCCAGCCCACCCTACAGTGACAACGTTGTATATCCCACCCTACAGTGACACCCTGGTATAATCCAGCCCACCCTACAGTGACAACGTTGTATATCCCACCCTAAAGTGACACTATGGTATAATCCAGCCTACAGTGACACCCTGATATAATCCACCCTACAGTGAGACCCTGGTATAACCCAGTCTTCAGTGACACCGTGGTATAGCCCACCCTACAGTGATACCATGGTATAATCCAGTTTACATTGAGACTGTGGTATAGCCCAAACTACAGTCACACTGTGGTACAGCCCACCCTACAATGATACCGTGGTTTAGCCCACTCTACAGTGACACCCTGGTTTAATACAGCCTACAGTGACACCGTGGTATAAAGCACCCTACAGTGACAACATGGTGTAATCCAGCCTACAGTGATACCGTGGTATAGCCCACCCTACAGTGACAATGTGGTACAGCCTACCCTACAGTGATACCGTGGTACAGCCCACCCTACAGTGACACCCTGGTATGTTCCAGCCTACAGTGACACCATGGTAAAGCCCACCCCACTGTGACACCCTGGTATAATCCAGCCTGCAGTGATACCGTGGTACAGCCCACCCTACAGTGACACCGTGGTACAGCCCACCCTACAGTGACACCGTGGTACGGCCCATCGTACAGTGACACCCTGGTATAGCCCAGCCTACAGTGACACCGTGGTACAGCCCACCCTACAGTGATACCGTGGAACAACACACCCTACAGTGACACCCTGGTATAATCCACCCTAGAGTGATACCGTGGTATAGCCCACCCTACAATAACACCCTGGTATGATCCAGCCTACAGTGACACCATGGAATAACCCACCCTACAGTGACATCCTCGTATAATCCAGCCTACAGTGACACCATGGTATAGCCCACCCTACAGTGACAACGTGGTATAGCCCACGCTACAGTAACACCGTTGTATAATCCAGCCTACAGTGACACCGTGGTATAGCCCACCCTACAGTGACAACGTGGTACAGCTCACCCTACAGTGAAAACGTGGTACAGCCCACCCTACAGTGACACCCTGGTATAATCCAGCATACAGTGACACCGTGGTATAGCCCACCCTAAAGTGATACCGTGGTACAGCCCACCGTACAGTGGCACCCTGGTATAATCCACCCTAAAGTGACACCCTGGTATAATCCAGCCTACAGTGAACCCCTGATATAATCCACCCTACAGTGAGACCCTGGTATAATCCAGTCTTCAGTGACACCGTGGTATAGCCCACCCTACAGTGATACCATGGTATAATCCAGCCTACATTGAGACTGTGGTATAGCCCAACCTACAATCACACTGTGGTACAGCCCACCCTACAGATACACCGTGGTATAGCCCACCCTACAGTGACACCCTGGTATAATCCACCGTACAGTGACACCCTGGTATAAAGCACCTTACAGTGACACCATGGTATAATCCAGCCTACAATGATACCGTGGTATAGCCCACACTACAGTGACATCCTGTTATAATCCACCGTACAGTGACACCCTGGTATAAAGCACCCTACAGTGACACCATGGTATAATCCAGCCTACAATGATAACGTGGTATAGCCCACCCTAGAGTGACATCCTGGTATAATCCAGCCTACAGTGACACCGTGGTACAACCCACCCTACAGTGACACCGTGTTATAGCCCACCCTACAGTGACACCCTGGTAGAATCCAGCCTACAGTGACACCGTGGTACAGCCCACCCTACAGCGATACCGTGGTCCAGCCCACTCTACCGTGACACCCAGGTATAATCCAGCCTACAGTGACTCCCTGGTATAATCCACACCACAGTGACACCCTGGTATAATCCAGCCCACCCTACAGTGACAACGTTGTATATCCCACCCTACAGTGACACCCTGGTATAATCCAGCCCACCCTACAGTGACAACGTTGTATATCCCACCCTAAAGTGACACTATGGTATAATCCAGCCTACAGTGACACCCTGATATAATCCACCCTACAGTGAGACCCTGGTATAATCCAGTCTTCAATGACACCGTGGTATAGCCCACCCTACAGTGATACCATGGTATAATCCAGCCTACATTGAGACTGTGGTATAGCCCAAACTAAAGTCACACTGTGGTACAGCCCACCCTACAATGATACCGTGGTATAGCCCACTCTACAGTGACACCCTGGTTTAATCCAGCCTGCAGTGACACCGTGGTATAAAGCACCCTACAGTGACAACATGGTGTAATCCAGCCTACAGTGATACCGTGGTATAGCCCACCTTACAGTGACAACGTGGGATAGCCCACCCTACAGTGACAATGTGGTACAGCCTACCCTACAGTGATACCGTGGTACAGCCCACCCTACAGTGACACCCTGGTATGTTCCAGCCTACAGTGACACCATGGTAAAGCCCACCCCACTGTGACACCCTGGTATAATCCAGCCTGCAGTGATACCGTGGTACAGCCCAGCCTACAGTGACACCGTGGTACAGCCCACCCTACAGTGACACCGTGGTACGGCCCATCGTACAGTGACACCGTGGTATAGCCCAGCCTACAGTGACACCGTGGTACAGCCCACCCTATAGTGATACCGTGGAACAACACACCCTACAGGGACACCCTGGTATAATCCACCCTAGAGTGATACCGTGGTATAGCCCACCCTACAATGACACCCTGGTATGATCCAGCCTACAGTGACACCCTGGTATAATCCAGCCTACAGTGAACCCCTGATATAATCCACCCTACAGTGAGACCCTGGTATAATCCAGTCTTCAGTGACACCGTGGTATAGCCCACCCTACAGTGATACCATGGTATAATCCAGCCTTCATTGAGACTGTGGTATAGCCCAACCTACAATCACACTGTGGTACAGCCCACCCTACAGATACACCGTGGTATAGCCCACCCTACAGTGACACCCTGGTATAATCTACCGTACAGTGACACCCTGGTATAAAGCACCCTACAGTGACACCATGGTATAATCCAGCCTACAATGATAAAGTGGTATAGCCCACCCTACAGTGACACCCTGGTATAATCCAGCCTACAGTGACACCGTGGTACAACCCACCCTACAGTGACACCGTGTTATAGCCCACCCTACAGTGACACCCTGGTAGAATCCAGCCTACAGTGACACCGTGGTACAGCCCACCCTACAGCGATACCGTGGTCCAGCCCACTCTACAGTGACACCCAGGTATAATCCAGCCTACAGTGACTCCCTGGTATAATCCACACCACAGTGACACCCTGGTATAATCCAGCCCACCCTACAGTGACAACGTTGTATATCCCACCCTACAGTGACACCCTGGTATAATCCAGCCCACCCTACAGTGACAACGTTGTATATCCCACCCTAAAGTGACACTATGGTATAATCCAGCCTACAGTGACACCCTGATATAATCCACCCTACAGTGAGACCCTGGTATAACCCAGTCTTCAGTGACACCGTGGTATAGCCCACCCTACAGTGATACCATGGTATAATCCAGTTTACATTGAGACTGTGGTATAGCCCAAACTACAGTCACACTGTGGTACAGCCCACCCTACAATGATACCGTGGTTTAGCCCACTCTACAGTGACACCCTGGTTTAATACAGCCTACAGTGACACCGTGGTATAAAGCACCCTACAGTGACAACATGGTGTAATCCAGCCTACAGTGATACCGTGGTATAGCCCACCCTACAGTGACAATGTGGTACAGCCTACCCTACAGTGATACCGTGGTACAGCCCACCCTACAGTGACACCCTGGTATGTTCCAGCCTACAGTGACACCATGGTAAAGCCCACCCCACTGTGACACCCTGGTATAATCCAGCCTGCAGTGATACCGTGGTACAGCCCAGCCTACAGTGACACCGTGGTACAGCCCACCCTACAGTGACACCGTGGTACGGCCCATCGTACAGTGACACCCTGGTATAGCCCAGCCTACAGTGACAACGTGGTACAGCCCACCCTACAGTGATACCGTGGAACAACACACCCTACAGTGACACCCTGGTATAATCCACCCTAGAGTGATACCGTGGTATAGCCCACCCTACAATAACACCCTGGTATGATCCAGCCTACAGTGACACCATGGAATAACCCACCCTACAGTGACATCCTCGTATAATCCAGCCTACAGTGACACCATGGTATAGCCCACCCTACAGTGACAACGTGGTATAGCCCACGCTACAGTAACACCGTTGTATAATCCAGCCTACAGTGACACCGTGGTATAGCCCACCCTACAGTGACAACGTGGTACAGCTCACCCTACAGTGAAAACGTGGTACAGCCCACCCTACAGTGACACCCTGGTATAATCCAGCATACAGTGACACCGTGGTATAGCCCACCCTAAAGTGATACCGTGGTATAGCCCACCGTACAGTGGCACCCTGGTATAATCCACCCTAAAGTGACACCCTGGTATAATCAAGCCTACAGTGAACCCCTGATATAATCCACCCTACAGTGAGACCCTGGTATAATCCAGTCTTCAGTGACACCGTGGTATAGCCCACCCTACAGTGATACCATGGTATAATCCAGCCTACATTGAGACTGTGGTATAGCCCAACCTACAATCACACTGTGGTACAGCCCACCCTACAGATACACCGTGGTATAGCCCACCCTACAGTGACACCCTGGTATAATCCACCGTACAGTGACACCCTGTTATAATCCACCGTACAGTGACACCCTGGTATAAAGCACCCTACAGTGACACCATGGTATAATCCAGCCTACAATGATAACGTGGTATAGCCCACCCTAGAGTGACATCCTGGTATAATCCAGCCTACAGTGACACCGTGGTACAACCCACCCTACAGTGACACCGTGTTATAGCCCACCCTACAGTGACACCCTGGTAGAATCCAGCCTACAGTGACACCGTGGTACAGCCCACCCTACAGCGATACCGTGGTCCAGCCCACTCTACAGTGACACCCAGGTATAATCCAGCCTACAGTGACTCCCTGGTATAATCCACACCACAGTGACACCCTGGTATAATCCAGCCCACCCTACAGTGACAACGTTGTATATCCCACCCTACAGTGACACCCTGGTATAATCCAGCCCACCCTGCAGTGACAACGTTGTATATCCCACCCTAAAGTGACACTATGGTATAATCCAGCCTACAGTGACACCCTGATATAATCCACCCTACAGTGAGACCCTGGTATAATCCAGTCTTCAATGACACCGTGGTATAGCCCACCCTACAGTGATACCATGGTATAATCCAGCCTACATTGAGACTGTGGTATAGCCCAAACTAAAGTCACACTGTGGTACAGCCCACCCTACAATGATACCGTGGTATAGCCCACTCTACAGTGACACCCTGGTTTAATCCAGCCTGCAGTGACACCGTGGTATAAAGCACCCTACAGTGACAACATGGTGTAATCCAGCCTACAGTGATACCGTGGTATAGCCCACCTTACAGTGACAACGTGGGATAGCCCACCCTACAGTGACAATGTGGTACAGCCTACCCTACAGTGATACCGTGGTACAGCCCACCCTACAGTGACACCCTGGTATGTTCCAGCCTACAGTGACACCATGGTAAAGCCCACCCCACTGTGACACCCTGGTATAATCCAGCCTGCAGTGATACCGTGGTACAGCCCAGCCTACAGTGACACCGTGGTACAGCCCACCCTACAGTGACACCGTGGTACGGCCCATCGTACAGTGACACCGTGGTATAGCCCAGCCTACAGTGACACCGTGGTACAGCCCACCCTATAGTGATACCGTGGAACAACACACCCTACAGGGACACCCTGGTATAATCCACCCTAGAGTGATACCGTGGTATAGCCCACCCTACAATGACACCCTGGTATGATCCAGCCTACAGTGACACCCTGGTATAATCCAGCCTACAGTGAACCCCTGATATAATCCACCCTACAGTGAGACCCTGGTATAATCCAGTCTTCAGTGACACCGTGGTATAGCCCACCCTACAGTGATACCATGGTATAATCCAGCCTTCATTGAGACTGTGGTATAGCCCAACCTACAATCACACTGTGGTACAGCCCACCCTACAGATACACCGTGGTATAGCCCACCCTACAGTGACACCCTGGTATAATCTACCGTACAGTGACACCCTGGTATAAAGCACCCTACAGTGACACCATGGTATGATCCAGCCTACAATGATACCGTGGTATAGCCCACACTACAGTGACATCCTGTTATAATCCACCGTACAGTGACACCCTGGTATAAAGCACCCTACAGTGACACCATGGTATAATCCAGCCTACAATGATAAAGTGGTATAGCCCACCCTACAGTGACACCCTGGTATAATCCAGCCTACAGTGACACCGTGGTACAACCCACCCTACAGTGACACCGTGTTATAGCCCACCCTACAGTGACACCCTGGTAGAATCCAGCCTACAGTGACACCGTGGTACAGCCCACCCTACAGCGATACCGTGGTCCAGCCCACTCTACAGTGACACCCAGGTATAATCCAGCCTACAGTGACTCCCTGGTATAATCCACACCACAGTGACACCCTGGTATAATCCAGCCCACCCTACAGTGACAACGTTGTATATCCCACCCTACAGTGACACCCTGGTATAATCCAGCCCACCCTAGAGTGACAACGTTGTATATCCCACCCTAAAGTGACACTATGGTATAATCCAGCCTACAGTGACACCCTGATATAATCCACCCTACAGTGAGACCCTGGTATAACCCAGTCTTCAGTGACACCGTGGTATAGCCCACCCTACAGTGATACCATGGTATAATCCAGTTTACATTGAGACTGTGGTATAGCCCAAACTACAGTCACACTGTGGTACAGCCCACCCTACAATGATACCGTGGTTTAGCCCACTCTACAGTGACACCCTGGTTTAATACAGCCTACAGTGACACCGTGGTATAAAGCACCCTACAGTGACAACATGGTGTAATCCAGCCTACAGTGATACCGTGGTATAGCCCACCCTACAGTGACAATGTGGTACAGCCTACCCTACAGTGATACCGTGGTACAGCCCACCCTACAGTGACACCCTGGTATGTTCCAGCCTACAGTGACACCATGGTAAAGCCCACCCCACTGTGACACCCTGGTATAATCCAGCCTGCAGTGATACCGTGGTACAGCCCAGCCTACAGTGACACCGTGGTACAGCCCACCCTACAGTGACACCGTGGTACGGCCCATCGTACAGTGACACCCTGGTATAGCCCAGCCTACAGTGACAACGTGGTACAGCCCACCCTACAGTGATACCGTGGAACAACACACCCTACAGTGACACCCTGGTATAATCCACCCTAGAGTGATACCGTGGTATAGCCCACCCTACAATAACACCCTGGTATGATCCAGCCTACAGTGACACCATGGAATAACCCACCCTACAGTGACATCCTCGTATAATCCAGCCTACAGTGACACCATGGTATAGCCCACCCTACAGTGACAACGTGGTATAGCCCACGCTACAGTAACACCGTTGTATAATCCAGCCTACAGTGACACCGTGGTATAGCCCACCCTACAGTGACAACGTGGTACAGCTCACCCTACAGTGAAAACGTGGTACAGCCCACCCTACAGTGACACCCTGGTATAATCCAGCATACAGTGACACCGTGGTATAGCCCACCCTAAAGTGATACCGTGGTACAGCCCACCGTACAGTGGCACCCTGGTATAATCCACCCTAAAGTGACACCCTGGTATAATCCAGCCTACAGTGAACCCCTGATATAATCCACCCTACAGTGAGACCCTGGTATAATCCAGTCTTCAGTGACACCGTGGTATAGCCCACCCTACAGTGATACCATGGTATAATCCAGCCTACATTGAGACTGTGGTATAGCCCAACCTACAATCACACTGTGGTACAGCCCACCCTACAGATGCACCGTGGTATAGCCCACCCTACAGTGACACCCTGGTATAATCCACCGTACAGTGACACCCTGGTATAAAGCACCCTACAGTGACACCATGGTAAAATCCAGCCTACAATGATACCGTGGTATAGCCCACACTACAGTGACATCCTGTTATAATCCACCGTACAGTGACACCCTGGTATAAAGCACCCTACAGTGACACCATGGTATAATCCAGCCTACAATGATAACGTGGTATAGCCCACCCTACAGTGACACCCTGGTATAATCCAGCCTACAGTGACACCGTGGTACAACCCACCCTACAGTGACACCGTGTTATAGCCCACCCTACAGTGACACCCTGGTAGAATCCAGCCTACAGTGACACCGTGGTACAGCCCACCCTACAGCGATACCGTGGTCCAGCCCACTCTACAGTGACACCCAGGTATAATCCAGCCTACAGTGACTCCCTGGTATAATCCACACCACAGTGACACCCTGGTATAATCCAGCCCACCCTACAGTGACAACGTTGTATATCCCACCCTACAGTGACACCCTGGTATAATCCAGCCCACCCTACAGTGACAACGTTGTATATCCCACCCTAAAGTGACACTATGGTATAATCCAGCCTACAGTGACACCCTGATATAATCCACCCTACAGTGAGACCCTGGTATAATCCAGTCTTCAGTGACACCGTGGTATAGCCCACCCTACAGTGATACCATGGTATAATCCAGCCTACATTGAGACTGTGGTATAGCCCAAACTACAGTCACACTGTGGTACAGCCCACCCTACAATGATACCGTGGTATAGCCCACTCTACAGTGACACCCTGGTTTAATCCAGCCTACAGTGACACCGTGGTATAAAGCACCCTACAGTGACAACATGGTGTAATCCAGCCTACAGTGATACCGTGGTATAGCCCACCTTACAGTGACACCGTGGTATAGCCCACCCTACAGACACAACGTGGTACAGCCCACCCTACAGTGACAACGTGGTACAGCCCAGCCTACAGTGACACCCTGATATAATCCAGCCTACAGTGACACCCTGGTATAATCCAGTCTTCAGTGACACCGTGGTATAGCCCCCCCTACAGTCACACTGTGATACAGCCCACCCTACAGAGACACCCTGGTATAATCCAGCCTACAGTGACACCGTGGTATAGCCCACCCTACAGTGACACTGTGGTACAGCCCACCCTACAGTGATACCGTGGTACAGCCCACCGTACAGTGGCACCCTGGTATAGTCCACCCTAAAGCGACACCCTGGTATAATCCAGCCTACAGTGACACCCTGATATAATCCAGCCTACAGTGACACCATGGTACAGCCCACCCTACAGTGATACCGTGGTCCAGCCCACCCTACAGTGACACCCAGGTATAATCCAGCCTAAAGTGACACCTTGCTCTAATCCACACCACAGTGACACCCTGGTATAATCCAGCCCACCGTACAGTGACAACGTTGTATATCCCACCCTACAGTGACACCTTGGTATGATCCAGCCTACAGTGAAACCGTGGTATAGCCTACCCTACTGTGACACCCTGGTATAATCCAGCCTACAGTGATACCATGGTAAAGCCCAGCCTACAGTGACACCGTGGTACAGCCCATCCTACAAATGATACCGTGGTACAACCCAACCTACAGGGACACCCTGGTATAAACCACCCTACAGTGATACCGTTGTATAGCCCAAGGTACAGTAACACCGTGGTATAAGCCAGCCTACATTGACACCGAGGTATAGCCCACCCTACAGTGACAACGTGGTACAGCCCACCCTACAGTGACAACGTGGTACAGCCCACCCTACAGTGATGCCTTGGTAGAGCCCACCCTACAGGGACACCATGGTATAATCCAGTCTACAGTGACACCATGGTATAGCCCACCCCACTGTGACGCCCTGGTATAATCCAGCCTACATTGAGACTGTGGTATAGCCCAAACTACAGTCACACTGTGGTACAGCCCACCCTACAATGATACCGTGGTATAGCCCACTCTACAGTGACACCCTGGTTTAATCCAGCCTACAGTGACACCGTGGTATAAAGCACCCTACAGTGACAACATGGTGTAATCCAGCCTACAGTGATACCGTGGTATAGCCCACCCTACAGTGACAACGTGGGATAGCCCACCCTACAGTGACAATGTGGTACAGCCTACCCTACAGTGATACCGTGGTACAGCCCACCCTACAGTGACACCCTGGTATGTTCCAGCCTACAGTGACACCATGGTAAAGCCCACCCCACTGTGACACCCTGGTATAATCCAGCCTGCATTGATACCGTGGTACAGCCCAGCCTACAGTGACACCGTGGTACAGCCCACCCTACAGTGACACCGTGGTACGGCCCATCGTACAGTGACACCGTGGCATAGCCCAGCCTACATTGACACCGTGGTACAGCCCACCCTACAGTGATACCGTGGAACAACACACCCTAGAGTGACACCCTGGTATAATACACCCTAGAGTGATACCGTGGTATAGCCCACCCTACAATGACACCCTGGTATGATCCAGCCTACAGTGACACCATGGAATAACCCACCCTACAGTGACAACGTGGTATAGCCCACGCTACAGTAACACCGTTGTATAATCCAGTCTACAGTGACACCGTGGTATAGCCCACCCTACAGTGACAATGTGGTACAGCTCACCCTACAGTGACAACGTGGTACAGCCCACCCTACAGTAATACCGTGGTATAGCCCACCCTACAGTGACACCCTCGTATAATCCAACCTACAGTGACACCATGGTATAGCCCACCCTACAGTGTTACCGTGGTATAGCCCACCCTACAGTATTACCGTGGTATAGCCCACGCTAAAGTAACACCGTGGTATAATCCAGCCTACAGTGACACCGTGGTATAGCCCACCCTACAGTGACAACGTGGTACAGCCCACCCTACAGTGACAACGTGGTACAGCCCAGCCTACAGTGATGCCGTGGTATAGCCCACCCTACAGGGACACCATGGTATAATCCAGTCTACTGTGACACCGTGGTACAGCCCACGCTACAGTGACACCCTGGTATAATCCAGCCTACAGTGACACCCTGGTATAATCCAGCATACAGTGACACCGTGGTATAGCCCACCCTAAAGTGATACCGTGGTACAGCCCACCGTACAGTGGCACCCTGGTATAATCCACCCTAAAGTGACACCCTGGTATAATCCAGCCTACAGTGAACCCCTGATATAATCCACCCTACAGTGAGACCCTGGTATAATCCAGTCTTCAGTGACACCGTGGTATAGCCCACCCTACAGTGATACCATGGTATAATCCAGCCTTCATTGAGACTGTGGTATAGCCCAACCTACAATCACACTGTGGTACAGCCCACCCTACAGATACACCGTGGTATAGCCCACCCTACAGTGACACCCTGGTATAATCTACCGTACAGTGACACCCTGGTATAAAGCACCCTACAGTGACACCATGGTATGATCCAGTCTACAATGATACCGTGGTATAGCCCACACTACAGTGACATCCTGTTATAATCCACCGTACAGTGACACCCTGGTATAAAGCACCCTACAGTGACACCATGGTATAATCCAGCCTTCAATGATAAAGTGGTATAGCCCACCCTACAGTGACACCCTGGTATAATCCAGCCTACAGTGACACCGTGGTACAACCCACCCTAGAGTGACACCGTGTTATAGCCCACCCTACAGTGACACCCTGGTAGAATCCAGCCTACAGTGACACCGTGGTACAGCCCACCCTACAGCGATACCGTGGTCCAGCCCACTCTACAGTGACACCCTGGTTTAATACAGCCTACAGTGACACCGTGGTATAAAGCACCCTACAGTGACAACATGGTGTAATCCAGCCTACAGTGATACCGTGGTATAGCCCACCCTACAGTGACAATGTGGTACAGCCTACCCTACAGTGATACCGTGGTACAGCCCACCCTACAGTGACACCCTGGTATGTTCCAGCCTACAGTGACACCATGGTAAAGCCCACCCCACTGTGACACCCTGGTATAATCCAGCCTGCAGTGATACCGTGGTACAGCCCAGCCTACAGTGACACCGTGGTACAGCCCACCCTACAGTGACACCGTGGTACGGCCCATCGTACAGTGACACCCTGGTATAGCCCAGCCTACAGTGACAACGTGGTACAGCCCACCCTACAGTGATACCGTGGAACAACACACCCTACAGTGACACCCTGGTATAATCCACCCTAGAGTGATACCGTGGTATAGCCCACCCTACAATAACACCCTGGTATGATCCAGCCTACAGTGACACCATGGAATAACCCACCCTACAGTGACATCCTCGTATAATCCAGCCTACAGTGACACCATGGTATAGCCCACCCTACAGTGACAACGTGGTATAGCCCACGCTACAGTAACACCGTTGTATAATCCAGCCTACAGTGACACCGTGGTATAGCCCACCCTACAGTGACAACGTGGTACAGCTCAACCTACAGTGAAAACGTGGTACAGCCCACCCTACAGTGACACCCTGGTATAATCCAGCATACAGTGACACCGTGGTATAGCCCACCCTAAAGTGATACCGTGGTACAGCCCACCGTACAGTGGCACCCTGGTATAATCCACCCTAAAGTGACACCCTGGTATAATCCAGCCTACAGTGAACCCCTGATATAATCCACCCTACAGTGAGACCCTGGTATAATCCAGCCTACATTGAGACTGTGGTATAGCCCAACCTACAATCACACTGTGGTACAGCCCACCCTACAGATACACCGTGGTATAGCCCACCCTACAGTGACACCCTGGTATAATCTACCGTACAGTGACACCCTGGTATAAAGCACCCTACAGTGACACCATGGTATGATCCAGTCTACAATGATACCGTGGTATAGCCCACACTACAGTGACATCCTGTTGTAATCCACCGTACAGTGACACCCTGGTATAAAGCACCCTACAGTGACACCATGGTATAATCCAGCCTTCAATGATAAAGTGGTATAGCCCACCCTACAGTGACACCCTGGTATAATCCAGCCTACAGTGACACCGTGGTACAACCCACCCTAGAGTGACACCGTGTTATAGCCCACCCTACAGTGACACCCTGGTAGAATCCAGCCTACAGTGACACCGTGGTACAGCCCACCCTACAGCGATACCGTGGTCCAGCCCACTCTACAGTGACACCCTGGTTTAATACAGCCTACAGTGACACCGTGGTATAAAGCACCCTACAGTGACAACATGGTGTAATCCAGCCTACAGTGATACCGTGGTATAGCCCACCCTACAGTGACAATGTGGTACAGCCTACCCTACAGTGATACCGTGGTACAGCCCACCCTACAGTGACACCCTGGTATGTTCCAGCCTACAGTGACACCATGGTAAAGCCCACCCCACTGTAACACCCTGGTATAATCCAGCCTGCAGTGATACCGTGGTACAGCCCAGCCTACAGTGACACCGTGGTACAGCCCACCCTACAGTGACACCGTGGTACGGCCCATCGTACAGTGACACCCTGGTATAGCCCAGCCTACAGTGACACCGTGGTACAGCCCACCCTACAGTGATACCGTGGAACAACACACCCTACAGTGACACCCTGGTATAATCCACCCTAGAGTGATACCGTGGTATAGCCCACCCTACAATAACACCCTGGTATGATCCAGCCTACAGTGACACCATGGAATAACCCACCCTACAGTGACATCCTCGTATAATCCAGCCTACAGTGACACCATGGTATAGCCCACCCTACAGTGACAACGTGGTATAGCCCACGCTACAGTAACACCGTTGTATAATCCAGCCTACAGTGACACCGTGGTATAGCCCACCCTACAGTGACAACGTGGTTCAGCTCACCCTACAGTGAAAACGTGGTACAGCCCACCCTACAGTGACACCCTGGTATAATCCAGCATACAGTGACACCGTGGTATAGCCCACCCTAAAGTGATACCGTGGTACAGCCCACCGTACAGTGGCACCCTGGTATAATCCACCCTAAAGTGACACCCTGGTATAATCCAGCCTACAGTGAACCCCTGATATAATCCACCCTACAGTGAGACCCTGGTATAATCCAGCCTACATTGACACTGTGGTATAGCCCAACCTACAATCACACTGTGGTACAGCCCACCCTACAGATACACCGTGGTATAGCCCACCCTACAGTGACACCCTGGTATAATCCACCGTACAGTGACACCCTGGTATAAAGCACCCTACAGTGACACCATGGTATAATCCAGCCTACAATGATACCGTGGTATAGCCCACACTACAGTGACATCCTGTTATAATCCACCGTACAGTGACACCCTGGTATAAAGCACCCTACAGTGACACCATGGTATAATCCAGCCTACAATGATAACGTGGTATAGCCCACCCTACAGTGACACCCTGGTATAATCCAGCCTACAGTGACACCGTGGTACAACCCACCCTACAGTGACACCGTGTTATAGCCCACCCTACAGTGACACCCTGGTAGAATCCAGCCTACAGTGACACCGTGGTACAGCCCACCCTACAGCGATACCGTGGTCCAGCCCACTCTACAGTGACACCCAGGTATAATCCAGCCTACAGTGACTCCCTGGTATAATCCACACCACAGTGACACCCTGGTATAATCCAGCCCACCCTACAGTGACAACGTTGTATATCCCACCCTACAGTGACACCCTGGTATAATCCAGCCCACCCTACAGTGACAACGTTGTATATCCCAACCTAAAGTGACACTATGATATAATCCACCCTACAGTGAGACCCTGGTATAATCCAGTCTTCAGTGACACCGTGGTATAGCCCACCCTACAGTGATACTATGGTATAATCCAGCCTACATTGAGACTGTGGTATAGCCCAAACTACAGTCACACTGTGGTACAGCCCACCCTACAATGATACCGTGGTATAGCCCACTCTACAGTGACACCCTGGTTTAATCCAGCCTACAGTGACACCGTGGTATAAAGCACCCTACAGTGACAACATGGTGTAATCTAGCCTACAGTGATACCGTGGTATAGCCCACCCTACAGTGACAACGTGGGATAGCCCACCCTACAGTGACAATGTGGTACAGCCTACCCTACAGTGATACCGTGGTACAGCCCACCCTACAGTGACACCCTGGTATGTTCCAGCCTACAGTGACACCATGGTAAAGCCCACCCCACTGTGACACCCTGGTATAATCCAGCCTGCAGTGATACCGTGGTACAGCCCAGCCTACAGTGACACCGTGGTACAGCCCACCCTACAGTGACACCGTGGTACGGCCCATCGTACAGTGACACCGTGGTATAGCCCAGCCTACAGTGACACCGTGGTACAGCCCACCCTATAGTGATACCGTGGAACAACACACCCTACAGGGACACCCTGGTATAATCCACCCTAGAGTGATACCGTGGTATAGCCCACCCTACAATGACACCCTGGTATGATCCAGCCTACAGTGACACCCTGGTATAATCCAGCCTACAGTGAACCCCTGATATAATCCACCCTACAGTGAGACCCTGGTATAATCCAGTCTTCAGTGACACCGTGGTATAGCCCACCCTACAGTGATACCATGGTATAATCCAGCCTTCATTGAGACTGTGGTATAGCCAAACCTACAATCACACTGTGGTACAGCCCACCCTACAGATACACCGTGGTATAGCCCACCCTACAGTGACACCCTGGTATAATCTACCGTACAGTGACACCCTGGTATAAAGCACCCTACAGTGACACCATGGTATGATCCAGCCTACAATGATACCGTGGTATAGCCCACACTACAGTGACATCCTGTTATAATCCACCGTACAGTGACACCCTGGTATAAAGCACCCTACAGTGACACCATGGTATAATCCAACCTACAATGATAAAGTGGTATAGCCCACCCTACAGTGACACCCTGGTATAATCCAGCCTACAGTGACACCGTGGTACAACCCACCCTACAGTGACACCTTGTTATAGCCCACCCTACAGTGACACCCTGGTAGAATCCAGCCTACAGTGACACCGTGGTACAGCCCACCCTACAGCGATACCGTGGTCCAGCCCACTCTACAGTGACACCCAGGTATAATCCAGCCTACAGTGACTCCCTGGTATAATCCACACCACAGTGACACCCTGGTATAATCCAGCCCACCCTACAGTGACAACGTTGTATATCCCACCCTACAGTGACACCCTGGTATAATCCAGCCCACCCTACAGTGACAACGTTGTATATCCCACCCTAAAGTGACACTATGGTATAATCCAGCCTACAGTGACACCCTGATATAATCCACCCTACAGTGAGACCCTGGTATAACCCAGTCTTCAGTGACACCGTGGTATAGCCCACCCTACAGTGATACCATGGTATAATCCAGTTTACATTGAGACTGTGGTATAGCCCAAACTACAGTCACACTGTGGTACAGCCCACCCTACAATGATACCGTGGTTTAGCCCACTCTACAGTGACACTCTGGTTTAATACAGCCTACAGTGACACCGTGGTATAAAGCACCCTACAGTGACAACATGGTGTAATCCAGCCTACAGTGATACCGTGGTATAGCCCACCCTACAGTGACAATGTGGTACAGCCTACCCTACAGTGATACCGTGGTACAGCCCACCCTACAGTGACACCCTGGTATGTTCCAGCCTACAGTGACACCATGGTAAAGCCCACCCCACTGTGACACCCTGGTATAATCCAGCCTGCAGTGATACCGTGGTACAGCCCACCCTACAGTGACACCGTGGTACAGCCCACCCTACAGTGACACCGTGGTACGGCCCATCGTACAGTGACACCCTGGTATAGCCCAGCCTACAGTGACACCGTGGTACAGCCCACCCTACAGTGATACCGTGGAACAACACACCCTACAGTGACACCCTGGTATAATCCACCCTAGAGTGATACCGTGGTATAGCCCACCCTACAATAACACCCTGGTATGATCCAGCCTACAGTGACACCATGGAATAACCCACCCTACAGTGACATCCTCGTATAATCCAGCCTACAGTGACACCATGGTATAGCCCACCCTACAGTGACAACGTGGTATAGCCCACGCTACAGTAACACCGTTGTATAATCCAGCCTACAGTGACACCGTGGTATAGCCCACCCTACAGTGACAACGTGGTACAGCTCACCCTACAGTGAAAACGTGGTACAGCCCACCCTACAGTGACACCCTGGTATAATCCAGCATACAGTGACACCGTGGTATAGCCCACCCTAAAGTGATACCGTGGTACAGCCCACCGTACAGTGGCACCCTGGTATAATCCACCCTAAAGTGACACCCTGGTATAATCCAGCCTACAGTGAACCCCTGATATAATCCACCCTACAGTGAGACCCTGGTATAATCCAGTCTTCAGTGACACCGTGGTATAGCCCACCCTACAGTGATACCATGGTATAATCCAGCCTACATTGAGACTGTGGTATAGCCCAACCTACAATCACACTGTGGTACAGCCCACCCTACAGATACACCGTGGTATAGCCCACCCTACAGTGACACCCTGGTATAATCCACCGTACAGTGACACCCTGGTATAAAGCACCTTACAGTGACACCATGGTATAATCCAGCCTACAATGATACCGTGGTATAGCCCACACTACAGTGACATCCTGTTATAATCCACCGTACAGTGACACCCTGGTATAAAGCACCCTACAGTGACACCATGGTATAATCCAGCCTACAATGATAACGTGGTATAGCCCACCCTAGAGTGACATCCTGGTATAATCCAGCCTACAGTGACACCGTGGTACAACCCACCCTACAGTGACACCGTGTTATAGCCCACCCTACAGTGACACCCTGGTAGAATCCAGCCTACAGTGACACCGTGGTACAGCCCACCCTACAGCGATACCGTGGTCCAGCCCACTCTACCGTGACACCCAGGTATAATCCAGCCTACAGTGACTCCCTGGTATAATCCACACCACAGTGACACCCTGGTATAATCCAGCCCACCCTACAGTGACAACGTTGTATATCCCACCCTACAGTGACACCCTGGTATAATCCAGCCCACCCTACAGTGACAACGTTGTATATCCCACCCTAAAGTGACACTATGGTATAATCCAGCCTACAGTGACACCCTGATATAATCCACCCTACAGTGAGACCCTGGTATAACCCAGTCTTCAGTGACACCGTGGTATAGCCCACCCTACAGTGATACCATGGTATAATCCAGTTTACATTGAGACTGTGGTATAGCCCAAACTACAGTCACACTGTGGTACAGCCCACCCTACAATGATACCGTGGTTTAGCCCACTCTACAGTGACACCCTGGTTTAATACAGCCTACAGTGACACCGTGGTATAGCCCACCCTACAGTGACAATGTGGTACAGCCTACCCTACAGTGATACCGTGGTACAGCCCACCCTACAGTGACACCCTGGTATGTTCCAGCCTACAGTGACACCATGGTAAAGCCCACCCCACTGTGACACCCTGGTATAATCCAGCCTGCAGTGATACCGTGGTACAGCCCACCCTACAGTGACACCGTGGTACAGCCCACCCTACAGTGACACCGTGGTACGGCCCATCGTACAGTGACACCCTGGTATAGCCCAGCCTACAGTGACACCGTGGTACAGCCCACCCTACAGTGATACCGTGGAACAACACACCCTACAGTGACACCCTGGTATAATCCACCCTAGAGTGATACCGTGGTATAGCCCACCCTACAATAACACCCTGGTATGATCCAGCCTACAGTGACACCATGGAATAACCCACCCTACAGTGACATCCTCGTATAATCCAGCCTACAGTGACACCATGGTATAGCCCACCCTACAGTGACAACGTGGTATAGCCCACGCTACAGTAACACCGTTGTATAATCCAGCCTACAGTGACACCGTGGTATAGCCCACCCTACAGTGACAACGTGGTACAGCTCACCCTACAGTGAAAACGTGGTACAGCCCACCCTACAGTGACACCCTGGTATAATCCAGCATACAGTGACACCGTGGTATAGCCCACCCTAAAGTGATACCGTGGTACAGCCCACCGTACAGTGGCACCCTGGTATAATCCACCCTAAAGTGACACCCTGGTATAATCCAGCCTACAGTGAACCCCTGATATAATCCACCCTACAGTGAGACCCTGGTATAATCCAGTCTTCAGTGACACCGTGGTATAGCCCACCCTACAGTGATACCATGGTATAATCCAGCCTACATTGAGACTGTGGTATAGCCCAACCTACAATCACACTGTGGTACAGCCCACCCTACAGATACACCGTGGTATAGCCCACCCTACAGTGACACCCTGGTATAATCCACCGTACAGTGACACCCTGGTATAAAGCACCTTACAGTGACACCATGGTATAATCCAGCCTACAATGATACCGTGGTATAGCCCACACTACAGTGACATCCTGTTATAATCCACCGTACAGTGACACCCTGGTATAAAGCACCCTACAGTGACACCATGGTATAATCCAGCCTACAATGATAACGTGGTATAGCCCACCCTAGAGTGACATCCTGGTATAATCCAGCCTACAGTGACACCGTGGTACAACCCACCCTACAGTGACACCGTGTTATAGCCCACCCTACAGTGACACCCTGGTAGAATCCAGCCTACAGTGACACCGTGGTACAGCCCACCCTACAGCGATACCGTGGTCCAGCCCACTCTACCGTGACACCCAGGTATAATCCAGCCTACAGTGACTCCCTGGTATAATCCACACCACAGTGACACCCTGGTATAATCCAGCCCACCCTACAGTGACAACGTTGTATATCCCACCCTACAGTGACACGCTGGTATAATCCAGCCCACCCTACAGTGACAACGTTGTATATCCCACCCTAAAGTGACACTATGGTATAATCCAGCCTACAGTGACACCCTGATATAATCCACCCTACAGTGAGACCCTGGTATAATCCAGTCTTCAATGACACCGTGGTATAGCCCACCCTACAGTGATACCATGGTATAATCCAGCCTACATTGAGACTGTGGTATAGCCCAAACTAAAGTCACACTGTGGTACAGCCCACCCTACAATGATACCGTGGTATAGCCCACTCTACAGTGACACCCTGGTTTAATCCAGCCTGCAGTGACACCGTGGTATAAAGCACCCTACAGTGACAACATGGTGTAATCCAGCCTACAGTGATACCGTGGTATAGCCCACCTTACAGTGACAACGTGGGATAGCCCACCCTACAGTGACAATGTGGTACAGCCTACCCTACAGTGATACCGTGGTACAGCCCACCCTACAGTGACACCCTGGTATGTTCCAGCCTACAGTGACACCATGGTAAAGCCCACCCCACTGTGACACCCTGGTATAATCCAGCCTGCAGTGATACCGTGGTACAGCCCAGCCTACAGTGACACCGTGGTACAGCCCACCCTACAGTGACACCGTGGTACGGCCCATCGTACAGTGACACCGTGGTATAGCCCAGCCTACAGTGACACCGTGGTACAGCCCACCCTATAGTGATACCGTGGAACAACACACCCTACAGGGACACCCTGGTATAATCCACCCTAGAGTGATACCGTGGTATAGCCCACCCTACAATGACACCCTGGTATGATCCAGCCTACAGTGACACCCTGGTATAATCCAGCCTACAGTGAACCCCTGATATAATCCACCCTACAGTGAGACCCTGGTATAATCCAGTCTTCAGTGACACCGTGGTATAGCCCACCCTACAGTGATACCATGGTATAATCCAGCCTTCATTGAGACTGTGGTATAGCCCAACCTACAATCACACTGTGGTACAGCCCACCCTACAGATACACCGTGGTATAGCCCACCCTACAGTGACACCCTGGTATAATCTACCGTACAGTGACACCCTGGTATAAAGCACCCTACAGTGACACCATGGTATAATCCAGCCTACAATGATAAAGTGGTATAGCCCACCCTACAGTGACACCCTGGTATAATCCAGCCTACAGTGACACCGTGGTACAACCCACCCTACAGTGACACCGTGTTATAGCCCACCCTACAGTGACACCCTGGTAGAATCCAGCCTACAGTGACACCGTGGTACAGCCCACCCTACAGCGATACCGTGGTCCAGCCCACTCTACAGTGACACCCAGGTATAATCCAGCCTACAGTGACTCCCTGGTATAATCCACACCACAGTGACACCCTGGTATAATCCAGCCCACCCTACAGTGACAACGTTGTATATCCCACCCTACAGTGACACCCTGGTATAATCCAGCCCACCCTACAGTGACAACGTTGTATATCCCACCCTAAAGTGACACTATGGTATAATCCAGCCTACAGTGACACCCTGATATAATCCACCCTACAGTGAGACCCTGGTATAACCCAGTCTTCAGTGACACCGTGGTATAGCCCACCCTACAGTGATACCATGGTATAATCCAGTTTACATTGAGACTGTGGTATAGCCCAAACTACAGTCACACTGTGGTACAGCCCACCCTACAATGATACCGTGGTTTAGCCCACTCTACAGTGACACCCTGATTTAATACAGCCTACAGTGACACCGTGGTATAAAGCACCCTACAGTGACAACATGGTGTAATCCAGCCTACAGTGATACCGTGGTATAGCCCACCCTACAGTGACAATGTGGTACAGCCTACCCTACAGTGATACCGTGGTACAGCCCACCCTACAGTGACACCCTGGTATGTTCCAGCCTACAGTGACACCATGGTAAAGCCCACCCCACTGTGACACCCTGGTATAATCCAGCCTGCAGTGATACCGTGGTACAGCCCAGCCTACAGTGACACCGTGGTACAGCCCACCCTACAGTGACACCGTGGTACGGCCCATCGTACAGTGACACCCTGGTATAGCCCAGCCTACAGTGACAACGTGGTACAGCCCACCCTACAGTGATACCGTGGAACAACACACCCTACAGTGACACCCTGGTATAATCCACCCTAGAGTGATACCGTGGTATAGCCCACCCTACAATAACACCCTGGTATGATCCAGCCTACAGTGACACCATGGAATAACCCACCCTACAGTGACATCCTCGTATAATCCAGCCTACAGTGACACCATGGTATAGCCCACCCTACAGTGACAACGTGGTATAGCCCACGCTACAGTAACACCGTTGTATAATCCAGCCTACAGTGACACCGTGGTATAGCCCACCCTACAGTGACAACGTGGTACAGCTCAACCTACAGTGAAAACGTGGTACAGCCCACCCTACAGTGACACCCTGGTATAATCCAGCATACAGTGACACCGTGGTATAGCCCACCCTAAAGTGATACCGTGGTACAGCCCACCGTACAGTGGCACCCTGGTATAATCCACCCTAAAGTGACACCCTGGTATAATCCAGCCTACAGTGAACCCCTGATATAATCCACCCTACAGTGAGACCCTGGTATAATCCAGTCTTCAGTGACACCGTGGTATAGCCCACCCTACAGTGATACCATGGTATAATCCAGCCTACATTGAGACTGTGGTATAGCCCAACCTACAATCACACTGTGGTACAGCCCACCCTACAGATACACCGTGGTATAGCCCACCCTACAGTGACACCCTGGTATAATCCACCGTACAGTGACACCCTGGTATAAAGCACCTTACAGTGACACCATGGTATAATCCAGCCTACAATGATACCGTGGTATAGCCCACACTACAGTGACATCCTGTTATAATCCACCGTACAGTGACACCCTGGTATAAAGCACCCTACAGTGACACCATGGTATAATCCAGCCTACAATGATAACGTGGTATAGCCCACCCTAGAGTGACATCCTGGTATAATCCAGCCTACAGTGACACCGTGGTACAACCCACCCTACAGTGACACCGTGTTATAGCCCACCCTACAGTGACACCCTGGTAGAATCCAGCCTACAGTGACACCGTGGTACAGCCCACCCTACAGCGATACCGTGGTCCAGCCCACTCTACAGTGACACCCAGGTATAATCCACCCTACAGTGACACCCTGGTATAATCCAGCCCACCCTACAGTGACAACGTTGTATATCCCACCCTAAAGTGACACTATGGTATAATCCAGCCTACAGTGACACCCTGATATAATCCACCCTACAGTGAGACCCTGGTATAATCCAGTCTTCAATGACACCGTGGTATAGCCCACCCTACAGTGATACCATGGTATAATCCAGCCTACATTGAGACTGTGGTATAGCCCAAACTAAAGTCACACTGTGGTACAGCCCACCCTACAATGATACCGTGGTATAGCCCACTCTACAGTGACACCCTGGTTTAATCCAGCCTGCAGTGACACCGTGGTATAAAGCACCCTACAGTGACAACATGGTGTAATCCAGCCTACCGTGATACCGTGGTATAGCCCACCTTACAGTGACAACGTGGGATAGCCCACCCTACAGTGACAATGTGGTACAGCCTACCCTACAGTGATACCGTGGTACAGCCCACCCTACAGTGACACCCTGGTATGTTCCAGCCTACAGTGACACCATGGTAAAGCCCACCCCACTGTGACACCCTGGTATAATCCAGCCTGCAGTGATACCGTGGTACAGCCCAGCCTACAGTGACACCGTGGTACAGCCCACCCTACAGTGACACCGTGGTACGGCCCATCGTACAGTGACACCGTGGTATAGCCCAGCCTACAGTGACACCGTGGTACAGCCCACCCTATAGTGATACCGTGGAACAACACACCCTACAGGGACACCCTGGTATAATCCACCCTAGAGTGATACCGTGGTATAGCCCACCCTACAATGACACCCTGGTATGATCCAGCCTACAGTGACACCCTGGTATAATCCAGCCTACAGTGAACCCCTGATATAATCCACCCTACAGTGAGACCCTGGTATAATCCAGTCTTCAGTGACACCGTGGTATAGCCCACCCTACAGTGATACCATGGTATAATCCAGCCTTCATTGAGACTGTGGTATAGCCCAACCTACAATCACACTGTGGTACAGCCCACCCTACAGATACACCGTGGTATAGCCCACCCTACAGTGACACCCTGGTATAATCTACCGTACAGTGACACCCTGGTATAAAGCACCCTACAGTGACACCATGGTATGATCCAGCCTACAATGATACCGTGGTATAGCCCACACTACAGTGACATCCTGTTATAATCCACCGTACAGTGACACCCTGGTATAAAGCACCCTACAGTGACACCATGGTATAATCCAGCCTACAATGATAAAGTGGTATAGCCCACCCTACAGTGACACCCTGGTATAATCCAGCCTACAGTGACACCGTGGTACAACCCACCCTACAGTGACACCGTGTTATAGCCCACCCTACAGTGACACCCTGGTAGAATCCAGCCTACAGTGACACCGTGGTACAGCCCACCCTACAGCGATACCGTGGTCCAGCCCACTCTACAGTGACACCCAGGTATAATCCAGCCTACAGTGACTCCCTGGTATAATCCACACCACAGTGACACCCTGGTATAATCCAGCCCACCCTACAGTGACAACGTTGTATATCCCACCCTACAGTGACACCCTGGTATAATCCAGCCCACCCTAGAGTGACAACGTTGTATATCCCACCCTAAAGTGACACTATGGTATAATCCAGCCTACAGTGACACCCTGATATAATCCACCCTACAGTGAGACCCTGGTATAACCCAGTCTTCAGTGACACCGTGGTATAGCCCACCCTACAGTGATACCATGGTATAATCCAGTTTACATTGAGACTGTGGTATAGCCCAAACTACAGTCACACTGTGGTACAGCCCACCCTACAATGATACCGTGGTTTAGCCCACTCTACAGTGACACCCTGGTTTAATACAGCCTACAGTGACACCGTGGTATAAAGCACCCTACAGTGACAACATGGTGTAATCCAGCCTACAGTGATACCGTGGTATAGCCCACCCTACAGTGACAATGTGGTACAGCCTACCCTACAGTGACACCGTGGTACAGCCCACGCTACAGTGACACCCTGGTATGTTCCAGCCTACAGTGACACCATGGTAAAGCCCACCCCACTGTGACACCCTGGTATAATCCAGCCTGCAGTGATACCGTGGTACAGCCCACCCTACAGTGACACCGTGGTACGGCCCATCGTACAGTGACACCCTGGTATAGCCCAGCCTACAGTGACACCGTGGTACAGCCCACCCTACAGTGATACCGTGGAACAACACACCCTACAGTGACACCCTGGTATAATCCACCCTAGAGTGATACCGTGGTATAGCCCACCCTACAATAACACCCTGGTATGATCCAGCCTACAGTGACACCATGGAATAACCCACCCTACAGTGACATCCTCGTATAATCCAGCCTACAGTGACACCATGGTATAGCCCACCCTACAGTGACAACGTGGTATAGCCCACGCTACAGTAACACCGTTGTATAATCCAGCCTACAGTGACACCGTGGTATAGCCCACCCTACAGTGACAACGTGGTACAGCTCACCCTACAGTGAAAACGTGGTACAGCCCACCCTACAGTGACACCCTGGTATAATCCAGCATACAGTGACACCGTGGTATAGCCCACCCTAAAGTGATACCGTGGTACAGCCCACCGTACAGTGGCACCCTGGTATAATCCACCCTAAAGTGACACCCTGGTATAATCCAGCCTACAGTGAACCCCTGATATAATCCACCCTACAGTGAGACCCTGGTATAATCCAGTCTTCAGTGACACCGTGGTATAGCCCACCCTACAGTGATACCATGGTATAATCCAGCCTACATTGAGACTGTGGTATAGCCCAACCTACAATCACACTGTGGTACAGCCCACCCTACAGATACACCGTGGTATAGCCCACCCTACAGTGACACCCTGGTATAATCCACCGTACAGTGACACCCTGGTATAAAGCACCCTACAGTGACACCATGGTATAATCCAGCCTACAATGATACCGTGGTATAGCCCACACTACAGTGACATCCTGTTATAATCCACCGTACAGTGACACCCTGGTATAAAGCACCCTACAGTGACACCCTGGTATAATCCAGCCTACAATGATAACGTGGTATAGCCCACCCTACAGTGACACCCTGGTATAATCCAGCCTACAGTGACACCGTGGTACAACCCACCCTACAGTGACACCGTGTTATAGCCCACCCTACAGTGACACCCTGGTAGAATCCAGCCTACAGTGACACCGTGGTACAGCCCACCCTACAGCGATACCGTGGTCCAGCCCACTCTACAGTGACACCCAGGTATAATCCAGCCTACAGTGACTCCCTGGTATAATCCACACCACAGTGACACCCTGGTATAATCCAGCCCACCCTACAGTGACAACGTTGTATATCCCACCCTACAGTGACACCCTGGTATAATCCAGCCCACCCTACAGTGACAACGTTGTATATCCCACCCTAAAGTGACACTATGGTATAATCCAGCCTACAGTGACACCCTGATATAATCCACCCTACAGTGAGACCCTGGTATAATCCAGTCTTCAGTGACACCGTGGTATAGCCCACCCTACAGTGATACCATGGTATAATCCAGCCTACATTGAGACTGTGGTATAGCCCAAACTACAGTCACACTGTGGTACAGCCCACCCTACAATGACACCGTGGTATAGCCCACTCTACAGTGACACCCTGGTTTAATCCAGCCTACAGTGACACCGTGGTATAAAGCACCCTACAGTGACAACATGGTGTAATCCAGCCTACAGTGATACCGTGGTATAGCCCACCTTACAGTGACAACGTGGGATAGCCCACCCTACAGTGACAATGTGGTACAGCCTACCCTACAGTGATACCGTGGTACAGCCCAACCTACAGTGACACCCTGGTATGTTCCAGCCTACAGTGACACCATGGTAAAGCCCACCCCACTGTGACACCCTGGTATAATCCAGCCTGCAGTGATACCGTGGTACAGCCCAGCCTACAGTGACACCGTGGTACAGCCCACCCTACAGTGACACCGTGGTACGGCCCATCGTACAGTGACACCGTGGTATAGCCCAGCCTACAGTGACACCGTGGTACAGCCCACCCTATAGTGATACCGTGGAACAACACACCCTACAGGGACACCCTGGTATAATCCACCCTAGAGTGATACCGTGGTATAGCCCACCCTACAATGACACCCTGGTATGATCCAGCCTACAGTGACACCATGGAATAACCCACCCTACAGTGACATCCTCGTATAATCCAGCCTACAGTGACACCATGGTATAGCCCACCCTACAGTGACAACGTGGTATAGCCCACGCTACAGTAACACCGTTGTATAATCCAGCCTACAGTGACACCGTGGTATAGCCCACCCTACAGTGACAACGTGGTACAGCTCACCCTACACTGACAACGTGGTACAGCCCACCCTACAGTAATACCGTGGTATAGCCCACCCTACAGTGACACCCTCGTATAATCCAACCTACAGTGACACCATGGTATAGCGCACCCTACAGTGTTACCGTGGTATAGCCCACCCTACAGCATTACCGTGGTATAGCCCACGCTAAAGTAACACCGTGGTATAATCCAGCCTACAGTGACACCGTGGTATAGCCCTCCCTACAGTGACAACGTGGTACAGCCCACCCTACAGTGACAACGTGGTACAGCCCAGCCTACAGTGATGCCGTGGTATAGCCCACCCTACAGGGACACCATGGTATAATCCAGTCTACTGTGACACCGTGGTACAGCCCACGCTACAGTGACACCCTGGTATGTTCCAGCCTACAGTGACACCATGGTAAAGCCCACCCCACTGTGACACCCTGGTATAATCCAGCCTGCAGTGATACCGTGGTACAGCCCAGCCTACAGTGACACCGTGGTACAGCCCACCCTACAGTGACACCGTGGTACGGCCCATCGTACAGTGACACCCTGGTATAGCCCAGCCTAGAGTGACACCGTGGTACAGCCCACCCTACAGTGATACCGTGGAACAACACACCCTACAGTGACACCCTGGTATAATCCACCCTAGAGTGATACCGTGGTATAGCCCACCCTACAATAACACCCTGGTATGATCCAGCCTACAGTGACACCATGGAATAACCCACCCTACAGTGACATCCTCGTATAATCCAGCCTACAGTGACACCATGGTATAGCCCACCCTACAGTGACAACGTGGTATAGCCCACGCTACAGTAACACCGTTGTATAATCCAGCCTACAGTGACACCGTGGTATAGCCCACCCTACAGTGACAACGTGGTACAGCTCACCCTACAGTGAAAACGTGGTACAGCCCACCCTACAGTGACACCCTGGTATAATCCAGCATACAGTGACACCGTGGTATAGCCCACCCTAAAGTGATACCGTGGTACAGCCCACCGTACAGTGGCACCCTGGTATAATCCACCCTAAAGTGACACCCTGGTATAATCCAGCCTACAGTGAACCCCTGATATAATCCACCCTACAGTGAGACCCTGGTATAATCCAGTCTTCAGTGACACCGTGGTATAGCCCACCCTACAGTGATACCATGGTATAATCCAGCCTACATTGAGACTGTGGTATAGCCCAACCTACAATCACACTGTGGTACAGCCCACCCTACAGATACACCGTGGTATAGCCCACCCTACAGTGACACCCTGGTATAATCCACCGTACAGTGACACCCTGGTATAAAGCACCCTACAGTGACACCATGGTATAATCCAGCCTACAATGATACCGTGGTATAGCCCACACTACAGTGACATCCTGTTATAATCCACCGTACAGTGACACCCTGGTATAAAGCACCCTACAGTGACACCATGGTATAATCCAGCCTACAATGATAACGTGGTATAGCCCACCCTACAGTGACACCCTGGTATAATCCAGCCTACAGTGACACCGTGGTACAACCCACCCTACAGTGACACCGTGTTATAGCCCACCCTACAGTGACACCCTGGTAGAATCCAGCCTACAGTGACACCGTGGTACAGCCCACCCTACAGCGATACCGTGGTCCAGCCCACTCTACAGTGACACCCAGGTATAATCCAGCCTACAGTGACTCCCTGGTATAATCCACACCACAGTGACACCCTGGTATAATCCAGCCCACCCTACAGTGACAACGATGTATATCCCACCCTACAGTGACACCCTGGTATAATCCAGCCCACCCTACAGTGACAACGTTGTATATCCCACCCTAAAGTGACACTATGGTATAATCCAGCCTACAGTGACACCCTGATATAATCCACCCTACAGTGAGACCCTGGTATAATCCAGTCTTCAGTGACACCGTGGTATAGCCCACCCTACAGTGATACCATGGTATAATCCAGCCTACATTGAGACTGTGGTATAGCCCAAACTACAGTCACACTGTGGTACAGCCCACCCTACAATGATACCGTGGTATAGCCCACTCTACAGTGACACCCTGGTTTAATCCAGCCTACAGTGACACCGTGGTATAAAGCACCCTACAGTGACAACATGGTGTAATCCAGCCTACAGTGATACCGTGGTATAGCCCACCTTACAGTGACAACGTGGGATAGCCCACCCTACAGTGACAATGTGGTACAGCCTACCCTACAGTGATACCGTGGTACAGCCCACCCTACAGTGACACCCTGGTATGTTCCAGCTTACAGTGACACCATGGTAAAGCCCACCCCACTGTGACACCCTGGTATAATCCAGCCTGCAGTGATACCGTGGTACAGCCCAGCCTACAGTGACACCGTGGTACAGCCAACCCTACAGTGACACCGTGGTACGGCCCATCGTACAGTGACACCGTGGTATAGCCCAGCCTACAGTGACACCGTGGTACAGCCCACCCTATAGTGATACCGTGGAACAACACACCCTACAGGGACACCCTGGTATAATCCACCCTAGAGTGATACCGTGGTATAGCCCACCCTACAATGACACCCTGGTATGATCCAGCCTACAGTGACACCATGGAATAACCCACCCTACAGTGACATCCTCGTATAATCCAGCCTACAGTGACACCATGGTATAGCCCACCCTACAGTGACAACGTGGTACAGCTCACCCTACACTGACAACGTGGTACAGCCCACCCTACAGTAATACCGTGGTATAGCCCACCCTACAGTGACACCCTCGTATAATCCAACCTACAGTGACACCATGGTATAGCCCACCCTACAGTGTTACCGTGGTATAGCCCACCCTACAGTATTACCGTGGTATAGCCCACGCTAAAGTAACACCGTGGTATAATCCAGCCTACAGTGACACCGTGGTATAGCCCACCCTACAGTGACAACGTGGTACAGCCCACCCTACAGTGACAACGTGGTACAGCCCAGCCTACAGTGATGCCGTGGTATAGCCCACCCTACAGGGACACCATGGTATAATACAGTCTACTGTGACACCGTGGTACAGCCCACGCTACAGTGACACCCTGGTATAATCCAGCCTACAGTGACACCCTGATATAATCCACCCTACAGTGACACCCTGGTATAATCCAGTCTTCAGTGACACTGTGGTATAGCCCACCCTACAGTGATACCGTGGTATAATCCAGCCTACAGTGAGACTGTGGTATAGCCCACCCTACAGTCACATTGTGGTACAGCCCACCCTACAGTGACACCCTGGTATAATCCAGCATACAGTGACACCGTGGTATAGCCCACCCTAAAGTGATACCGTGGTACAGCCCACCGTACAGTGGCACCCTGGTATAATCCACCCTAAAGTGACACCCTGGTATAATCCAGCCTACAGTGAACCCCTGATATAATCCACCCTACAGTGAGACCCTGGTATAATCCAGTCTTCAGTGACACCGTGGTATAGCCCAACCTACAGTGATACCATGGTATAATCCAGCCTACATTGAGACTGTGGTATAGCTCCAACCTACAATCACACTGTGGTACAGCCCACCCTACAGATACACCGTGGTATAGCCCACCCTACAGTGACACCCTGGTAGAATCCAGCCTACGGTGACACGGTGGTACAGCCCACCCTACAGCGATACCGTGGTCCAGCCCACTCTACAGTGACACCCAGGTATAATCCAGCCTACAATGACTCCCTGGTATAATCCACACCACAGTGACACCCTGGTATAATCCAGCCCACCCTACAGTGACAACGTTGTATATCCCACCCTACAGTGACACCCTGGTATAATCCAGCCCACCCTACAGTGTCAGCGTGGTATATCCCACCCTAAAGTGACACTATGGTATAATCCAGCCTACAGTGACACCCTGATATAATCCACTCTACAGTGAGACCCTGGTATAATCCAGTCTTCACTGACACCGTGGTATAGCCCACCCTACAGTGATACCATGGTATAATCCAGCCTACATTGAGACTGTGGTATAGCCCAACCTACAATCACACTGTGGTACACCCCACCCTACAGTGACACCGTGGTATAGCCCACCCTAAAGTGACATCCTGGTATAATCCACCGTACAGTGACACCCTGGTATAAAGCACCCTACAGTGACACCCTGGTATAATCCAGCCTACAGTGACACCCTGGTATAATCCAGCCTACAGTGACACCTTGTTATAATCCACCCTACAGTGACACCCTGGTATAATCCAGCCTACAGTGACACCGTGGTATAGCCCACCCTAGAGTGACACCCTGGTTTAATCCAGCCTACAGTGACACCATGGTACAGCCCACCCTACAGCGATACCGTGGTCCAGCCCACCCTACAGTGACACCCAGGTATAATCCAGCCTACAGTGACTCCCTGGTATAATCCACACCACAGTGACACCCTGGTATAATCCAGCCCACACTACAGTGACAACGTTGTATATCCCACCCCACAGTGACACCCTGGTATGATCCAACCTACAGTGTCAGCGTGGTATAGCCCACCCCACTGTGACACCCTGGTATAATCCGGCCTACAGTGACACCGTGGTATAGGCCACCCTACAGTGACATCTTGGTATAATCCACCCTACAGTGACACCCTGGTATAAACCACCCAACAGTGACAACATGGTGTAATCCAGCCTACATTGAGACTGTGGTATAGCCCAACCTACAATCATACTGCGGTACACCCCACCCTACAGTGACACCGTGGTATAGCCAACCCTAAAGTGACACCCTGGTATAGTCCACCGTACAGTGACACCCTGGTATAAAGCACCCTACAGTGACACCCTGGTATAATCCAGCCTACAATGACACCCTGGTATAATCCAGCCTGCAGTGACACCGTGGTACAGCCCACCCTACAGTGATACCGTGGTACAGCCCAGTTTACAGTGACACCGTGGTATAGCCCACGCTACAGTGACACTCTGGTATAATCCAACCTACAGTGAAACCCTGGTATAATCCATCCTACAGTGATACTGTGGTACAGCCCACCGTACAGTGATACCCTGGTATAATCCATCCTACAGTGACAACCTGGTATAATCCAGCCTACATTGACACCTTGTTATAATCCACCCTACAGTGACACCCTGGTATAATCCAGTCTACAGTGACACCGTGGTATAGCCCACCCTAGAGTGACACCCTGGTTTAATCCAGCCTAGAGTGACACCTTGGTACAGCCCACCCTACAGCGATACCGTGGTCCAGCCCACCCTACAGTGACACCCAGGTATAATCCAGCCTACAGTGACTCCCTGGTATAATCCACACCACAGTGACACCCTGGTATAATCCAGCCCACCCTACAGTGACAACGTTGTATATCCCACCCTACAGTGACACCCTGGTATGATCCAACCTACAGTGTCAGCGTGGTATAGCCCACCCCACTGTGACACACTGGTATAATCCGGCCTACAGTGACACCGTGGTATAGGCCACCCTACAGTGACATCTTGGTATAATCCACCCTACAGTGACACCCTGGTATAATCCAGCCTACATTGAGACTGTGGTATAGCCCAACCTACAGTAACACTATGGTACATCCCAACCTACAGTGACATCGTGGTATAGCCTTCCCTACAGTGACACCCTGGTATAATCCACCGTACAGTGACACACTGGTATAAGCCACCCTTGAGTGACACCATGGTATAGTCCAGCCTACAATGATACCGTGGTATAGCCCACCCTACAGTGACACCCTGGTATAATCCAGCCTACAGTGACACCGTGGTACAACCCACCCTACAGTGACACCGTGTTATAGCCCACCCTACAGTGACACCCTGGTATAATCCACCCTACAGTGACACCCTGGTATAACACAGCCTACAGTGACACCCTGGTAAAATCCAGCCTGCAGTGACACCGTGGTGTAGCCCACCCTACAGTGATACCGTGGTATAATCCAGCCTACAGTGAGACTGTGGTAGAGCCCACCCTACAGTCACACTGTGGTACAGCCCACCCTACAGTGACACCCTGGTATAATCCTACCTACAGTGACACCGTGGTAGAGCCCACCCTACAGTCACACTGTGGTACAGCCCACCCTACAGTGACACCCTGGTATAATCCTACCTACAGTGAGACTGTGGTAGAGCCCACCCTACAGTCACACTGTGGTACAGCCCACCCTACAGTGACACCCTGGTATAATCCTACCTACAGTGACACCGTGGTATAGCCCACCCTACAGTGATACCGTGGTCCAGCCCACCCTACAGTGACACCCTTGTATAATCCAGCCTACAGTGATACCGTGGTACAGCCCATTCTACAATGACACCCTGGGATGATCCAGCCTACAGTATTACCAATGTACAACCCACCCTACAGTGATACCGTGGTATAGCCCACGCTACAGTGACACCGTGGAATAATCCAGCCTACAGTGACACCGTGGTATTGCCCACCCTACAGTGACACCGTGGTACAGCCCACCCTACATTGACAACGTGGTACAGCTCACCCTACAGTGATGCCGTGGTATAGCCCACCCTACAGGGACACCATGGTATAATCCAGTCTACAGTGACACCGTGGTACAGCCCACGGTAGAGTGACACCCTGGTATATTCCAGCCTACAGTGAAACCCTGATATAATCCACCCTACAGTGACACTCTCGTATAATCCAGCCTACAGTGACACCATGGTATAGCCCACCCTACAGTGATACCGTGGTATAGCCCACCCTACAGTGACACCATGGTATAGCCCACCCTACAGTGATACCGTGGTATAGCCCACCCTACAGTATTACCGTGGTACAACCCACCCTACAGTGATACCGTGGTATAGCCCACACTACAGTAACACCGTGGTATAATCCATCCTACAGTGACACCGTGGTATAGCCCACCCTACAGTGACAACGTGGTACAGCCCACCCTACAGGGACACCATGGTATAATCCAGTCTAGAATGACACCGTGGTACAGCCCACGCTACAGTGACACCCTGGTATAATCCAGCCTACAGTGACACCCTGATATAATCCACCCTACAGTGACACCCTTGTATAATCCAGTCTTCAGTGACACCGTGGTATAGCCCACACTACAGTGATACCGTGGTATAATCCAGCCTACAGTGAGACTGTGGTATAATCCACCCTACAGTGACAGCCTGGTATAATCCAGCCTACAGTGACACCGTGGTATAGCCCACCCTACAGTGACACTGTGGTACAGCCCACCTTACAGTGATACCGTGGTACAGTCCACCGTACAGTGGCACCCTGGTATAATCCAGCCTACAGTGACACCCTGATATAATCCACCCTACAGTGAGACCCTGGTATAATCCAGTCTTCAGTGACACCGTGGTATAGCCCACCCTACAGTAACACCGTGGTATAATCCAGCCTACAGTGACTCCCTGGTATAATCCACACCACAGTGACACTCTGGTATAATCCAGCCCACCCTACAGTGATACCATGGTATAATCCAGCCTACATTGAGACTGTGGTATAGCCCAACCTACAATCACACTGTGGTACAGCCCACCCTACAGATACACCGTGGTATAGCCCACCCTACAGTGACACCCTGGTATAATCCACCGTACAGTGACACCCTGGTATAAAGCACCCTACAGTGACACCATGGTATAATCCAGCCTACAATGATACCGTGGTATAGCCCACACTACAGTGACATCCTGTTATAATCCACCGTACAGTGACACCCTGGTATAAAGCACCCTACAGTGACACCATGGTATAATCCAGCCTACAATGATACCGTGGTATAGCCCACCCTACAGTGACACCCTGGTATAATCCAGCCTACAGTGACACCGTGGTACAACCCACCCTACAGTGACACCGTGTTATAGCCCACCCTACAGTGACACCCTGGTAGAATCCAGCCTACAGTGACACCGTGGTACAGCCCACCCTACAGCGATACCCTGGTCCAGCCCACTCTACAGTGACACCCAGGTATAATCCAGCCTACAGTGACTCCCTGGTATAATCCACACCAAAGTGACACCCTGGTATAATCCAGCCCACCCTACAGTGACAACGTTGTATATCCCACCCTACAGTGACACCCTGGTATAATCCAGCCCACCCTACAGTGACAACGTTGTATATCCCACCCTAAAGTGACACTATGGTATAATCCAGCCTACAGTGACACCCTGATATAATCCACCCTACAGTGAGACCCTGGTATAATCCAGTCTTCAGTGACACCGTGGTATAGCCCACCCTACAGTGATACCATGGTATAATCCAGCCTACATTGAGACTGTGGTATAGCCCAACCTACAATCACACTGTGGTACAGCCCACCCTACAGTGACACCGTGGTATAGCCCACCCTACAGTGACACCCTGGTATAATCCACCGTACAGTGACACCCTGGTATAAAGCACCCTACAGTGACACCCTGGTATAATCCAGCCTACATTGACACCGTGGTATAGCCCACCCTAGAGTGACACCCTGGTTTAATCCAGCCTACAGTGACACCATGCTACAGCCCACCCTACAGCGATACCGTGGTCCAGCCCACCCTACAGTGACACCCCAGGTATAATCCAGCCTACAGTGACTCCCTGGTATAATCCACACCACAGTGACACCCTGGTATAATCCAGCCCACCCTAGAGTGACAACGTTGTATATCCCACCCTACAGTGACACCCTAGTATGATCCAACCTACAGTGTCAGCGTGGTATAGCCGACCCCACTGTGACACCCTGGTATAATCCGGCCTACAGTGACACCGTGGTATAGGCCACCCTACAGTGACATCTTGGTATAATCCACCCTACAGTGACACCCTGGTATAAACCACCCAACAGTGACAACATGGTGTAATCCAGCCTACAGTGATACCGTGGTATAGCCCACCCTACAGTGACAATGTGGTACAGCCCACCCTACAGTGATACCGTGGTATAGCCCAGCCCACTGTGACACCCTGGTATAATCCAGCCTACATTGAGACTGTGGTATAGCCCAACCTACAGTCACACTATGGTACATCCCACCCTACAGTGACATCGTGGTATAGCCCTCCCTACAGTGACACCCTGGTATAATCCACCGTACAGTGACACCCTGGTATAATCCAGCCCACCCTACAGTGACAACGTTGTATATCCCACCCTACAGTGACACCCTGGTATGATCCAGCCTACAGTGACACCGTTGTATAGCCCACCCTACTGTGACACCCTTTTATAATCCAGCCTACAGTGATACCGTGGTACAGCCCATTCTACAATGACACCCTGGGATGATCCAGCCTACAGTATTACCAATGTACAACCCACCCTACAGTGATACCGTGGTATAGCCCACGCTACAGTGACACCGTGGAATAATCCAGCCTACAGTGACACCGTGGTATTGCCCACCCTACAGTGACACCGTGGTACAGCCCACCCTACAGTGACAACGCGGTACAGCTCACCCTACAGTGATGCCGTGGTATAGCCCACCCTACAGGGACACCATGGTATAATCCAGTCTACAGTGACACCGTGGTACAGCCCACGGTAGAGTGACACCCTGGTATATTCCAGCCTACAGTGAAACCCTGATATAATCCACCCTACAGTGACACCCTCGTATAATCCAGCCTACAGTGACACCATGGTATAGCCCACCCTACAGTGATACCGTGGTATAGCCCACCCTACAGTGACACCATGGTATAGCCCACCCTACAGTGATACCGTGGTATAGCCCACCCTACAGTATTACCGTGGTACAACCCACCCTACAGTGATACCGTGGTATAGCCCACGCTACAGTAACACCGTGGTATAATCCATCCTACAGTGACACCCTCGTATAATCCAACCTACAGTGACACCATGGTATAGCCCACCCTACAGTGTTACCGTGGTATAGCCCACCCTACAGTATTACCGTGGTATAGCCCACGCTAAAGTAACACCGGGGTATAATCCAGCCTACAGTGACACCGTGGTATAGCCCACCCTACAGTGACAACGTGGTACAGCCCACCCTACAGTGACAACGTGGTACAGCCCAGCCTACAGTGATGCCGTGGTATAGCCCACCCTACAGGGACACCATTTTATAATCCAGTCTACTGTGACACCGTGGTACAGCCCACGCTACAGTGACACCCTGGTATAATCCAGCCTACAGTGACACCCTGATATAATCCACCCTACAGTGACACCCTGGTATAATCCAGTCTTCAGTGACACCGTGGTATAGCCCACCCTAGAGTGATACCGTGGTATAATCCAGCCTACAGTGAGACTGTGGTATAGCCCACCCTACAGTCACATTGTGGTACAGCCCACCCTACAGTGACACCCTGGTATAATCCAGCACACAGTGACACCGTGGTATAGCCCACCCTAAAGTGATACCGTGGTACAGCCCACCGTACAGTGGCACCCTGGTATAATCCACCCTAAAGTGACACCCTGGTATAATCCAGCCTACAGTGAACCCCTGATATAATCCACCCTACAGTGAGACCCTGGTATAATCCAGTCTTCAGTGACACCGTGGTATAGCCCAACCTACAGTGATACCATGGTATAATCCAGCCTACATTGAGACTGTGGTATAGCTCCAACCTACAATCACACTGTGGTACAGCCCACCCTACAGATACACCGTGGTATAGCCCACCCTACAGTGACACCCTGGTAGAATCCAGCCTACAGTGACACGGTGGTACAGCCCACCCTACAGCGATACCGTGGTCCAGCCCACTCTACAGTGACACCCAGGTATAATCCAGCCTACAGTGACTCCCTGTTATAATCCACACCACAGTGACACCCTGGTATAATCCAGCCCACCCTACAGTGACAACGTTGTATATCCCACCCTACAGTGACATCCTGGTATAATCCAGCCCACCCTACAGTGACAACGTTGTATATCCCACCCTAAAGTGACACTCTGGTATAATCCAGACTACAGTGACACCCTGATATAATCCACTCTACAGTGAGACCCTGGTATAATCCAGTCTTCACTGACACCGTGGTTTAGCCCACCCTACAGTGATACCATGGTATAATCCAGCCTACATTGAGACTGTGGTATAGCCCAACCTACAATCACACTGTGGTACACCCCACCCTACAGTGACACCGTGGTATAGCCCACCCTAAAGTGACACCCTGGTATAATCCACCGTACAGTGACACCCTGGTATAAAGCACCCTACAGTGACACCCTGGTATAATCCAGCCTACAGTGACACCCTTGTATAATCCAGCCTGCAGTGACACCGTGGTACAGCCCACCCTACAGTGATACCGTGGTACAGCCCAGTTTACAGTGACACCGTGGTATAGCCCACGCTACAGTGACACTCTGGTATAATCCAACCTACAGTGACACCCAGGTATAATCCAGCCTACAGTGACTCCCTGGTATAATCCACACCACAGTGACACCCTGGTATAATCCAGCCCACCCTACAGTGACAACGTTGTATATCCCACCCTACAGTGACACCCTGGTATGATCCAACCTACAGTGTCAGCGTGGTATAGCCCACCCCACTGTGACACCCTGGTATAATCCGGCCTACAGTGACACCGTGGTATAGGCCACCCTACAGTGACATCTTGGTATAATCCACCCTACAGTGACACCCTGGTATAAACCACCCAACAGTGACAACATGGTGTAATCCAGCCTACATTGAGACTGTGGTATAGCCCAACCTACAATCACACTGCGGTACACCCCACCCTACAGTGACACCGTGGTATAGCCAACCCTAAAGTGACACCCTGGTATAGTCCACCGTACAGTGACACCCTGGTATAAAGCACCCTACAGTGACACCCTGGTATAATCCAGCCTACAATGACACCCTGGTATAATCCATCCTACAGTGATACTGTGGTACAGCCCACCGTACAGTGATACCCTGGTATAATCCATCCTACAGTGACACCCTGGTATAATCCAGCCTACAGTGACACCTTGTTATAATCCACCCTACAGTGACACCCTGGTATAATCCAGTCTACAGTGACACCGTGGTATAGCCCACCCTAGAGTGACACCCTGGTTTAATCCAGCCTACAGTGACACCATGGTACAGCCCACCCTACAGCGATACCGTGGTCCAGCCCACCCTACAGTGACACCCAGGTATAATCCAGCCTACAGTGACTCCCTGGTATAATCCACACCACAGTGACACCCTGGTATAATCCAGCCCACCCTACAGTGACAACGTTGTATATCCCACCCTACAGTGACACCCTGGTATGATCCAACCTACAGTGTCAGCGTGGTATAGCCCACCCCACTGTGACACCCTGGTATAATCCGGCCTACAGTGACACCGTGGTATAGGCTACCCTACAGTGACATCTTGGTATAATCCACCCTACAGTGACACCCTGGTATAATCCAGCCTACATTGAGACTGTGGTATAGCCCAACCTACAGTAACACTATGGTACATCCCAACCTACAGTGACATCGTGGTATAGCCTTCCCTACAGTGACACCCTGGTATAATCCACCGTACAGTGACACACTGGTATAAGCCACCCTTGAGTGACACCATGGTATAGTCCAGCCTACAATGATACCGTGGTATAGCCCACCCTACAGTGACACCCTGGTATAATCCAGCCTACAGTGACACCGTGGTACAACCCACCCTACAGTGACACCGTGTTATAGCCCACCCTACAGTGACACCCTGGTATAATCCACCCTACAGTGACACCCTGGTATAACACAGCCTACAGTGACACCCTGGTAAAATCCAGCCTGCAGTGACACCTTGGTATAATCCACACCACAGTGACACCCTGGTATAATCCAACCTACAGTGACACCGTGGTATAGCCCACCCTACAGTGATACCGTGGTCCAGCCCACCCTACAGTGACACCCAGGTATAATCCAGGCTACAGTAACACCCTGGTATAATCCACACCACAGTGACACCCTGGTATAATCCAGCCCACCCTACAGTGACAACGTTGTATATCCCACCCTACAGTGACACCCTGGTATGATCCAGCCTACAGTGACACCGTTGTATAGCCCACCCTACTGTGACACCCTTTTATAATCCAGCCTACAGTGATACCGTGGTACAGCCCATTCTACAATGACACCCTGGGATGATCCAGCCTACAGTATTACCAATGTACAACCCACCCTACAGTGATACCGTGGTATAGCCCACGCTACAGTGACACCGTGGAATAATCCAGCCTACAGTGACACCGTGGTATTGCCCACCCTACAGTGACACCGTGGTACAGCCCACCCTACAGTGACAACGCGGTACAGCTCACCCTACAGTGATGCCGTGGTATAGCCCACCCTACAGGGACACCATGGTATAATCCAGTCTACAGTGACACCGTGGTACAGCCCACGGTAGAGTGACACCCTGGTATATTCCAGCCTACAGTGAAACCCTGATATAATCCACCCTACAGTGACACCCTCGTATAATCCAGCCTACAGTGACACCATGGTATAGCCCACCCTACAGTGATACCGTGGTATAGCCCACCCTACAGTGACACCATGGTATAGCCCACCCTACAGTGATACCGTGGTATAGCCCACCCTACAGTATTACCGTGGTACAACCCACCCTACAGTGATACCGTGGTATATCCCACCCTACAGTGACACCCTGGTATAATCCAGCCCACCCTACAGTGACAACGTTGTATATCCCACCCTAAAGTGACACTATGGTATAATCCAGCCTACAGTGACACCCTGATATAATCCACCCTACAGTGAGACCCTGGTATAATCCAGTCTTCAGTGACACCGTGGTATAGCCCACCCTACAGTGATACCATGGTATAATCCAGCCTACATTGAGACTGTGGTATAGCCCAACCTACAATCACACTGTGGTACAGCCCACCCTACAGTGACACCGTGGTATAGCCCACCCTACAGTGACACCCTGGTATAATCCACCGTACAGTGACACCCTGGTATAAAGCACCCTACAGTGACACCCTGGTATAATCCAGCCTACCTTGACACCGTGGTATAGCCCACCCTAGAGTGACACCCTGGTTTAATCCAGCCTACAGTGACACCATGGTACAGCCCACCCTACAGCGATACCGTGGTCCAGCCCACCCTACAGTGACACCCAGGTATAATCCAGCCTACAGTGACTCCCTGGTATAATCCACACCACAGTGACACCCTGGTATAATCCAGCCCACCCTACAGTGACAACGTTGTATATCCCACCCTACAGTGACACCCTAGTATGATCCAACCTACAGTGTCAGCGTGGTATAGCCGACCCCACTGTGAAACCCTGGTATAATCCGGCCTACAGTGACACCGTGGTATAGGCCACCCTACAGTGACATCTTGGTATAATCCACCCTACAGTGACACCCTGGTATAAACCACCCAACAGTGACAACATGGTGTAATCCAGCCTACAGTGATACCGTGGTATAGCCCACCCTACAGTGACAATGTGGTACAGCCCACCCTACAGTGATACCGTGGTATAGCCCAGCCCACTGTGACACCCTGGTATAATCCAGCCTACATTGAGACTGTGGTATAGCCCAACCTACAGTCACACTATGGTACATCCCACCCTACAGTGACATCGTGGTATAGCCCTCCCTACAGTGACACCCTGGTATAATCCACCGTACAGTGACACCCTGGTATAATCCAGCCCACCCTACAGTGACAACGTTGTATATCCCACCCTACAGTGACACCCTGGTATGATCCAGCCTACAGTGACACCGTTGTATAGCCCACCCTACTGTGACACCCTTTTATAATCCAGCCTACAGTGATACCGTGGTACAGCCCATTCTACAATGACACCCTGGGATGATCCAGCCTACAGTATTACCAATGTACAACCCACCCTACAGTGATACCGTGGTATAGCCCACGCTACAGTGACACCGTGGAATAATCCAGCCTACAGTGACACCGTGGTATTGCCCACCCTACAGTGACACCGTGGTACAGCCCACCCTACAGTGACAACGCGGTACAGCTCACCCTACAGTGATGCCGTGGTATAGCCCACCCTACAGGGACACCATGGTATAATCCAGTCTACAGTGACACCGTGGTACAGCCCACGGTAGAGTGACACCCTGGTATATTCCAGCCTACAGTGAAACCCTGATATAATCCACCCTACAGTGACACCCTCGTATAATCCAGCCTACAGTGACACCATGGTGTAGCCCACCCTACAGTGATACCGTGGTATAGCCCACCCTACAGTGACACCATGGTATAGCCCACCCTACAGTGATACCGTGGTATAGCCCACCCTACAGTATTACCGTGGTACAACCCACCCTACAGTGATACCGTGGTATATCCCACCCTACAGTGACACCCTGGTATAATCCAGCCCACCCTACAGTGACAACGTTGTATATCCCACCCTAAATTGACACTATGGTATAATCCAGCCTACAGTGACACCCTGATATAATCCACCCTACAGTGAGACCCTGGTATAATTCAGTCTTCAGTGACACCGTGGTATAGCCCACCCTACAGTGATACCATGGTATAATCCAGCCTACATTGAGACTGTGGTATAGCCCAACCTACAATCACACTGTGGTACAGCCCACCCTACAGTGACACCGTGGTATAGCCCACCCTACAGTGACACCCTGGTATAATCCACCGTACAGTGACACCCTGGTATAAAGCACCCTACAGTGACACCCTGGTATAATCCAGCCTACATTGACACCGTGGTATAGCCCACCCTAGAGTGACACCCTGGTTTAATCCAGCCTACAGTGACACCATGGTACAGCCCATCCTACAGCGATACCGTGGTCCAGCCCACCCTACAGTGACACCCAGGTATAATCCAGCCTACAGTGACTCCCTGGTATAATCCACACCACAGTGACACCCTGGTATAATCCAGCCCACCCTACAGTGACAACGTTGTATATCCCACCCTACAGTGACAACCTAGTATGATCCAACCTACAGTGTCAGCGTGGTATAGCCCACCCCACTGTGTAACCCTGGTATAATCCGGCCTACAGTGACACCGTGGTATAGGCCACCCTACAGTGACATCTTGGTATAATCCACCCTACAGTGACACCCTGGTATAAACCACCCAACAGTGACAACATGGTGTAATCCAGCCTACAGTGATACCGTGGTATAGCCCACCCTACAGTGACAATGTGGTACAGCCCACCCTACAGTGATACCGTGGTATAGCCCAGCCCACTGTGACACCCTGGTATAATCCAGCCTACATTGAGACTGTGGTATAGCCCAACCTACAGTCACACTATGGTACATCCCACCCTACAGTGACATCGTGGTATAGCCCTCCCTACAGTGACACCCTGGTATAATCCACCGTACAGTGACACCCTGGTATAATCCAGCCCACCCTACAGTGACAACGTTGTATATCCCACCCTACAGTGGCACCCTGGTATGATCCAGCCTACAGTGACACCGTTGTATAGCCCACCCTACTGTGACACCCTTTTATAATCCAGCCTACAGTGATACCGTGGTACAGCCCATTCTACAATGACACCCTGGGATGATCCAGCCTACAGTATTACCAATGTACAACCCACCCTACAGTGATACCGTGGTATAGCCCACGCTACAGTGACACCGTGGAATAATCCAGCCTACAGTGACACCGTGGTATTGCCCACCCTACAGTGACACCGTGGTACAGCCCACCCTACAGTGACAACGCGGTACAGCTCACCCTACAGTGATGCCATGGTATAGCCCACCCTACAGGGACACCATGGTATAATCCAGTCTACAGTGACACCGTGGTACAGCCCACGGTAGAGTGACACCCTGGTATATTCCAGCCTACAGTGAAACCCTGATATAATCCACCCTACAGTGACACCCTCGTATAATCCAGCCTACAGTGACACCATGGTATAGCCCACCCTACAGTGATACCGTGGTATAGCCCACCCTACAGTGACACCATGGTATAGCCCACCCTACAGTGATACCGTGGTATAGCCCACCCTACAGTATTACCGTGATACTACCCACCCTACAGTGATACCGTGGTATAGCCCACGCTACAGTAACACCGTGGTATAATCCATCCTACAGTGACACCCTCGTATAATCCAACCTACAGTGACACCATGGTATAGCCCACCCTACAGTGTTACCGTGGTATAGCCCACCCTACAGTATTACCGTGGTATAGCCCACGCTAAAGTATCACCGTGGTATAATCCAGCCTACAGTGACACCGTGGTATAGCCCACCCTACAGTGACAACGTGGTACAGCCCACCCTACAGTGACAACGTGGTACAGCCCAGCCTACAGTGATGCCGTGGTATAGCCCACCCTACAGGGACACCATGGTATAATCCAGTCTACTGTGACACCGTGGTACAGCCCACGCTACAGTGACACCCTGGTATAATCCAGCCTACAGTGACTCCCTGATATAATCCACCCTACAGTGACACCCTGGTATAATCCAGTCTTCAGTGACACCGTGGTATAGCCCACCCTACAGTGATACCGTGGTATAATCCAGCCTACAGTGAGACTGTGGTATAGCCCACCCTATAGTCACATTGTGGTACAGCCCACCCTACAGTGACACCCTGGTATAATCCAGCATACAGTGACACCGTGGTATAGCCCACCCTAAAGTGATACCGTGGTACAGCCCACCGAACAGTGGCACCTTGGTATAATCCACCCTAAAGTGACACCCTGGTATAATCCAGCCTACAGTGAACCCCTGATATAATCCACCCTACAGTGAGACCCTGGTATAATCCAGTCTTCAGTGACACCGTGGTATAGCCCAACCTACAGTGATACCATGGTATAATCCAGCCTACATTGAGACTGTGGTATAGCTCCAACCTACAATCACACTGTGGTACAGCCCACCCTACAGATACACCGTGGTATAGGCCACCCTACAGTGACACCCTGGTATAATCCACCGTACAGTGACACCCTGGTAGAATCCAGCCTACAGTGACACGGTGGTACAGCCCACCCTACAGCGATACCGTGGTCCAGCCCACTCTACAGTGACACCCAGGTATAATCCAGCCTACAGTGACTCCCTGGTATAATCCACACCACAGTGACACCCTGGTATAATCCAGCCCACCCTACAGTGACAACGTTGTATATCCCACCCTACAGTGACACCCTGGTATAATCCAGCCCACCCTACAGTGACAACGTTGTATATCCCACCCTAAAGTGACAATATGGTATAATCCAGCCTACAGTGACACCCTGATATAATCCACCCTACAGTGAGACCCTGGTATAATCCAGTCTTCACTGACACCGTGGTATAGCCCACCCTACAGTGACAGCTTGGTATAATCCAGCCTACAGTGACACCGTGGTATAGCCCACCCTACAGTGACACTGTGGTACAGCCCACCTTACAGTGATACCGTGGTACAGTCCACCGTACAGTGGCACCCTGGTATAATCCAGCCTACAGTGACACCCTGATATAATCCACCCTACAGTGAGACCCTGGTATAATCCAGTCTTAAGTGACACCGTGGTATAGCCCACCCTACAGTGACACCCTGGTATAATCCACCGTACAGTGACACCCTGGTATAAAGCACCCTACAGTGACACCATGGTTTAATCCAGCCTACAATGATACCGTGGTATAGCCCACCCTACAGTGACACCCTGGTATAATCCAGCCTACAGTGACACCGTGGTACAACCCACCCTACAGTGACACCGTGTTATAGCCCACCCTACAGTGACACCCAGGTATAATCCAGCCTACAGTGACTCCCTGGTATAATCCAGTCTTCACTGACACCGTGGTATAGCCCACCCTACAGTGATACCATGGTATAATCCAGCCTACATTGAGACTGTGGTATAGCCCAACCTACAATCACACTGTGGTACACCCCACCCTACAGTGACACCGTGGTATAGCCCACCCTAAAGTGACACCCTGGTATAATCCACCGTACAGTGACACCCTGGTATAAAGCACCCTACAGTGACACCCTGGTATAATCCAGCCTACAGTGACACCCTGGTATAATCCAGCCTGCAGTGACACCGTGGTACAGCCCACCCTACAGTGATACCGTGGTACAGCCCAGTTTACAGTGACACCGTGGTATAGCCCACGCTACAGTGACACTCTGGTATAATCCAACCTACAGTGAAACCCTGGTATAATCCATCCTACAGTGATACCGTGGTACAGCCCACCGTACAGTGATACCCTGGTATAATCCATCCTACAGTGACACCCTGGTATAATCCAGCCTACAGTGACACCTTGTTATAATCCACCCTACATTGACACCCTGGTATAATCCAGCCTACAGTGACACCATGGTACAGCCCACCCTACAGCGATACCGTGGTCCAGCCCACCCTACAGTGACACCCAGGTATAATCCAGCCTACAGTAACTCCCTGGTTTAATCCACACCACAGTGACACCCTGGTATAATCCAGCCCACCCTACAGTGACAACGTTGTATATCCCACCCTACAGTGACACCCTGGTATGATCCAACCTACAGTGTCAGCGTGGTATAGCCCACCCCACTGTGACACCCTGGTATAATCCGGCCTACAGTGACACCGTGGTATAGGCCACCCTACAGTGACATCTTGGTATAATCCACCCTACAGTGACACCCTGGTATAAACCACCCAACAGTGACAACATGGTGTAATCCAGCCTACATTGAGACTGTGGTATAGCCCAACCTACAATCACACTGCGGTACACCCCACCCTACAGTGACCCGTGGTATAGCCAACCCTAAAGTGACACCCTGGTATAGTCCACCGTACAGTGACACCCTGGTATAAAGCACCCTACAGTGACACCCTGGTATAATCCAGCCTACAATGACACCCTGGTATAATCCAGCCTGCAGTGACACCGTGGTACAGCCCACCCTACAGTGATACCGTGGTACAGCCCAGTTTACAGTGACACCGTGGTATAGCCCACGCTACAGTGACACTCTGGTATAATCCAACCTACAGTGAAACCCTGGTATAATCCATCCTACAGTGATACCGTGGTACAGCCCACCGTACAGTGATACCCTGGTATAATCCATCCTACAGTGACACCCTGGTATAATCCAGCCTACAGTGACACCTTGTTATAATCCACCCTACAGTGACACCCTGGTATAATCCAGTCTACAGTGACACCGTGGTATAGCCCACCCTAGAGTGACACCCTGGTTTAATCCAGCCTACAGTGACACCATGGTACATCCCACCCTACAGCGATACCGTGGTCCAGCCCACCCTACAGTGACACCCAGGTATAATCCAGCCTACAGTGACTCCCTGGTATAATCCACACCACAGTGACACCCTGGTATAATCCAGCCCACCCTACAGTGACAACGTTGTATATTCCACCCTACAGTGACACCCTGGTATGATCCAACCTACAGTGTCAGCGTGGTATAGCCCACCCCACTGTGACACCCTGGTATAATCCGGCCTACAGTGACACCGTGGTATAGGCCACCCTACAGTGACATCTTGGTATAATCCACCCTACAGTGACACCCTGGTATAATCCAGCCTACATTGAGACTGTGGTATAGCCCAACCTACAGTAACACTATGGTACATCCCAACCTACAGTGACATCGTGGTATAGCCTTCCCTACAGTGACACCCTGGTATAATCAACCGTACAGTGACACACTGGTATAAGCCACCCTTGAGTGACACCATGGTATAGTCCAGCCTACAATGATACCGTGGTATAGCCCACCCTACAGTGACACCCTGGTATAATCCAGCCTACAGTGACACCGTGGTACAACCCACCCTACAGAGACACCGTGTTATAGCCCACCCTACAGTGACACCCTGGTATAATCCACCCTACAGTGACACCCTGGTAAAATCCAGCCTGCAGTGACACCTTGGTATAATCCACACCACAGTGACACCCTGGTATAATCCAGTCTTCAGTGACACCGTGGTGTAGCCCACCCTACAGTGATACCGTGGTATAATCCAGCCTACAGTGAGACTGTGGTAGAGCCCACCCTACAGTCACACTGTGGTACAGCCCACCCTACAGTGACACCCTGGTATAATCCAACCTACAGTGACACCGTGGTATAGCCCACCCTACAGTGATACCGTGGTCCAGCCCACCCTACAGTGACACCCAGGTATAATCCAGGCTACAGTAACACCCTGGTATAATCCACACCACAGTGAAACCCTGGTATAATCCAGCCCACCCTACAGTGACAACGTTGTATATCCCAAACTACAGTGACACCCTGGTATGATCCAGCCTACTGTGACACCGTTGTATAGCCCACCCTACTGTGACACCCTTTTATAATCCAGCCTACAGTGATACCGTGGTACAGCCCATTCTACAATGACACCCTGGGATGATCCAGCCTACAGTATTACCAATGTACAACCCACCCTACAGTGATACCGTGGTATAGCCCACGCTACAGTGACACCGTGGAATAATCCAGCCTACAGTGACACCGTGGTATTGCCCACCCTACAGTGACACCGTGGTACAGCCCACCCTACAGTGACAACGCGGTACAGCTCACCCTACAGTGATGCCGTGGTATAGCCCACCCTACAGGGACACCATGGTATAATCCAGTCTACAGTGACACCGTGGTACAGCCCACGGTAGAGTGACACCCTGGTATATTCCAGCCTACAGTGAAACCCTGATATAATCCACCCTACAGTGACACCCTCGTATAATCCAGCCTACAGTGACACCATGGTATAGCCCACCCTACAGTGATACCGTGGTATAGCCCACCCTACAGTGACACCATGGTATAGCCCACCCTACAGTGATACCGTGGTATAGCCCACCCTACAGTATTACCGTGGTACAACCCACCCTACAGTGATACCGTGGTATAGCCCACGCTACAGTAACACCGTGGTATAATCCATCCTACAGTGACACCGTGGTATAGCCCACCCTACAGTGACAACGTGGTACAGCCCACCCTACAGGGACACCATGGTATAATCCAGTCTAGAATGACACCGTGGTACAGCCCACGCTACACTGACACCCTGGTATAATCCAGCCTACAGTGACACCCTGATATAATCCACCCTACAGTGACACCCTTGTATAATCCAGTCTTCAGTGACACCGTGGTATAGCCCACACTACAGTGATACCGTGGTATAATCCAGCCTACAGTGAGACTGTGGTATAATCCACCCTACAGTGACAGCCTGGTATAATCCAGCCTACAGTGACACCGTGGTATAGCCCACCCTACAGTGACACTGTGGTACAGCCCACCTTACAGTGATACCGTGGTACAGTCCACCGTACAGTGGCACCCTGGTATAATCCAGCCTACAGTGACACCCTGATATAATCCACCCTACAGTGAGACCCTGGTATAATCCAGTCTTCAGTGACACCGTGGTATAGCCCACCCTACAGTGACACCCTGGTATAATCCACCGTACAGTGACACCCTGGTATAAAGCACCCTACAGTGACACCATGGTATAATCCATCCTACAATGATACCGTGGTATAGCCCACCCTACAGTGACACCCTGGTATAATCCAGCCTACAGTGACACCGTGGTACAACCCACCCTACAGTGACACCGTGTTATAGCCCAACCTACAGTGACACCCAGGTATAATCCAGCCTACAGTGACTCCCTGGTATAATCCACACCACAGTGACACTCTGGTATAATCCAGCCCACCCTACAGTGATACCATGGTATAATCCAGCCTACATTGAGACTGTGGTATAGCCCAACCTACAATCACACTGTGGTACAGCCCACCCTACAGATACACCGTGGTATAGCCCACCCTACAGTGACACCCTGGTATAATCCACCGTACAGTGACACCCTGGTATAAAGCACCCTACAGTGACACCATGGTATAATCCAGCCTACAATGATACCGTGGTATAGCCCACACTACAGTGACATCCTGTTATAATCCACCGTACAGTGACACCCTGGTATAAAGCACCCTACAGTGACACCATGGTATAATCCAGCCTACAATGATACCGTGGTATAGCCCACCCTACAGTGACACCCTGGTATAATCCAGCCTACAGTGACACCGTGGTACAACCCGCCCTACAGTGACACCGTGTTATAGCCCACCCTACAGTGACACCCTGGTAGAATCCAGCCTACAGTGACACCGTGGTACAGCCCACCCTACAGCAATACCGTGGTCCAGCCCACTCTACAGTGACACCCAGGTATAATCCAGCCTACAGTGACTCCCTGGTATAATCCACACCAAAGTGACACCCTGGTATAATCCAGCCCACCCTACAGTGACAACGTTGTATATCCCACCCTACAGTGACACCCTGGTATAATCCAGCCCACCCTACAGTGACAACGTTGTATATCCCACCCTAAAGTGACACTATGGTATAATCCAGCCTACAGTGACACCCTGATATAATCCACCCTACAGTGAGACCCTGGTATAATCCAGTCTTCAGTGACACCGTGGTATAGCCCACCCTACAGTGATACCATGGTATAATCCAGCCTACATTGAGACTGTGGTATAGCCCAACCTACAATCACACTGTGGTACAGCCCACCCTACAGTGACACCGTGGTATAGCCCACCCTACAGTGACACCCTGGTATAATCCACCGTACAGTGACACCCTGGTATAAAGCACCCTACAGTGACACCCTGGTATAATCCAGCCTACAGTGACACCCTGGTATAGCCCACCCTAGAGTGACACCCTGGTTTAATCCAGCCTACAGTGACACCATGGTACAGCCCACCCTACAGCGATACCGTGGTCCAGCCCACCCTTCAGTGACACCCAGGTATAATCCAGCCTACAGTGACTCCCTGGTATAATCCACACCACAGTGACACTCTGGTATAATCCAGCCCACCCTACAGTGACAACGTTGTATATCCCACCCTACAGTGACACCCTAGTATGATCCAACCTACAGTGTCAGCGTGGTATAGCCGACCCCACTGTGACACCCTGGTATAATCCGGCCTACAGTGACACCGTGGTATAGGCCACCCTACAGTGACATCTTGGTATAATCCACCCTACAGTGACACCCTGGTATAAACCACCCAACAGTGACAACATGGTGTAATCCAGCCTATAGTGATACCGTGGTATAGCCCACCCTACAGTGACAATGTGGTACCGCCCACCCTACAGTGATACCGTGGTATAGCCCAGCCCACTGTGACACCCTGGTATAATCCAGCCTACATTGAGACTGTGGTATAGCCCAACCTACAGTCACACTATGGTACATCCCACCCTACAGTGACATCGTGGTATAGCCCTCCCTACAGTGACACCCTGGTATAATCCACCGTACAGTGACACCCTGGTATAATCCAGCCCACCCTACAGTGACAACGTTGTATATCCCACCCTACAGTGACACCCTGGTATGATCCAGCCTACAGTGACACCGTTGTATAGCCCACCCTACTGTGACACCCTTTTATAATCCAGCCTACAGTGATACCGTGGTACAGCCCATTCTACAATGACACCCCGGGATGATCCAGCCTACAGTATTACCAATGTACAACCCACCCTAAAGTGATACCGTGGTATAGCCCACGCTACAGTGACACCGTGGAATAATCCAGCCTACAGTGACACCGTGGTATTGCCCACCCTACAGTGACACCGTGGTACAGCCCACCCTACAGTGACAACGCGGTACAGCTCACCCTACAGTGATGCCGTGGTATAGCCCACCCTACAGGGACACCATGGTATAATCCAGTCTACAGTGACACCGTGGTACAGCCCACGGTAGAGTGACACCCTGGTATATTCCAGCCTACAGTGAAACCCTGATATAATCCACCCTACAGTGACACCCTCGTATAATCCAGCCTACAGTGACACCATGGTATAGCCCACCCTACAGTGATACCGTGGTATAGCCCACCCTACAGTGACACCATGGTATAGCCCACCCTACAGTGATACCGTGGTACAACCCACCCTACAGTGATACCGTGGTATAGCCCACGCTACAGTAACACCGTGGTATAATCCATCCTACAGTGACACCGTGGTATAGCCCACCCTACAGTGACAACGTGGTACAGCCCACCCTACAGGGACACCATGGTATAATCCAGTTTAGAATGACACCGTGGTACAGTCCACCGTACAGTGGCACCCTGGTATAATCCAGCCTACAGTGACACCCTGATATAATCCACCCTACAGTGAGACCCTGGTATAATCCAGTCTTCAGTGACACCGTGGTATAGCCCACCCTACAGTGACACCCTGGTATAATCCACCGTACAGTGACACCCTGGTATAAAGCACCCTACAGTGACACCATGGTATAATCCAGCCTACAATGATACCGTGGTATAGCCCACCCTACAGTGACACCCTGGTATAATCCAGCCTACAGTGACACCGTGGTACAACCCACCCTACAGTGACACCGTGTTATAGCCCACCCTACAGTGACACCCAGGTATAATCCAGCCTACAGTGACTCCCTGGTATAATCCACACCACAGTGACACTCTGGTATAATCCAGCCCACCCTACAGTGATACCATGGTATAATCCAGCCTACATTGAGACTGTGGTATAGCCCAACCTACAATCACACTGTGGTACAGCCCACCCTACAGATACACCGTGGTATAGCCCACCCTACAGTGACACCCTGGTATAATCCACCGTACAGTGACACCCTGGTATAAAGCACCCTACAGTGACACCATGGTATAATCCAGCCTACAATGATACCGTGGTATAGCCCACACTACAGTGACATCCTGTTATAATCCACCGTACAGTGACACCCTGGTATAAAGCACCCTACAGTGACACCATGGTATAATCCAGCCTACAATGATACCGTGGAATAGCCCACCCTACAGTGACACGCTGGTATAATCCAGCCTACAGTGACACCGTGGTACAACCCACCCTACAGTGACACCGTGTTATAGCCCACCCTACAGTGACACCCTGGTAGAATCCAGCCTACAGTGACACCGTGGTACAGCCCACCCTACAGCGATACCGTGGTCCAGCCCACTCTACAGTGACACCCAGGTATAATCCAGCCTACAGTGACTCCCTGGTATAATCCACACCAAAGTGACACCCTGGTATAATCCAGCCCACCCTACAGTGACAACGTTGTATATCCCACCCTACAGTGACACCCTGGTATAATCCAGCCCACCCTACAGTGACAACGTTGTATATCCCACCCTAAAGTGACACTATGGTATAATCCAGCCTACAGTGACACCCTGATATAATCCACCCTACAGTGAGACCCTGGTATAATCCAGTCTTCAGTGACACCGTGGTATAGCCCACCCTACAGTGATACCATGGTATAATCCAGCCTACATTGAGACTGTGGTATAGCCCAACCTACAATCACACTGTGGTACAGCCCACCCTACAGTGACACCGTGGTATAATCCAGCCTACAGTGACACCCTGGTATAATCCACCGTACAGTGACACCCTGGTATAAAGCACCCTACAGTGACACCCTGGTATAATCCAGCCTACATTGACACCGTGGTATAGCCCACCCTAGAGTGACACCCTGGTTTAATCCAGCCTACAGTGACACCATGGTACAGCCCACCCTACAGCGATACCGTGGTCCAGCCCACCCTACAGTGACACCCAGGTATAATCCAGCCTACAGTGACTCCCTGGTATAATCCACACCACAGTCACACCCTGGTATAATCCAGCCCAACCTACAGTGACAACGTTGTATATCCCACCCTACAGTGACACCCTAGTATGATCCAACCTACAGTGTCAGCGTGGTATAGCCGACCCCACTGTGACACCCTGGTATAATCCGGCCTACAGTGACACCGTGGTATAGGCCACCCTACAGTGACATCTTGGTATAATCCACCCTACAGTGACACCCTGGTATAAACCACCCAACAGTGACAACATGGTGTAATCCAGCCTACAGTGATACCGTGGTGTAGCCCACCCTACAGTGACACCGTGGTATAGCCCACCCTACAGTGACAATGTGGTACAGCCCACCCTACAGTGATACCGTGGTATAGCCCAGCCCACTGTGACACCCTGGTATAATCCAGCCTACATTGAGACTGTGGTATAGCCCAACCTACAGTCACACTATGGTACATCCCACCCTACAGTGACATCGTGGTATAGCCCTCCCTACAGTGACACCCTGGTATAATCCACCGTACAGTGACACCCTGGTATAAGCCACCCTAGAGTGACACCATGGTATAATCCAGCCTACAATGATACCGTGGTATAGCCCACCCTACAGTGACACCCTGGTATAATCCAGCCTACAGTGACACCGTGGTACAACCCACCCTACAGTGACACCGTGTTATAGCCCACCCTAAATTGACACCCTGGTATAATCCAACCTACAGTGACACCCTGGTATAACACAGCCTACAGTGACACCCTGGTAAAATCCAGCCTGCACTGACACCTAGGTATAATCCACACCACAGTGACACCCTGATATAATCCAGCCTACAGTGACACCCTGGTATAATCCAGTCTTCAGTGACACCGTGGTATAGCCCACCCTACAGTGATACCGTGGTATAATCCAGCCTACAGTGAGACTGTGGTATAGCCCACCCTACAGTCACACTGTGGTACAGCCCACCCTACAGTGACACCCTGGTATAATCCAACCTACAGTGACACCGTGGTATAGCCCACCATACAGTGATACCGTGGTCCAGCCCACCCTACAGTGACACCCTGGTATAATCCAGCCCTCCCTACAGTGACAACGTTGTATATCCCACCCTACAGTGACACTCTGGTATGATCCAGCCTACAGTGACACCGTTGTATAGACCACCCTACTGTGACACCCTTTTATAATCCAGCCTACAGTCATACCGTGGTACAGCCCATTCTACAGTGACACACTCGTATAATCCAACCTACAGTGACACCATGGTATAGCCCACGCTACAGTGGTACCGTGGTATAGCCCAACCTACAGTATTACCAATGTAGAACCCACCCTACAGTGATACCGTGGTATAGCCCACGCTACAGTGACACCGTGGAATAATCCAGCCTACAGTGACACCGTGGTATTGCCCACCCTACAGTGACACCGTGGTACAGCCCACCCTACAGTGACAACGCGGTACAGCTCACCCTACAGTGATGCCGTGGTATAGCCCACCCTACAGGGACACCATGGTATAATCCAGTCTACAGTGACACCGTGGTACAGCCAGCGCTAGAGTGACACCCTGGTATATTCCAGCCTACAGTGAAACCCTGATATAATCCACCCTACAGTGACACCCTCGTATAATCCAGCCTACAGTGACACCATGGTATAGCCCACCCTACAGTGATACCGTGGTATAGCCCACCCTACAGTGACACCATGGTATAGCCCACCCTACAGTGATACCGTGGTATAGCCCACCCTACAGTATTACCGTGGTACAACCCACCCTACAGTGATACCGTGGTATAGCCCACGCTACAGTAACACCGTGGTATAATCCATCCTACAGTGACACCCTGGTAAAGCCCACCCTACAGTGACAACGTGGTACAGCCCACCCTACAGTGACAACGTGGTACAGCCCAGCCTACAGTGACACCCTGGTATAATCCAGTCTTCAGTGACACCGTGGTATAGCCCACACTACAGTGGTACCGTGGTATAATCCAGCCTACAGTGAGGCTGTGGTATAATCCACCCTACAGTGACACCCTGGTATAATCCAGTCTTCAGTGACACCGTGGTATAGCCCACCCAACAGTGACACCCTGGTATAATCCAGCCTACAGTGACACCGTGGTATAGCCCACCCTACAGTGACACTGTGGTACAGCCCACCTTACAGTGATACCGTGGTACAGTCCACCGTACAGTGGCACCCGGTATAATCCAGCCTACAGTGACACCCTGATATAATCCACCCTACAGTGAGACCCTGGTATAATCCAGTCTTCAGTGACACCGTGGTATAGCCCACCCTACAGTGACACCCTGGTATAAAGCACCCTACAGTGACACCATGGTATAATCCAGCCTACAATGATACCGTGGTATAGCCCACACTACAGTGACACCCTGGTATAATCCAGCCTACAGTGACACCGTGGTACAACCCACCCTACAGTGACAACGTTGTATATGCCACCCTAAAGTGACACCCTGGTATAATCCAGCCTACAGTGACACCCTGATATAATCCACCCTACAGTGATACCGTGGTACAGCCCAGTTTACAGTGACACCGTCGTATAGCCCACGCTACAGTGACACACTGGTATAATCCAACCTACAGTGAAACCCTGGTATAATCCATCCTACAGTGATACCGTGGTACAGCCCACCGTACAGTGATACCCTGGTATAATCCACCCTACAGAGACACCCTGGTATAATCCAGCCTACAGTGACACCTTGTTATAATCCACCCTACAGTGACACCCTGGTATAATTCAGCCTACAGTGACACCGTGGTATAGCCCACCCTAGAGTGACAACCTGGTTTAATCCAGCCTACAGTGAAACCATGGTACAGCCCACCCTACAGCGATACCGTGGTCCAGCCAATCCTACAGTGACACCCAGGTATAATCCGGCCTACAGTGACTCCCTGGTATAATCCACACCACAGTGACACCCTGGTATAATCCAGCCCACCCTACAGTGACAACGTTGTATATCCCACCCTACAGTGACAGCCTGGTATGATCCAACCTACAGTGTCAGCGTGGTATAGCCCACCCCACTGTGACACCCTGGTATAATCCGGCCTACAGTGACACCGTGGTATAGCCCACCCTACAGTGACACCTTGGTATAATCCAGCCTGCAGTGACACCATGGTACAGCCCACCCTACAGTGATGCCGTGGTACAGCCCAGTTTACAGTGACACCGTGGTATAGCCCACGCTACAGTGACACACTGGTATAATACAACCTACAGTGAAACCCTGGTATAATCCATCCTACAGTGATACCGTGGTACAGCCCACCGTACAGTGATACCCTGGTATAATCCACCCTACAGTGACACCCTGGTATAATCCAGCCTACAGTGACACCTTGTTATAATCCACCCTACAGTGACAACCTGGTATAATTCAGCCTACAGTGACACCGTGGTATAGCCCTCCCTAGAGTGACACCCTGGTTTAATCCAGCCTACAGTGACACCATGGTACAGCCCACCCTACAGCGATACCGTGGTCCAGCCCACCTTACAGTGACTCCCTGGTATAATCCACACCACAGTGACACCCTGGTATAATCCAGCCCACCCTACAGTGACAACGTTGTATATCCCACCCTACAGTGACACCCTGGTATGATCCAACCTACAGTGTCAGCGTGGTATAGCCCACCCCACTGTGACACCCTGGTATAATCCGGCCTACAGTGACACCGTGGTATAGCCCACCCTACAGTGACACCTTGGTATAATCCACCCTACAGTGACACCCTGGTATAAACCACCCTACAGTGACAACATGGTGTAATCCAGCCTACAGTGATACCGTGGTATAGCCCACCCTACGGTGACACCGTGGTATAGCCCACCATACAGTGACAATGTGGTAGAGCCCACCCTACAGTGATACCGTGGTACAGCCCACCCTACAGTGACACCCTGGTATGATCCAGCCTACAGTGACACCATGGTATAGCCCTCCCCACTGTGACACCCTGGTATAATCCAGCCTACATTGAGACTTTGGTATAGCCCAACCTACAGTCACACTGTGGTACATCCCACCCTACAGTGACATCGTGGTATAGCCCTCCCTACAGTGACACCCTGGTATAATCCACCGTACAGTGACACCCTGGTATAAACCACCCTACAATGACACCCTGGTATGATCCAGCCTAAAGTGACACCATGGTATTCCACCCTACAGTGACACCCTGGTATAATCCACCCTCCAGTGATAACGTGGTATAGTTCACCCTACAATGACACCCTGGTATGATCCAGCCTAAAGTGACACCATGGTATAGCCCACCCTATAATGACACCCTGATATAATCCACCCTACAGTGACACCCTGCTATAATCCAGTCTTCAGTGACACCGTGGTATAGCCCAGCCTACAGTGATACCGTGGTATAATCCAGCCTACAGTGAGACTGTGGTATAGCCCACCTTACAGTCACACTGTGGTACAGCCCACCCTATAGTGACACCCTGGTATAATCCAGCCTACAGTGACACCGTGGTATAGCCCACCCTACAGTGACACTGTGGTATAGCCCACCCTACAGTGATACCGTGGTATAGCCCACCCTACAGTATTACCGTGGTACAACCCACCCTACAGTGATACCGTGGTATAGCCCACGCTAAAGTAACACCGTGGTATAATCCAGCCTACAGTGACACTGTGGTTTAGCCCACCCTACTGTGACAACGTGGTACAGCCCAGCCTAGAGTGATGCCGTGGTATAGCCCACCCTACAGGGACACCATGGTATAATCCAGTCTACAGTGACACCGTGGTACAGCCCACGCTACAGTGACACCCTGGTATAATCCAGCCTACAGTGACACCCTGATATAATCCAGCCTACAGTGACACCCTGGTATAATCCAGTCTTCAGTGACACCGTGGTATAGCCCACCCTACAGTGATACCGTGGTATAATCCAGCCTACAGTGAGACTGTGGTATAACCCACCCTACAGTCACATTGTGGTACAGAACACCCTACAGTGACATCCTGGTATAATCCAGCCTACAGTGACACCGTGGTATAGCCCACCCTACAGTGACACTGTGGTACAGCCCACCTTACAGTGATACCGTGGTACAGTCCACCGTACAGTGGCACCCGGTATAATCCAGCCTACAGTGACACCCTGATATAATCCACCCTACAGTGAGACCCTGGTATAATCCAGTCTTCAGTGACACCGTGGTATAGCCCACCCTACAGTGACACCCTGGTATAAAGCACCCTACAGTGACACCATGGTATAATCCAGCCTACAATGATACCGTGGTATAGCCCACCCTACAGTGACACCCTGGTATAATCCAGCCTACAGTGACACCGTGGTACAACCCACCCTACAGTGACAACGTTGTATATGCCACCCTAAAGTGACACCCTGGTATAATCCAGCCTACAGTGACACCCTGATATAATCCACCCTACAGTGATACCGTGGTACAGCCCAGTTTACAGTGACACCGTCGTATAGCCCACGCTACAGTGACACACTGGTATAATCCAACCTACAGTGAAACCCTGGTATAATCCATCCTACAGTGATACCGTGGTACAGCCCACCGTACAGTGATACCCTGGTATAATCCACCCTACAGAGACACCCTGGTATAATCCAGCCTACAGTGACACCTTGTTATAATCCACCCTACAGTGACACCCTGGTATAATTCAGCCTACAGTGACACCGTGGTATAGCCCACCCTAGAGTGACAACCTGGTTTAATCCAGCCTACAGTGACACCATGGTACAGCCCACCCTACAGCGATACCGTGGTCCAGCCAATCCTACAGTGACACCCAGGTATAATCCGGCCTACAGTGACTCCCTGGTATAATCCACACCACAGTGACACCCTGGTATAATCCAGCCCACCCTACAGTGACAACGTTGTATATCCCACCCTACAGTGACAGCCTGGTATGATCCAACCTACAGTGTCAGCGTGGTATAGCCCACCCCACTGTGACACCCTGGTATAATCCGGCCTACAGTGACACCGTGGTATAGCCCACCCTACAGTGACACCTTGGTATAATCCAGCCTGCAGTGACACCATGGTACAGCCCACCCTACAGTGATGCCGTGGTACAGCCCAGTTTACAGTGACACCGTGGTATAGCCCACGCTACAGTGACACACTGGTATAATACAACCTACAGTGAAACCCTGGTATAATCCATCCTACAGTGATACCGTGGTACAGCCCACCGTACAGTGATACCCTGGTATAATCCACCCTACAGTGACACCCTGGTATAATCCAGCCTACAGTGACACCTTGTTATAATCCACCCTACAGTGACAACCTGGTATAATTCAGCCTACAGTGACACCGTGGTATAGCCCTCCCTAGAGTGACACCCTGGTTTAATCCAGCCTACAGTGACACCATGGTACAGCCCACCCTACAGCGATACCGTGGTCCAGCCCACCTTACAGTGACTCCCTGGTATAATCCACACCACAGTGACACCCTGGTATAATCCAGCCCACCCTACAGTGACAACGTTGTATATCCCACCCTACAGTGACACCCTGGTATGATCCAACCTACAGTGTCAGCGTGGTATAGCCCACCCCACTGTGACACCCTGGTATAATCCGGCCTACAGTGACACCGTGGTATAGCCCACCCTACAGTGACACCTTGGTATAATCCACCCTACAGTGACACCCTGGTATAAACCACCCTACAGTGACAACATGGTGTAATCCAGCCTACAGTGATACCGTGGTATAGCCCACCCTACGGTGACACCGTGGTATAGCCCACCATACAGTGACAATGTGGTAGAGCCCACCCTACAGTGATACCGTGGTACAGCCCACCCTACAGTGACACCCTGGTATGATCCAGCCTACAGTGACACCATGGTATAGCCCTCCCCACTGTGACACCCTGGTATAATCCAGCCTACATTGAGACTTTGGTATAGCCCAACCTACAGTCACACTGTGGTACATCCCACCCTACAGTGACATCGTGGTATAGCCCTCCCTACAGTGACACCCTGGTATAATCCACTGTACAGTGACACCCTGGTATAAACCACCCTACAATGACACCCTGGTATGATCCAGCCTAAAGTGACACCATGGTATTCCACCCTACAGTGACACCCTGGTATAATCCACCCTCCAGTGATAACGTGGTATAGTTCACCCTACAATGACACCCTGGTATGATCCAGCCTAAAGTGACACCATGGTATAGCCCACCCTATAATGACACCCTGATATAATCCACCCTACAGTGACACCCTGCTATAATCCAGTCTTCAGTGACACCGTGGTATAGCCCAGCCTACAGTGATACCGTGGTATAATCCAGCCTACAGTGAGACTGTGGTATAGCCCACCTTACAGTCACACTGTGGTACAGCCCACCCTATAGTGACACCCTGGTATAATCCAGCCTACAGTGACACCGTGGTATAGCCCACCCTACAGTGACACTGTGGTATAGCCCACCCTACAGTGATACCGTGGTATAGCCCACCCTACAGTATTACCGTGGTACAACCCACCCTACAGTGATACCGTGGTATAGCCCACGCTAAAGTAACACCGTGGTATAATCCAGCCTACAGTGACACTGTGGTTTAGCCCACCCTACTGTGACAACGTGGTACAGCCCAGCCTAGAGTGATGCCGTGGTATAGCCCACCCTACAGGGACACCATGGTATAATCCAGTCTACAGTGACACCGTGGTACAGCCCACGCTACAGTGACACCCTGGTATAATCCAGCCTACAGTGACACCCTGATATAATCCAGCCTACAGTGACACCCTGGTATAATCCAGTCTTCAGTGACACCGTGGTATAGCCCACCCTACAGTGATACCGTGGTATAATCCAGCCTACAGTGAGACTGTGGTATAACCCACCCTACAGTCACATTGTGGTACAGAACACCCTACAGTGACATCCTGGTATAATCCAGCCTACAGTGACACCGTGGTATAGCCCACCCTACAGTAACACCCTGGTATAATCCACCGTACAGTGAAACTCTGGTATGAAGCACCCTACAGTGACACCATGGTATAATCCAGCCTACACTGACACCGTGTTATAGCCCACCCTACAGTGATACCATGGTATAATCCTGCCTACAGTGACACCGTGGTATAGCCCACCCTAGAGTGACACTGTGGTACAGCCCACCCTACAGTGACACCGTGGTACAGCCCACGCTAGAGTGACACCCTGGTATATTCCAGCCTACAGTGAAACCCTGATATAATCCACCCTACAGTGACACCCTCGTATAATCCAGCCTACAGTGACGCCATGGTATAGCCCACCCTGCAGTGATACCGTGGTATAGCCCACCCTACAGTGACACCATGGTATAGCCCACCCTACAGTGATACCGTGGTATAGCCCACCCTACAGTATTACCGTGGTACAACCCACCCTACATTGATACCGTGGTATAGCCCACGCTACAGTAACACCGTGGTATAATCCATCCTACAGTGACACCGTGGTATAGCCCACCCTACAGTGACAACGTGGTACAGCAGACCCTACAGTGACAACGTGGTACAGCCCAGCGTGCAGGGACACCATGGTATAATCCAGTCTAGAGTGACACCGTGGTACAGCCCACGCTACAGTGACACCCTGGTATAATCCAGCCTACAGTGACACCCTGATATAATCCACCCTACAGTGACACCCGGGTATAATCCAGCCTACAGTGACACCCTGATATAATCCACCCTACAGTGATACCGTGGTATAATCCAGCCTACAGTGAGACTGTGGTATAGCCCACCTTACAGTCACACTGTGGTACAGCCCACCCTACAGTGATACCGTGGTATAATCCAGCCTACAGTGAGACTGTGGTATAGCCCACCCTACAGTGACACTGTGGTACAGCCCAACTTACAGTGATACCGTGGTACAGTCCACCGTACAGTGGCACCCTGGTATAATCCAACCTACAGTGACACCCTGATATAATCCAACCTACAGTGAGACCCTGGTATAATCCAGTCTTCAGTGACACCGTGGTATAGCCCACCCTACAGTGACACCCTGTTATAATCCACCGTACAGTGACACCCTGGTATAAAGCACCCTACAGTGACACCATGGTATAATCCAGCCTACAATGATATCGTATTATAGCCCACCCTACAGTGACACCCTGGTATAATCCAGCCTACAGTGACACCGTGGTACAACCCACCCTACAGTGACACCGTGTTATAGCCCACCCTACAGTGACACCCAGGTTTAATCCAGCCTACAGTGACTCCCTGGTATAATCCACACCACAGTGAGACCCTGGTATAATCCAGTCTTCAGTGACACCGTGGTATAGCCCACCCTACAGTGATACCGTGGTATAATCCAGCCTACAGTGAGACTGTGGTATAGCCCACCTTACAGTCACACTGTGGTACAGCCCACCCTACAGTGATACCGTGGTATAATCCAGCCTACAGTGAGACTGTGGTATAGCCCACCCTACAGTGACACTGTGGTACAGCCCAACTTACAGTGATACTGTGGTACAGCCCACCCTACAGTGACACCCTGGTATAATCCACCGTACAGTGACACCCTGGTATAAAGCACCCTACAGTGACACCCTGGTATAATCCAGCCTACAGTGACACCCTGGTATAATCCAGCCTGCCGTGACACCATGGTACAGCCCACCCTACAGTGATACCGTGGTACAGCCCAGTTTACAGTGACACCGTGGTATAGTCCACGCTACAGTGACACACTGGTATAATCCAACCTACAGTGAAACCCTGGTATAATCCATCCTACAGTGATACAGTGGTACAGCCCACCGTAAAGTGATACCCTGGTATAATCCAACCTTCAGTGACACCCTGGTACAATCCAGCCTACAGTGAAACCTTGTTATAATCCACCCTACAGTGACACCCTGGTATAATCCAGCCTACAGTGTCACCGTGGTATAGCCCACCCTAGAGTGACACCCTGGTTTAATCCAGCCTACAGTGACACCATGGTACAGCCCACCCTACAGCGATACCGTGGTCCAGCCCACCCTACAGTGACACCCAGGTATAATCCAGCCTACAATGACTCCCTGGTATAATCCACACCACAGTGACACCCTGGTATAATCCAGCCCACCCTACAGTGACAACGTTGTATATCCCACCCTACAGTGACACCCTGGTATGATCCAACCTACAGTGTCAGCGTGGTACAGCCCACCCCACTTTGACACCCTGGTATAATCCGGCCTACAGTGACACCGTGGTATAGCCCACCCTACAGTGACACCTTGGTATAATCCAGCCTGCAGTGACACCATGGTACAGCCCACCCTACAGTGATGCCGTGGTACAGCCCAGTTTACAGTGACACCGTGGTATAGCCCACGCTACAGTGACACACTGGTATAATACAACCTACAGTGAAACCCTGGTATAATCCATCCTACAGTGATACCGTGGTACAGCCCACCGTACAGTGATAACCTGGTATAATCCACCCTACAGTGACACCCTGGTATAATCCAGCCTACAGTGACACCTTGTTATAATCCACCCTACAGTGACACCCTGGTATAATTCAGCCTACAGTGACACCGTGGTATAGCCCTCCCTAGAGTGACACCCTGGTTTAATCCAGCCTACAGTGACACCATGGTACAGCCCACCCTACAGCGATACCGTGGTCCAGCCCACCTTACAGTGACTCCCTGGTATAATCCACACCACAGTGACACCCTGGTATAATCCAGCCCACCCTACAGTGACAACGTTGTATATCCCACCCTACAGTGACACCCTGGTATGATCCAACCTACAGTGTCAGCGTGGTTTGGCCCACCCCACTGTGACACCCTGGTATAATCCGGCCTACAGTGACACCGTGGTATAGCCCACCCTACAGTGACACCTTGGTATAATCCACCCTACAGTGACACCCTGGTATAAACCACCCTACAGTGACAACATGGTGTAATCCAGCCTACAGTGATACCGTGGTATAGCCCACCCTACGGTGACACCGTGGTATAGCCCACCATACAGTGACAATGTGGTAGAGCCCACCCTACAGTGATACCGTGGTACAGCCCACCCTACAGTGACACCCTGGTATGATCCAGCCTACAGTGACACCATGGTATAGCCCTCCCCACTGTGACACCCTGGTATAATCCAGCCTACATTGAGACTTTGGTATAGCCCAACCTACAGTCACACTGTGGTATAGCCCTCCCTACAGTGACACCCTGGTATAATCCACCGTACAGTGACACCCTGGTATAAACCACCCTAAAATGACACCCTGGTATGATCCAGCCTAAAGTGACACCATGGTATTCCACCCTACAGTGACACCCTGGTATAATCCACCCTCCAGTGATAACGTGGTATAGCCCACCCTACAATGACACCCTGGTATGATCCAGCCTAAAGTGACACCATGGTATAGCCCACCCTATAATGACACCCTGATATAATCCACCCTACAGTGACACCCTGCTATAATCCAGTCTTCAGTGACACCGTGGTATAGCCCAGCCTACAGTGATACCGTGGTATAATCCAGCCTACAGTGAGACTGTGGTATAGCCCACCTTACAGTCACACTGTGGTACAGCCCACCCTATAGTGACACCCTGGTATAATCCAGCCTACAGTGACACCGTGGTATAGCCCACCCTACAGTGACACTGTGGTATAGCCCACCCTACAGTGATACCCTGGTATAGCCCACCCTACAGTATTACTGTGGTACAACCCACCCTACAGTGATACCGTGGTATAGCCCACGCTAAAGTAACACCGTGGTATAATCCAGTCTACAGTGACACCGTGGTTTAGCCCACCCTACAGTGACAACGTGGTACAGCCCACCCTACTGTGACAACGTGGTACAGCCCAGCCTAGAGTGATGCCGTGGTATAGCCCACCCTACAGGGACACCATGGTATAATCCAGTCTACAGTGACACCGTGGTACAGCCCACGCTACAGTGACACCCTGGTATAATCCAGCCTACAGTGACACCCTGATATAATCCACCCTACAGTGACACCCTGGTATAATCCAGTCTTCAGTGACACCGTGGTATAGCCCACCCTACAGTGATACCGTGGTATAATCCAGCCTACAGTGAGACTGTGGTATAACCCACCCTACAGTCACATTGTGGTACAGAACACCCTACAGTGACATCCTGGTATAATCCAGCCTACAGTGACACCGTGGTATAGCCCACCCTACAGTAACACCCTGGTATAATCCACCGTACAGTGAAACTCTGGTATAAAGCACCCTACAGTGACACCATGGTATAATCCAGCCTATACTGACACCGTGTTATAGCCCACCCTACAGTGATACCCTGGTATAATCCTGCCTACAGTGACACCGTGGTATAGCCCACCCTAGAGTGACACTGTGGTACAGCCCACCCTACAGTGACACCGTGGTACAGCCCACGCTAGAGTGACACCCTGGTATATTCCAGCCTACAGTGAAACCCTGATATAATCCACCCTACAGTGACACCCTCGTATAATCCAGCCTACAGTGACGCCATGGTATAGCCCACCCTGCAGTGATACCGTGGTATAGCCCACCCTACAGTGACACCATGGTATAGCCCACCCTACAGTGATACCGTGGTATAGCCCACCCTACAGTATTACCGTGGTACAACCCACCCTACATTGATACCGTGGTATAGCCCACGCTACAGTAACACCGTGGTATAATCCATCCTACAGTGACACCGTGGTATAGCCCACCCTACAGTGACAACGTGGTACAGCCCACCCTACAGTGACATCGTGGTACAGCCCAGCCTACAGGGACACCATGGTATAATCCAGTCTAGAGTGACACCGTGGTACAGCCCACGCTACAGTGACACCCTGGTATAATCCAGCCTACAGTGACACCCTGATATAATCCACCCTACAGTGACACCCTGGTATAATCCAGTCTTCAGTGACACCGTGGTATAGCCCACCCTACAGTGATACCGTGGTATAATCCAGCCTACAGTTAGACTGTGGTATAGCCCACCTTACAGTCACACTGTGGTACAGCCTACCCTACAGTGATACCGTGGTATAATCCAGCCTACAGTGAGACTGTGGTATAGCCCACCCTACAGTGACACTGTGGTACAGCCCAACCTACAGTGATACCGTGTTACAGTCCACCGTACAGTGGCACCCTGGTATAATCCAACCTACAGTGACACCCTGATATAATCCACCCTACAGTGAGACCCTGGTATAATCCAGTCTTCAGTGACACCGTGGTATAGCCCACCCTACAGTGACACCCTGTTATAATCCACCGTACAGTGACACCCTGGTATAAAGCACCCTACAGTGACACCATGGTATAATCCAGCCTACAATGATACCGTAGTATAGCCCACCCTACAGTGACACCCTGGTATAATCCAGCCTACAGTGACACCGTGGTACAACCCACCCTACAGTGACACCGTGTTATAGCCCACCCTACAGTGACACCCAGGTTTAATCCAGTTTACAGTGACTCCCTGGTATAATCCACATCACAGTGAGACCCTGGTATAATCCAGTCTTCAGTGACACCGTGGTATAGCCCACCCTACAGTGATACCGTGGTATAATCCAGCCTACAGTGAGACTGTGGTATAGCCCACCTTACAGTCACACTGTGGTACAGCCCACCCTACAGTGATACCGTGGTATAATCCAGCCTACAGTGAGACTGTGGTATAGCCCACCCTACAGTGACACTGTGGTACAGCCCAACTTACAGTGATACCGTGGTACAGTCCACCGTACAGTGGCACCCTGGTATAATCCAACCTACAGTGACACCCTGATATAATCCACCCTACAGTGAGACCCTGGTATAATCCAGTCTTCAGTGACACCGTGGTATAGCCCACCCTACAGTGACACTCTGTTATAATCCACCGTACAGTGACACCCTGGTATAAAGCACCCTACAGTGACACCATGGTATAATCCAGCCTACAATGATATCGTATTATAGCCCACCCTACAGTGACACCCTGGTATAATCCAGCCTACAGTGACACCGTGGTAAAACCCACCCTACAGTGACACCGTGTTATAGCCCACCCTACAGTGACACCCAGGTTTAATCCAGCCTAAAGTGACTCCCTGGTATAATCCACACCACAGTGAGACCCTGGTATAATCCAGTCTTCAGTGACACCGTGGTATAGCCCACCCTACAGTGATACCGTGGTATAATCCAGCCTACAGTGAGACTGTGGTATAGCCCACCTTACAGTCACACTGTGGTACAGCCCACCCTACAGTGATACCGTGGTATAATCCAGCCTACAGTGAGACTGTGGTATAGCCCACCCTACAGTGACACTGTGGTACAGCCCAATTTACAGTGATACCGTGGTACAGTCCACCGTACAGTGGCACCCTGGTATAATCCAACCTACAGTGACACCCTGATATAATCCACCCTACAGTGACACCATGGTATAATCCAGCCTACAATGATACCGTAGTATAGCCCACCCTACAGTGACACCCTGGTATAATCCAGCCTACAGTGACACCGTGGTACAACCCACCCTACAGTGACACCGTGTTATAGCCCACCCTACAGTGACACCCAGGTTTAATCCAGCCTACAGTGACTCCCTGGTATAATCCACACCACAGTGAGACCCTGGTAAAATCCAGTCTTCAGTGACACCGTGGTATAGCCCACCCTACAGTGATACCATGGTATAATCCAGCCTACATTGAGACTGTGGTATAGCCCAACCTACAATCACACTGTGCTACAGCCCACCCTACAGTGACACCGTGGTATAGCCCACCCTACAGTGACACCCTGGTATAATCCACCGTACAGTGACACCCTGGTATAAAGCACCCTACAGTGACACCCTGGTATAATCCATCCTACAGTGATACCGTGGTACAGCCCACCGTACAGTGATACCCTGGTATAATCCACCCTTCAGTGACACCCTGGTACAATCCAGCCTACAGTGAAACCTTGTTTTAATCCACCCTACAGTGACACCCTTGTATAATGCAGCCTACAGTGACACAGTGGTATAGCCCACCCTAGAGTGACACCCTGGTTTAATCCAGCCTACAGTGACACCATGGTACAGCCCACCCTACAGCGATACCGTGGTCCAGCCCACCCTACAGTGACACCCAGGTATAATCCAGCCTACAGTGACTCCCTGGTATAATCCACACCACAGTGACACCCTGGTATAATCCAGCCCACCCTACAGTGACAACGTTGTATATCCCACCCTACAGTGACACCCTGGTATGATCCAACCTACAGTGTCAGCGTGGTACAGCCCACCCCACTTTGACACCCTGGTATAATCCGGCCTACAGTGTAACCGTGGTATAGCCCACCCTACAGTGACACCTTGGTATAATCCAGCCTGCAGTGACACCATGGTACAGCCCACCCTACAGTGATGCCGTGGTACAGCCCAGTTTACAGTGACACCGTGGTATAGCCCACGCTACAGTGACACACTGGTATAATACAACCTACAGTGAAACCCTGGTATAATCCATCCTACAGTGATACCGTGGTACAGCCCCCCGTACAGTGATACCCTGGTATAATCCACCCTACAGTGACACCCAGGTATAATCCAGCCTACAGTGACTCCCTGGTATAATCCACACCACAGTGACACCCTGGTATAATCCAGCCCACCCTACAGTGACAACGTTGTATATCCCACCCTACAGTGACACCCTGGTATGATCCAACCTACAGTGTCAGCGTGGTACAGCCCACCCCACTTTGACACCCTGGTATAATCCGGCCTACAGTGACACCGTGGTATAGCCCACCCTACAGTGACACCTTGGTATAATCCAGCCTGCAGTGACACCATGGTACAGCCCACCCTACAGTGATGCCGTGGTACAGCCCAGTTTACAGTGACACCGTGGTATAGCCCACGCTACAGTGACACACTGGTATAATACAACCTACAGTGAAACCCTGGTATAATCCATCCTACAGTGATACCGTGGTACAGCCCCCCGTACAGTGATACCCTGGTATAATCCACCCTACAGTGACACCCTGGTATAATCCAGCCTACAGTGACACCTTGTTATAATCCACCCTACAGTGACACCCTGGTATAATTCAGCCTACAGTGACACCGTGGTATAGCCCTCCCTAGAGTGACACCCTGGTTTAATCCAGCCTACAGTGACACCATGGTACAGCCCACCCTACAGCGATACCGTGGTCCAGCCCACCTTACAGTGACTCCCTGGTATAATCCACACCACAGTGACACCCTGGTATAATCCAGCCCACCCTACAGTGACAACGTTGTATATCCCACCCTACAGTGACACCCTGGTATGATCCAACCTACAGTGTCAGCGTGGTATAGCCCACCCCACTGTGACACCCTGGTATAATCCGGCCTACAGTGACACCGTGGTATAGCCCACCCTACAGTGACACCTTGGTATAATCCACCCTACAGTGACACCCTGGTATAAACCACCCTACAGTGACAACATGATGTAATCCAGCCTACAGTGATACCGTGGTATAGCCCACCCTACAGTGACACTGTGGTATAGCCCACCCTACAGTGATACCGTGGTATAGCCCACCCTACAGTATTACCGTGGTACAACCCACCCTACAGTGATACCGTGGTATAGCCCACGCTAAAGTAACACCGTGGTATAATCCAGCCTACAGTGACACCGTGGTTTAGCCCACCCTACAGTGACAACGTGGTACAGCCCACCCTACTGTGACAACGTGGTACAGCCCAGCCTAGAGTGATGCCGTGGTATAGCCCACCCTACAGGGACACCATGGTATAATCCAGTCTACAGTGACACCGTGGTACAGCCCACGCTACAGTGACACCCTGGTATAATCCAGCCTACAGTGACACCCTGATATAATCCAGCCTACAGTGACACCCTGGTATAATCCAGTCTTCAGTGACACCGTGGTATATCCCACCCTACAGTGATACCGTGGTATAATCCAGCCTACAGTGAGACTGTGGTATAACCCACCCTACAGTCACATTGTGGTACAGAACACCCTACAGTGACATCCTGGTATAATCCAGCCTACAGTGACACCGTGGTATAGCCCACCCTACAGTAACACCCTGGTATAATGCACCGTACAGTGAAACTCTGGTATAAAGCACCCTACAGTGACACCATGGTATAATCCAGCCTACACTGACACCGTGTTATAGCCCACCCTACAGTGATACCATGGTATAATCCTGCCTACAGTGACACCGTGGTATAGCCCACCCTAGAGTGACACTGTGGTACAGCCCACCCTACAGTGACACCGTGGTACAGCCCACTCTAGAGTGACACCCTGGTATATTCCAGCCTACAGTGAAACCCTGATATAATCCACCCTACAGTGACACCCTCGTATAATCCAGCCTACAGTGACGCCATGGTATAGCCCACCCTGCAGTGATACCGTGGTATAGCCCACCCTACAGTGACACCATGGTATAGCCCACCCTACAGTGATACCGTGGTATAGCCCACCCTACAGTATTACCGTGGTACAACCCACCCTACATTGATACCGTGGTATAGCCCACGCTACAGTAACACCGTGGTATAATCCATCCTACAGTGACACCGTGGTATAGCCCTCCCTACAGTGACAACGTGGTACAGCCCACCCTACAGTGACAACGTGGTACAGCCCAGCCTACAGGGACACCATGGTATAATCCAGTCTAGAGTGACACCGTGGTACAGCCCACGCTACAGTGACACCCTGGTATAATCCAGCCTACAGTGACACCCTGATATAATCCACCCTACAGTGACACCCTGGTATAATCCAGTCTTCAGTGACACCGTGGTATAGCCCACCCTACAGTGATACCGTGGTATAATCCAGCCTACAGTTAGACTGTGGTATAGCCCACCTTACAGTCACACTGTGGTACAGCCCACCCTACAGTGATACCGTGGTATAATCCAGCCTACAGTGAGACTGTGGTATAGCCCACCCTACAGTGACACTGTGGTACAGCCCAACTTACAGTGATACCGTGGTACAGTCCACCGTACAGTGGCACCCTGGTATAATCCAACCTACAGTGACACCCTGATATAATCCACCCTACAGTGAGACCCTGGTATAATCCAGTCTTCAGTGACACCGTGGTATAGCCCACCCTACAGTGACACCCTGTTATAATCCACCGTACAGTAACACCCTGGTATAAAGCACCCTACAGTGACACCATGGTATAATCCAGCCTACAATGATACCGTAGTATAGCCCACCCTACAGTGACACCCTGGTATAATCCAGCCTACAGTGACACCGTGGTACAACCCACCCTACAGTGACACCGTGTTATAGCCCACCCTACAGTGACACCCAGGTTTAATCCAGCCTACAGTGACTCCCTGGTATAATCCACACCACAGTGAGACCCTGGTATAATCCAGTCTTCAGTGACACCGTGGTATAGCCCACCCTACAGTGATACCGTGGTATAATCCAGCCTACAGTGAGACTGTGGTATAGCCCACCTTACAGTCACACTGTGGTACAGCCCACCCTACAGTGATACCGTGGTATAATCCAGCCTACAGTGAGACTGTGGTATAGCCCACCTTACAGTGACACTGTGGTACAGCCCAATTTACAGTGATACCGTGGTACATTCCACCGTACAGTGGCACCCTGGTATAATCCAACCTACAGTGACACCCTGATATAATCCACCCTACAGTGAGACCCTGGTATAATCCAGTCTTCAGTGACACCGTGGTATAGCCCACCCTACAGTGACACCCTGTTATAATCCACCGTACAGTGACACCCTGGTATAAAGCACCCTACAGTGACACCATGGTATAATCCAGCCTACAATGATATCGTATTATAGCCCACCCTACAGTGACACCCTGGTATAATCCAGCCTACAGTGACACCGTGGTACAACCCACCCTACAGTGACACCGTGTTATAGCCCACCCTACAGTGACACCCAGGCTTAATCCAGCCTACAGTGACTCCCTGGTATAATCCACACCACAGTGAGACCCTGGTATAATCCAGTCTTCAGTGACACCGTGGTATAGCCCACCCTACAGTGATACCGTGGTATAATCCAGCCTACAGTGAGACTGTGGTATAGCCCACCTTACAGTCACACTGTGGTACAGCCCAACCTACAGTGATACCGTGGTATAATCCAGCCTACAGTGAGACTGTGGTATAGCTCACCCTACAGTGACACTGTGGTACAGCCCAACTTACAGTGATACCGTGGTACAGTCCACCGTACAGTGGCACCCTGGTATAATCCAACCTACAGTGACACCCTGATATAATCCACCCTACAGTGACACCATGGTATAATCCAGCCTACAATGATACCGTAGTATAGCCCACCCTACAGTGACACCCTGGTATAATCCAGCCTACAGTGACACCGTGGTACAACCCACCCTACAGTGACACCGTGTTATAGCCCACCCTACAGTGACACCCAGGTTTAATCCAGCCTACAGTGACTCCCTGGTATAATCCACACCACAGTGAGACCCTGGTATAATCCAGTCTTCAGTGACACCGTGGTATAGCCCACCCTACAGTGATACCATGGTATAATCCAGCCTACATTGAGACTGTGGTATAGCCCAACCTACAATCACACTGTGCTACAGCCCACCCTACAGTGACACCGTGGTATAGCCCACCCTACAGTGACACCCTGGTATAATCCACCGTACAGTGACACCCTGGTATAAAGCACCCTACAGTGACACCCTGGTATAATCCAGCCTACAGTGACACCCTGGTATAATCCAGCCTGCAGTGACACCATGGTACAGCCCACCCTACAGTGATACCGTGGTACAGCCCAGTTTACAGTGACACCGTGGTATAGTCCACGCTACAGTGACACACTGGTATAATCCAACCTACAGTGAAACCCTGGTATAATCCATCCTACAGTGATACCGTGGTACAGCCCACCGTACAGTGATACCCTGGTATAATCCACCCTTTAGTGACACCCTGGTACAATCCAGCCTACAGTGAAACCTTGTTTTAATCCACCCTACAGTGACACCCTGGTATAATGCAGCCTACAGTGACACAGTGGTATAGCCCACCCTAGAGTGACACCCTGGTTTAATCCAGCCTACAGTGACACCATGGTACAGCCCACCCTACAGCGATACCGTTGTCCAGCCCACCCTACAGTGACACCCAGGTATAATCCAGCCTACAGTGACTCCCTGGTATAATCCACACCACAGTGACACCCTGGTATAATCCAGCCCACCCTACAGTGACAACGTTGTATATCCCACCCTACAGTGACACCCTGGTATGATCCAACCTACAGTGTCAGCGTGGTACAGCCCACCCCACTTTGACACCCTGGTATAATCCGGCCTACAGTGACACCGTGGTATAGCCCACCCTACAGTGACACCTTGGTATAATCCAGCCTGCAGTGACACCATGGTACAGCCCACCCTACAGTGATGCCGTGGTACAGCCCAGTTTACAGTGACACCGTGGTATAGCCCACGCTACAGTGACACACTGGTATAATACAACCTACAGTGAAACCCTGGTATAATCCATCCTACAGTGATACCGTGGTACAGCCCCCCGTACAGTGATACCCTGGTATAATCCACCCTACAGTGACACCCTGGTATAATCCAGCCTACAGTGACACCTTGTTATAATCCACCCTACAGTGACACCCTGGTATAATTCAGCCTACAGTGACACCGTGGTATAGCCCTCCCTAGAGTGACACCCTGGTTTAATCCAGCCTACAGTGACACCATGGTACAGCCCACCCTACAGCGATACCGTGGTCCAGCCCACCTTACAGTGACTCCCTGGTATAATCCACACCACAGTGACACCCTGGTATAATCCAGCCCACCCTACAGTGACAACGTTGTATATCCCACCCTACAGTGACACCCTGGTATGATCCAACCTACAGTGTCAGCGTGGTATAGCCCACCCCACTGTGACACCCTGGTATAATCCGGCCTACAGTGACACCGTGGTATAGCCCACCCTACAGTGACACCTTGGTATAATCCACCCTACAGTGACACCCTGGTATAAACCACCCTACAGTGACAACATGATGTAATCCAGCCTACAGTGATACCGTGGTATAGCCCACCCTACGGTGACACCGCGGTATAGCCCACCATACAGTGACAATGTGGTAGAGCCCACCCTACAGTGATACCGTGGTACAGCCCACCCTACAGTGACACCCTGGTATGATCCAGCCTACAGTGACACCATGGTATAGCCCTCCCCACTGTGACACCCTGGTATAATCCAGCCTACATTGAGACTTTGGTATAGCCCAACCTACAGTCACACTGTGGTACATCCCACCCTACAGTGACATCGTGGTATAGCCCTCCCTACAGTGACACCCTGGTATAATCCACCGTACAGTGACACCCTGGTATAAACCACCCTACAATGACACCCTGGTATGATCCAGCCTAAAGTGACACCATGGTATAGCCCACCCTACAGTGACACCCTGGTATATTCCACCCTCCAGTGATAACGTGGTATAGCCCACCCTACAATGACACCCTGGTATGATCCAGCCTAAAGTGACACCATGGTATAGCCCACCCTATAATGACACCCTGATATAATCCACCCTACAGTGACACCCTGCTATAATCCAGTCTTCAGTGACACCGTGGTATAGCCCAGCCTACAGTGATACCGTGGTATAATCCAGCCTACAGTGAGACTGTGGTATAGCCCACCTTACAGTCACACTGTGGTACAGCCCACCCTACAGTGATACCGTGGTATAATCCAGCCTACAGTGAGACTGTGGTATAGCCCACCCTACAGTGACACTGTGGTACAGCCCAATTTACAGTGATACCGTGGTACAGTCCACCGTACAGTGGCACCCTGGTATAATCCAACCTACAGTGACACCCTGATATAATCCACCCTACAGTGACACCATGGTATAATCCAGCCTACAATGATACCGTAGTATAGCCCACCCTACAGTGACACCCTGGTATAATCCAGCCTACAGTGACACCGTGGTACAACCCACCCTACAGTGACACCGTGTTATAGCCCACCCTACAGTGACACCCAGGTTTAATCCAGCCTACAGTGACTCCCTGGTATAATCCACACCACAGTGAGACCCTGGTAAAATCCAGTCTTCAGTGACACCGTGGTATAGCCCACCCTACAGTGATACCATGGTATAATCCAGCCTACATTGAGACTGTGGTATAGCCCAACCTACAATCACACTGTGCTACAGCCCACCCTACAGTGACACCGTGGTATAGCCCACCCTACAGTGACACCCTGGTATAATCCACCGTACAGTGACACCCTGGTATAAAGCACCCTACAGTGACACCCTGGTATAATCCATCCTACAGTGATACCGTGGTACAGCCCACCGTACAGTGATACCCTGGTATAATCCACCCTTCAGTGACACCCTGGTACAATCCAGCCTACAGTGAAACCTTGTTTTAATCCACCCTACAGTGACACCCTTGTATAATGCAGCCTACAGTGACACAGTGGTATAGCCCACCCTAGAGTGACACCCTGGTTTAATCCAGCCTACAGTGACACCATGGTACAGCCCACCCTACAGCGATACCGTGGTCCAGCCCACCCTACAGTGACACCCAGGTATAATCCAGCCTACAGTGACTCCCTGGTATAATCCACACCACAGTGACACCCTGGTATAATCCAGCCCACCCTACAGTGACAACGTTGTATATCCCACCCTACAGTGACACCCTGGTATGATCCAACCTACAGTGTCAGCGTGGTACAGCCCACCCCACTTTGACACCCTGGTATAATCCGGCCTACAGTGTAACCGTGGTATAGCCCACCCTACAGTGACACCTTGGTATAATCCAGCCTGCAGTGACACCATGGTACAGCCCACCCTACAGTGATGCCGTGGTACAGCCCAGTTTACAGTGACACCGTGGTATAGCCCACGCTACAGTGACACACTGGTATAATACAACCTACAGTGAAACCCTGGTATAATCCATCCTACAGTGATACCGTGGTACAGCCCCCCGTACAGTGATACCCTGGTATAATCCACCCTACAGTGACACCCAGGTATAATCCAGCCTACAGTGACTCCCTGGTATAATCCACACCACAGTGACACCCTGGTATAATCCAGCCCACCCTACAGTGACAACGTTGTATATCCCACCCTACAGTGACACCCTGGTATGATCCAACCTACAGTGTCAGCGTGGTACAGCCCACCCCACTTTGACACCCTGGTATAATCCGGCCTACAGTGACACCGTGGTATAGCCCACCCTACAGTGACACCTTGGTATAATCCAGCCTGCAGTGACACCATGGTACAGCCCACCCTACAGTGATGCCGTGGTACAGCCCAGTTTACAGTGACACCGTGGTATAGCCCACGCTACAGTGACACACTGGTATAATACAACCTACAGTGAAACCCTGGTATAATCCATCCTACAGTGATACCGTGGTACAGCCCCCCGTACAGTGATACCCTGGTATAATCCACCCTACAGTGACACCCTGGTATAATCCAGCCTACAGTGACACCTTGTTATAATCCACCCTACAGTGACACCCTGGTATAATTCAGCCTACAGTGACACCGTGGTATAGCCCTCCCTAGAGTGACACCCTGGTTTAATCCAGCCTACAGTGACACCATGGTACAGCCCACCCTACAGCGATACCGTGGTCCAGCCCACCTTACAGTGACTCCCTGGTATAATCCACACCACAGTGACACCCTGGTATAATCCAGCCCACCCTACAGTGACAACGTTGTATATCCCACCCTACAGTGACACCCTGGTATGATCCAACCTACAGTGTCAGCGTGGTATAGCCCACCCCACTGTGACACCCTGGTATAATCCGGCCTACAGTGACACCGTGGTATAGCCCACCCTACAGTGACACCTTGGTATAATCCACCCTACAGTGACACCCTGGTATAAACCACCCTACAGTGACAACATGATGTAATCCAGCCTACAGTGATACCGTGGTATAGCCCACCCTACAGTGACACTGTGGTATAGCCCACCCTACAGTGATACCGTGGTATAGCCCACCCTACAGTATTACCGTGGTACAACCCACCCTACAGTGATACCGTGGTATAGCCCACGCTAAAGTAACACCGTGGTATAATCCAGCCTACAGTGACACCGTGGTTTAGCCCACCCTACAGTGACAACGTGGTACAGCCCACCCTACTGTGACAACGTGGTACAGCCCAGCCTAGAGTGATGCCGTGGTATAGCCCACCCTACAGGGACACCATGGTATAATCCAGTCTACAGTGACACCGTGGTACAGCCCACGCTACAGTGACACCCTGGTATAATCCAGCCTACAGTGACACCCTGATATAATCCAGCCTACAGTGACACCCTGGTATAATCCAGTCTTCAGTGACACCGTGGTATATCCCACCCTACAGTGATACCGTGGTATAATCCAGCCTACAGTGAGACTGTGGTATAACCCACCCTACAGTCACATTGTGGTACAGAACACCCTACAGTGACATCCTGGTATAATCCAGCCTACAGTGACACCGTGGTATAGCCCACCCTACAGTAACACCCTGGTATAATGCACCGTACAGTGAAACTCTGGTATAAAGCACCCTACAGTGACACCATGGTATAATCCAGCCTACACTGACACCGTGTTATAGCCCACCCTACAGTGATACCATGGTATAATCCTGCCTACAGTGACACCGTGGTATAGCCCACCCTAGAGTGACACTGTGGTACAGCCCACCCTACAGTGACACCGTGGTACAGCCCACTCTAGAGTGACACCCTGGTATATTCCAGCCTACAGTGAAACCCTGATATAATCCACCCTACAGTGACACCCTCGTATAATCCAGCCTACAGTGACGCCATGGTATAGCCCACCCTGCAGTGATACCGTGGTATAGCCCACCCTACAGTGACACCATGGTATAGCCCACCCTACAGTGATACCGTGGTATAGCCCACCCTACAGTATTACCGTGGTACAACCCACCCTACATTGATACCGTGGTATAGCCCACGCTACAGTAACACCGTGGTATAATCCATCCTACAGTGACACCGTGGTATAGCCCTCCCTACAGTGACAACGTGGTACAGCCCACCCTACAGTGACAACGTGGTACAGCCCAGCCTACAGGGACACCATGGTATAATCCAGTCTAGAGTGACACCGTGGTACAGCCCACGCTACAGTGACACCCTGGTATAATCCAGCCTACAGTGACACCCTGATATAATCCACCCTACAGTGACACCCTGGTATAATCCAGTCTTCAGTGACACCGTGGTATAGCCCACCCTACAGTGATACCGTGGTATAATCCAGCCTACAGTTAGACTGTGGTATAGCCCACCTTACAGTCACACTGTGGTACAGCCCACCCTACAGTGATACCGTGGTATAATCCAGCCTACAGTGAGACTGTGGTATAGCCCACCCTACAGTGACACTGTGGTACAGCCCAACTTACAGTGATACCGTGGTACAGTCCACCGTACAGTGGCACCCTGGTATAATCCAACCTACAGTGACACCCTGATATAATCCACCCTACAGTGAGACCCTGGTATAATCCAGTCTTCAGTGACACCGTGGTATAGCCCACCCTACAGTGACACCCTGTTATAATCCACCGTACAGTAACACCCTGGTATAAAGCACCCTACAGTGACACCATGGTATAATCCAGCCTACAATGATACCGTAGTATAGCCCACCCTACAGTGACACCCTGGTATAATCCAGCCTACAGTGACACCGTGGTACAACCCACCCTACAGTGACACCGTGTTATAGCCCACCCTACAGTGACACCCAGGTTTAATCCAGCCTACAGTGACTCCCTGGTATAATCCACACCACAGTGAGACCCTGGTATAATCCAGTCTTCAGTGACACCGTGGTATAGCCCACCCTACAGTGATACCGTGGTATAATCCAGCCTACAGTGAGACTGTGGTATAGCCCACCTTACAGTCACACTGTGGTACAGCCCACCCTACAGTGATACCGTGGTATAATCCAGCCTACAGTGAGACTGTGGTATAGCCCACCTTACAGTGACACTGTGGTACAGCCCAATTTACAGTGATACCGTGGTACATTCCACCGTACAGTGGCACCCTGGTATAATCCAACCTACAGTGACACCCTGATATAATCCACCCTACAGTGAGACCCTGGTATAATCCAGTCTTCAGTGACACCGTGGTATAGCCCACCCTACAGTGACACCCTGTTATAATCCACCGTACAGTGACACCCTGGTATAAAGCACCCTACAGTGACACCATGGTATAATCCAGCCTACAATGATATCGTATTATAGCCCACCCTACAGTGACACCCTGGTATAATCCAGCCTACAGTGACACCGTGGTACAACCCACCCTACAGTGACACCGTGTTATAGCCCACCCTACAGTGACACCCAGGCTTAATCCAGCCTACAGTGACTCCCTGGTATAATCCACACCACAGTGAGACCCTGGTATAATCCAGTCTTCAGTGACACCGTGGTATAGCCCACCCTACAGTGATACCGTGGTATAATCCAGCCTACAGTGAGACTGTGGTATAGCCCACCTTACAGTCACACTGTGGTACAGCCCAACCTACAGTGATACCGTGGTATAATCCAGCCTACAGTGAGACTGTGGTATAGCTCACCCTACAGTGACACTGTGGTACAGCCCAACTTACAGTGATACCGTGGTACAGTCCACCGTACAGTGGCACCCTGGTATAATCCAACCTACAGTGACACCCTGATATAATCCACCCTACAGTGACACCATGGTATAATCCAGCCTACAATGATACCGTAGTATAGCCCACCCTACAGTGACACCCTGGTATAATCCAGCCTACAGTGACACCGTGGTACAACCCACCCTACAGTGACACCGTGTTATAGCCCACCCTACAGTGACACCCAGGTTTAATCCAGCCTACAGTGACTCCCTGGTATAATCCACACCACAGTGAGACCCTGGTATAATCCAGTCTTCAGTGACACCGTGGTATAGCCCACCCTACAGTGATACCATGGTATAATCCAGCCTACATTGAGACTGTGGTATAGCCCAACCTACAATCACACTGTGCTACAGCCCACCCTACAGTGACACCGTGGTATAGCCCACCCTACAGTGACACCCTGGTATAATCCACCGTACAGTGACACCCTGGTATAAAGCACCCTACAGTGACACCCTGGTATAATCCAGCCTACAGTGACACCCTGGTATAATCCAGCCTGCAGTGACACCATGGTACAGCCCACCCTACAGTGATACCGTGGTACAGCCCAGTTTACAGTGACACCGTGGTATAGTCCACGCTACAGTGACACACTGGTATAATCCAACCTACAGTGAAACCCTGGTATAATCCATCCTACAGTGATACCGTGGTACAGCCCACCGTACAGTGATACCCTGGTATAATCCACCCTTTAGTGACACCCTGGTACAATCCAGCCTACAGTGAAACCTTGTTTTAATCCACCCTACAGTGACACCCTGGTATAATGCAGCCTACAGTGACACAGTGGTATAGCCCACCCTAGAGTGACACCCTGGTTTAATCCAGCCTACAGTGACACCATGGTACAGCCCACCCTACAGCGATACCGTTGTCCAGCCCACCCTACAGTGACACCCAGGTATAATCCAGCCTACAGTGACTCCCTGGTATAATCCACACCACAGTGACACCCTGGTATAATCCAGCCCACCCTACAGTGACAACGTTGTATATCCCACCCTACAGTGACACCCTGGTATGATCCAACCTACAGTGTCAGCGTGGTACAGCCCACCCCACTTTGACACCCTGGTATAATCCGGCCTACAGTGACACCGTGGTATAGCCCACCCTACAGTGACACCTTGGTATAATCCAGCCTGCAGTGACACCATGGTACAGCCCACCCTACAGTGATGCCGTGGTACAGCCCAGTTTACAGTGACACCGTGGTATAGCCCACGCTACAGTGACACACTGGTATAATACAACCTACAGTGAAACCCTGGTATAATCCATCCTACAGTGATACCGTGGTACAGCCCCCCGTACAGTGATACCCTGGTATAATCCACCCTACAGTGACACCCTGGTATAATCCAGCCTACAGTGACACCTTGTTATAATCCACCCTACAGTGACACCCTGGTATAATTCAGCCTACAGTGACACCGTGGTATAGCCCTCCCTAGAGTGACACCCTGGTTTAATCCAGCCTACAGTGACACCATGGTACAGCCCACCCTACAGCGATACCGTGGTCCAGCCCACCTTACAGTGACTCCCTGGTATAATCCACACCACAGTGACACCCTGGTATAATCCAGCCCACCCTACAGTGACAACGTTGTATATCCCACCCTACAGTGACACCCTGGTATGATCCAACCTACAGTGTCAGCGTGGTATAGCCCACCCCACTGTGACACCCTGGTATAATCCGGCCTACAGTGACACCGTGGTATAGCCCACCCTACAGTGACACCTTGGTATAATCCACCCTACAGTGACACCCTGGTATAAACCACCCTACAGTGACAACATGATGTAATCCAGCCTACAGTGATACCGTGGTATAGCCCACCCTACGGTGACACCGCGGTATAGCCCACCATACAGTGACAATGTGGTAGAGCCCACCCTACAGTGATACCGTGGTACAGCCCACCCTACAGTGACACCCTGGTATGATCCAGCCTACAGTGACACCATGGTATAGCCCTCCCCACTGTGACACCCTGGTATAATCCAGCCTACATTGAGACTTTGGTATAGCCCAACCTACAGTCACACTGTGGTACATCCCACCCTACAGTGACATCGTGGTATAGCCCTCCCTACAGTGACACCCTGGTATAATCCACCGTACAGTGACACCCTGGTATAAACCACCCTACAATGACACCCTGGTATGATCCAGCCTAAAGTGACACCATGGTATAGCCCACCCTACAGTGACACCCTGGTATATTCCACCCTCCAGTGATAACGTGGTATAGCCCACCCTACAATGACACCCTGGTATGATCCAGCCTAAAGTGACACCATGGTATAGCCCACCCTATAATGACACCCTGATATAATCCACCCTACAGTGACACCCTGCTATAATCCAGTCTTCAGTGACACCGTGGTATAGCCCAGCCTACAGTGATACCGTGGTATAATCCAGCCTACAGTGAGACTGTGGTATAGCCCACCTTACAGTCACACTGTGGTACAGCCCACCCTATAGTGACACCCTGGTATAATCCAGCCTACAGTGACACCCTGGTATAGCCCACCCTACAGTGACACTGTGGTATAGCCCACCCTACAGTGATACCGTGGTATAGCCCACCCTACAGTATTACCGTGGTACAACCCACCCTACAGTGATACCGTGGTATAGCCCACGCTAAAGTAACACCGTGGTATAATCCAGCCTACAGTGACACCGTGGTTTAGCCCACCCTACAGTGACAACGTGGTACAGCCCACCCTACTGTGACAACGTGGTACAGCCCAGCCTAGAGTGATGCCGTGGTATAGCCCACCCTACAGGGACACCATGGTATAATCCAGTCTACAGTGACACCGTGGTACAGCCCACGCTACAGTGACACCCTGGTATAATCCAGCCTACAGTGACACCCTGATATAATCCAGCCTACAGTGACACCCTGGTATAATCCAGTCTTCAGTGACACCGTGGTATATCCCACCCTACAGTGATACCGTGGTATAATCCAGCCTACAGTGAGACTGTGGTATAACCCACCCTACAGTCACATTGTGGTACAGAACACCCTACAGTGACATCCTGGTATAATCCAGCCTACAGTGACACCGTGGTGTAGCCCACCCTACAGTAACACCCTGGTATAATGCACCGTACAGTGAAACTCTGGTATAAAGCACCCTACAGTGACACCATGGTATAATCCAGCCTACACTGACACCGTGTTATAGCCCACCCTACAGTGATACCATGGTATAATCCTGCCTACAGTGACACCGTGGTATAGCCCACCCTAGAGTGACACTGTGGTACAGCCCACCCTACAGTGACACCGTGGTACAGCCCACGCTAGAGTGACACCCTGGTATATTCCAGCCTACAGTGAAACCCTGATATAATCCACCCTACAGTGACACCCTCGTATAATCCAGCCTACAGTGACGCCATGGTATAGCCCACCCTGCAGTGATACCGTGGTATAGCCCACCCTACAGTGGCACCATGGTATAGCCCACCCTACAGTGATACCGTGGTATAGCCCACCCTACAGTATTACCGTGGTACAACCCACCCTACATTGATACCGTGGTATAGCCCACGCTACAGTAACACCGTGGTATAATCCATCCTACAGTGACACCGTGGTATAGCCCTCCCTACAGTGACAACGTGGTACAGCCCACCCTACAGTGACAACGTGGTACAGCCCAGCCTACAGGGACACCATGGTATAATCCAGTCTAGAGTGACACCGTGGTACAGCCCACGCTACAGTGACACCCTGGTATAATCCAGCCTACAGTGACACCCTGATATAATCCACCCTACAGTGACACCCTGGTATAATCCAGTCTTCAGTGACACCGTGGTATAGCCCACCCTACAGTGATACCGTGGTATAATCCAGCCTACAGTTAGACTGTGGTATAGCCCACCTTACAGTCACACTGTGGTACAGCCCACCCTACAGTGATACCGTGGTATAATCCAGCCTACAGTGAGACTGTGGTATAGCCCACCCTACAGTGACACTGTGGTACAGCCCAACTTACAGTGATACCGTGGTACAGTCCACCGTACAGTGGCACCCTGGTATAATCCAACCTACAGTGACACCCTGATATAATCCACCCTACAGTGAGACC